>NC_092872.1:107934028-108237058 GCF_028372415.1 Notamacropus eugenii | reverse complement strand
GATATAATACAATCAATGTGATGTCATTCTTACAGAGGAGCATCTGTAGTACCTCATTATCCACAGAGAATCCCTCTTCAACTTTGTTTCTGTGCTCTTCTCTCTTCCATCATGAGTAAATACATTTGGCAGATAATGTAGCTTGCATTTTGTTTGTAGCTGTGGTATGGAGTTAGTTTTGTGGTTTCTATATGGGATCTTGTATAATTTTTAAAATCTATTTTGGCTTAGAGACACCTTATTGAAAAAGAACATGCAAATCGGCTCTATGAAATAAAAGACTTTTTTCCTTGTAGTCACTAAACAATAATCTCGGTGGGATCATGCAGATAGGGATTAGAGTAAAAAAAAAGAGACTGGACAACCATGTATCTGTTGAGAATTTTTAGAGTAGATGACCTTTAATTGGATTCTGAGTCTTTTTCCTTTCCAGTGTATCCTATGCATAGCTTCCAAAGTGATATTCCTTAGCAGCAGGTCTGATTTTGTTAATCTTCTACTCAATAAGCTCTCTTGGTTTCCTCTTAGTTTGTAATGATCTTCATAAACAAGACTCTTCTACCTTTCCACTCTTTTTCACTTTATTGTTGCCCCCCCCCCCCCCCCCCCCCAACAGCAGCACTGGCTTTCTTTGCTGTTCTTTGCACAAAGCACTTCATTGCTGGATTTTGTGCCTTTTCAGTGGTGAGTGGCTAGTTCACTTCATGCCTGGAATGCTTTCTTTTCCCATCCATGGCATCCTTTTATTAAAAAAATTAATTTATTTTTAGTTTTCAGTAGACACTTCCACAAGATTTTGAGTTCCAAATTTTCTCCCCATCTCTCTCCTCCACTCACCCCACGACAGCATGTATTCTGATTACCATTTCCCCCAAACTGCCCTCCCTTCTATCACACCCCTCCCTTGTCTTATCCTCATCCCCTCTATTTTCTTGTAGGGCAAGATAGATTTCTATACCCCATTATCCATATATCTTATTTCCCAGTTGCATGTAAAAACAATTTTTAGCATTTGTTCTTACAATTTTGAGTTCCAACTGCTCTCACTTCCTTCCTCCCTACCCAGTCCCACTGACAAGGCGAACAATTTGATATAGGCTATACATGTGTAGTTATGCAAAACACTTCTATAACACTCATATTGTGAAGGACTAACTATATTTTCCTGCATCCTATCCTGCACCCCTTTTATTCTATTCTCTCTTTTGACCCTATCCCTCCTCAAAAGTGTTTACTTCTGGTTACTTTCTCTTCCCATTTGCTCTCCCTTCTGTCATCTGCCCACTCCCTGCTTATCCCCTTCTCCCCTACCTTCCTGTAGTATAAGACAGATTTTCTTACTAAAAAAAATGTGCATGTTATTCCTTAAGCCAAATGTGATGAGAGTAAGGTTCATTCTTTCCCTCTTGCCTCCCTCCTCTTGCCTCCCTCCTCTTCCCTTCATTGAAAAAACTTTTTTTTGCCTTTTTTATGTGAGATAATTTGCCCCATTCTATTTCTCCCTTTCTCCTCCCAATATATTCCTCTCTCACCTCTTAATTTTTTTTTAGATATCTTCCCTTCATAGTCAACTCACCCTGTGCACTCTGTCTATATGTATAATAATCCCTCTAACTACCTTAATACTGAGAAAAGTCTCAAGAGTTACAAATATTATCTTTCCATGTAGGAATGTAACCAGTTAAACTTTAATAAATCCCTTATGATTTTTCTTTCTGTTTACCTTTCCATGCTTCTCTTGATTCTTGTGTTTAAAAGTCAAATTTTCTATTCTTTTCTGGTCATTTCAACAAGAATGCTTGAAAGTCCTCTGTTTCATTGAATGGCCATTTTCCCCCTGGAATATTATACTTAGTTTTTCTGGGTAGGTGATTCTTGGTTTTAATCCTAACTCCTTTGACCTCTGGAATATCATATTTTAAGCCCTTTGATGTAGAAGTTGCGAGATCTTGTGTTATCCTGATTGTATTTCCACAATACTTGAATTGTTTCTTTCTGTCTGCTTGCAATATTTTCTCCTTGACCTGGGAGCTCTGGAATTTGGCTACAATATTCCTGGGAGTTTTCCTTTTGGGATCTCTTTCAGGAGGCAAT
Organism: Notamacropus eugenii; assembly: GCF_028372415.1. Lineage (NCBI taxonomy): Eukaryota > Metazoa > Chordata > Mammalia > Diprotodontia > Macropodidae > Notamacropus > Notamacropus eugenii. Next base: position 108,234,964 of record NC_092872.1, on the reverse strand, counting down.
TGGTGGGTTCTTCCAATATCTGTTTTACCTTTTGGTTCTAAAATATCAGGGCAGTTTTCCTTGATAATATCTTGTAAGATGATGTCTAAGCTTTTTTTTTGATCATGACTTTCAGGTAGTCCAGTAATTTTTAAATGGTCTCTTCTGAGTCTATTTTCCAGGTCAGTTGTTTTTCCAATGGGATATTTAACATTGTCTTCTGTTTTTTCATTCCTTTGGCTTTGTTTTATAATATCTTGATTTTTTCATAAAGCTTCCATCTGCTCCATTCTAATCTTTAAGGAATTATTTTATTTTCTTTATTGAGCTTTTGGACCTTCCTTTTTGACCAGTTCTGCTTTTTAGGGCATTCTCCTCATTGGCTTTTTCTTTTTTTCTTTTTTTTAAATTTATTTAAGTTTTCAACATTCATTTCCACAAACTTTTGAGTTCAAAATTTTCTCCCCATTTCTCCCCTCCCCCCATCCCAAAACACCAAGCATTCTAATTATCCCTATCACCGATCTGCCATCTCTTCTAACATTCCTCCCTTCCCTTATCTTCTCTTTTGTCCTGTAGGGCAAGATAAATTTCTGTACCCCATTACCTGTATTTCTTATTTCCTAGTTGTATGCAAGAACAATACTCAACAGTTGTTCCTAAAACTTTGAGTTCCAACTTCTCTTCCTCCCTCCCTCCCCACCCATCCCCATTGGAAAGGCAAGCAATTCAATATAGGCCATATACGTGTAGTTTTGCAAATGACTCCATAATAGTCGTGTTGTATAAGACCCTCCCTCCTCTCCTGCCCCCCATTTCTTCTATTCTCTCTTTTGACCCTGTCCCTCCCCAAGAGTGTTGACTTCCAATTGCTCCCTCCTCCCATTGCCCTCCCTTCTATCATCCCCCCCCACCCTGCTTATCCCCTTCTCCCCCATTTTCCTGTATTGTAAGATAGGTTTTCATACCAAAATGAGTGTGCATTTTATTCCTTCCTTTAGTGGAATGTGATGAGAGTAAGCTTCATGTTTTTTTCTCTCACCTCCCCCCTTTTTCCCTCCACTGAGAACTCTTTTACTTGCCTCTTTTCTCATTGGCTTTTTCAATCTATTTTGCCATTTGGGTTAGTCTGTGTATTAAAGTGTTACTTTCTTCAGCATTTTTTTGGGTCTCCTTTAGCAAGCAGTTGACTCGTTTTTCATAATTTTCTTGCATCACTCTCATTTCTCTTCCTAATTTTTGCTCTACTTCTCTTACTTGATTTTCATAATCCTTTTTGAGCTCTTCCATGGCCTGAGAACAATTCTTATTTTTCTTGGAGATTTTGGATGGAGGACCTTTGACTTTGTTGTCTTCTGTTTGTATACTTTGGTCTTCCTAGTCACCAAAGTAAGATTCTATAGTCTGATCCTTTTTTTGGAGGGGTTTTGCTTATTTTCCTAGCTGTTTACTTGACTTTTGAGTTCTTTGTCAAGGTAGTTCTCTGCTTCCAGTGGGGTTGGGCGGTATACTGTCAGCTGCCTGATCCCCCCACAATCTGTGGGCCTAGTGCTCCAGAAACAGTCTCTGCCATGGCCTCTGCCCCTGCTGCTGCTGCAGGGTCCTCTGCCCCCTCTACTGCCCTGGGGCTGGGGCCAGACCACTCTGCTGTTTCACATAGGTCCCACAGTTTTTTTCCAATGACCTTCCGATTTCTCCTCAGTGTTTTGGGGTTGTGAACCTCATTCTGTAGGTTCTGCAGTTCCAGAATTTATTTAGTCATTTTTTTTACAGGTATTTGGCTGGGTTTGTGGGGAGAGCACTAGCAAGTCAGTGCTATTACTGTGCCATCTGCCTCCAACCCCCCATGGCATCCATCTTAACTCAGGTAAAATTCCACCTTCTCCTATAACACTTTCCTAGTCTTCCTCACTACTAGTACTTTGTCCTGTGAGATTACCTCCCATTTATCTGACTACATCTTGTGTGTATGAAATCGTTTACATATTGTCTCTCCATTAGAATATGAACTGCTTGAAGACAGTTACCTTATTTATGCTTTTCGTTGTATTCTCAGTTTAGTACAAGCTAAGAATTTAATGGAGGCTTGTTGACTCTTGATTGCTTGACCTATCTCCTTAAGGATGAAATATTTTGACTTTTAAAGTCCTTTACAGTTTGGTACTGGACTACCTTTCTGTGAATTCTTTTTTTTTTTTTATAATTTTAAAATCATTGGCCAGTTTTTCTTCTATTTCCTTCTTCAGCTGTTCCAGGAGAGCTGGTTGTGCTTGCGAGAAGTTCATAGTCCCTTCTGAAGTCTGATATGGAAGTACAGTCTCAGCTCTGACCTCTTTGGTGTTTGTGTTTTGGTCCTTATCCCCATAGAAAGATTCTATAGTTTTTTCACCCTTCATCTGCCTTTTCCTGTTCATGATGTTGACTGAGTGTTGTAGCTTCTGGTTCTTTCAGTGAGAAGCTGCAGAACTTTGTGTTTAGTGTGAAAAAGCTAAGAGCAGGTTTTTGTTTTGTTTCCCTGATCAGCCCCTGGGGTTAGCTTGTTAAGTGTGTGGGAGGAGTGGTCTGGTCCCAGGAGATCTCAGCTGAACTGAGGCAAAGGCAAGCTCGGGATGGTGATCCCAGCTGCCCTATTGTCTTCCCTTTTCCCCTGGAGGGCTAAGGCACGCCTAGATGCTAATGCATGTTCCCACCCCTCCTGGGGCTCCTCTCCCGGCGCTGAGGCTTGCTTGGGTCCTAGTGCAAATTTTCTCTGCCCTGGGTCCTCTGTCCTTCTGGATCGCCTCCACCACAGGAGGAGGAATCGACCTTAGCTATTTTCCTAGCCTCAGGTGTTATGAGACTATTTGCCCCCTCTGCTGTTCCTGCTGATCCAGGATTTTTCTGGGGAAATATTTTATGGTTCTTTCACGGTCATTAAGGGGGAAGGAGAGAGCATTTATTGATCACTCCGCCATCCTGGCTCCTGGAAGTTCAAGTGGGTGACTTATGGAAGTTTAATCTTCAGGCTGAAGGTCTCAGGATCTGCTGCTCTGATATCTGGCGCTCACTGGCTTGGATCAGCTTGTCTCCCTCTGCCAGTTCTGCCCACTGCTCTCAGGCTTCTCGGGTCCCTTCCGCTCCGCTGCACTGACCACTGACCGCTGCGCTGTGTGCTGGGGGCTCACCCCCAGAACAGATCCTTCCCGTGGACCTTCCAGTCTAACCTGGGCTCCGAATCCATCACAGTCTGTCTGCCACTGGATTCTGCACCTCCAAAATTTAGTCAGATTCTTCTTTCAGAGGTATCGGAAGGGGTTTGTCCAGGAGCTTAGGTGAGTCCTTGCTCTCACTCTGCCATCTTGGCTCCGCCCCCTGGACTACCTTTCTATCCTTATTCTACATTACTCTCCTTACTACTCCGCTCCAACCAACCTTGTCTTCTTTCTTGCTGTTCCTAATACATTATATTCCATTTCCCATCTTAATGTTTTTCCACTGGCTTTTTGTTATGCCTCTAAGGTACCCACTCTTTACTTTTGCCTTATAAAATCCCCCCTTTCAGAGCAAAGTTCTGCTTAAATGCCACCTTGTACATGAAGCCTTTCTTCATTCTTTCCCCCCTCCTCCCCAAAAAGAGTGGGAATACTCTCTTTCCACAAAATAGAACAACTTTATGGTGTATATTTGTTTTTTGCATTCTTATTTATGCACGTATTATTTCTCCTAATGGAATGTTAAGCCCTATGAGATTAGAGACTTTTTTGACATCGTAGACACTTAGTAAATGTTCATTGATTGATTATTTTCTTTCTTGTTTTATATTTTCTACCTCTTTCATTGAATTATAAAATGATAAAGATGTGGTTCATTGCTCAAAGCCTACTTATTCCCTACCAGATTCCTTATTAAGCAAGCCCTTAGATGCCTGTATAGGAAACTAGTGTATAAAGATTTTATACAGATTTAAGAGAGCCAGATTAGAACCCAGGTTTTTAAATTACTACGTTGTTATTTTCACTGTAGCATGCTGTGTTAATTAGTAATTTATCAACATTGACTGAAATTTATTTGTGTATTTTCTGTGAATTCTAAGTGAGTTTTATCATATTTGGGGAGCAACATTTTTCCCAGTGAAGTGAATCTCCTGTAATAAAAATTAATGAGATGCTAGATTTTCTTAATGCATTTCACAGCCAATTTTAAACTATAATTAATGAAGGAAGTATAAAAAGAGTGAAGAGACTATATTTAGCTTACTAAACACTCCTACTGAGTGTAGAATTTTGAATCAGGAAGACTTCCACATCCCACCTCTTACAGTTACTTAGCTATTGCAACTTGGGCATTCATTTTGAACTCAGTTTCCATAGCTGTAAAAAAGGAATAATTCTGCCTGCATTGCCTACCTCACAAGTTGTTTTAGGTTCACAGAAGATAATGTAAAATTCTTTCCAAACTTTAAAATGCTAAATAAATGTTAGTTATTATTAGTATCACTACTATTACTACTGTTACCAATAACTGTAGATTGAGTATATAAATGACAAAAAGTTACCATAAATGCAATATTGTAAGCATGTATTATTTTAGCAAGTATAATAGCATTTATGTATTTTTCAAAAAATATGTATGTACATACATGCATGGGTGTGTGTATTCAATTTGTAGAAGGTGTGTGTGCTTATTTATTTGGTGCACATTTAAGGGACCCTTGCACTAACTCCTTGGTACCCAGATTTGGAACAATTGCAAATAAAAATTGTAAGTAATGTAGGACTTGAGAGGGAAGAGAAACAGAGGATTCTTAGAGCTGAAGAGGGCAGTACGTTTCAGGCATGAAGGGTTAGTCAGTGGAAATACATAAAGATTGGAAATGAAGTGTTTTTAGGAACAGCAAGAAGGACAGCAAGAAGGCTGGATTATAGAATGGAAAAAAGGAAGTAATGTATGACAAGGATGGAAAGCTGGGTTGGGGCCAGTGTGATAAGGTCTTTAAAAGTCAAACAGAGAGAGGAAAAGTTACTATGTTCAGTGATTCAGTAAGGGTTTCATTGAGGAGATAGTACTTGAGCTGAAATTTAAGTAAGGGATAGAAGTCAGACACTGGAAAAGCAAGGGGAATCAAATTCTGTCATGAAGTTATTTGAATAGTAGTATGAGGGAGATACATTATAGTTTATTTTAGGGCGCATGAATGGACCACTTTGACCAGATTGGAAGGTGTGTCATGTAATGACAGCAAGAGGGAAGGCTGGATCACCTTTTGGAATCCTCGAATGCTAGGATTTTGCATTTTATTTTGTAGGCATTTGGAATCTACCTAGGGAACCTTCCTACTCTAGGGAATCAGAGAGCCTTGGGAGATCTCATATAAACTGATGCAGTCAAGTGATTATACTTTTTATAATTCTGAACTTGGGCAACATTGACAAGAATGAAAATTTACATATATAAAGAACAAAAAGAGGATTATACATGAAACCATCAGATACAGATTGCTTGTTTAAAGCATATAATTTCAGCATATAAATTTCATCTGACTTATCTGTGTCTGCCTTGTAAGGAGAATATTTTATTCTGTTATTACAGCATTGTAAAGATAAGCAATTTTGAATGATTTAACCCAGATTGATGAAAGGCTTTTTTTATTGCAGCGGAGTGTTTGAGTGCTGATATAAGCAAAGAAATGTTTTAGAAAAATTAATCTTGCAGCAATATGGAAGATGATTTGGAAAAGATGGAAATTATGATAGTTCATTCATGAAATAACAAACTGGATAAAGTGGTGACATTGGGGATAGAAAAGAATGTATATATTAGACACTAAGGAAAAATTGAGGGTATGTAATGATTGACTATGTGAATCAAAGAAAACTCTGAGGTGTTGAGTCTGAGTGACTGGAAGAATGCCAATGGCCAATTATGGCCAAGAAACATCCAAAAGGAGTCTGTCTTTTGGAGGAAATATGAGTTGGATTTTAGACATGATAAATTTGTCAGAAATCTAAGTAGAAATATCCAGCCATTAATTGAGAGATTCAGTAATCCATAGTAGCACTTTCTTTGTTATAGCAAAAAACTGAAAATAAATCAGTTAAGGAATGGCTGAACAAATTACAGTATATGAATGTAACGTAATAATTTTGTACCCTAAGAAATGACAGAGGGAAACAAATATCCTTAAGTGCCTACTATGTGCCAGAAATTGTGCTGTACAAATATGAACTCATTTAATGTTTACAACAACCCCATGAGGTAGCTATTAGTATCCCCATTTTATAGTTGAGGAAACTGAGTCTGACTCTTTTGCCCAGGATCACACAGCTAGTAAGTTTCTGTGGTCAGATTTGAACTCAAGTCTTCCTAACTCCAGGCCTGGCATTCAGTTTTCTGTGCCACCTAACAACCTTTAGGGATTCATAGAAACCTGAGACGCCATGTAAACTTATACAGAGTCAAGTAATTAGATCCAGGACAGTATTTTATACAATTACTATAGCATTGTAAAGATAAGCAGTTTAGCAAGATTTAATTCTGATCAGTGCAATCAGCCCAAAGGACTGATGTGGAAGGATGCTTACTTGAATGAGATGTGATGGGATTGAGGTACATAATAACATAGCATTTTCATTCTTGGACAATATGTGGATTTGTTTTGCTTGATTATGTTTATTGTGTAACAAGATTTTTTTATTTTTGTTTAAATGGGAGGGGAATTTGGAGGGGAGAGTAGGTTGAGAAATAATGATCTCAAAATTAAAATGTCATTGAAACTTTGTAAAAAGTGGACAAAAAAGGAAGTTAAGAGGGAGACACAGATAAGTCAGATTAAGTTTATATGCTGAATTTATTATATGCTTTAAACAAGCAGTCTGTTATCTGATAGTTTTATGGTTTCATATATAATCCTCTTTTTGTTCTTTGTATATGTAAATTTTCATTCTTGTTGATGTTGGCCTGCCAGGCCTAGAGGCCTGTGGGCTACCCGAGTCTTCCCTTACCTCTATCGGAGGTCTTCGGTTGGCCAAACCGGATGCTCGTATGAGAGAAAGGACGTTCCAGAGTCGAACAAGGGTTGAGCTTTATTTCAGGGTCTAGTTACAAGTGCAGGGGAATTCTTCCTTAGGAGGGAGCGAAGAATCTCCCAAGGAGGCAAAGATCTTACAATAAGAGATTGGAAGTAGAAGTATAAGTGGGGAGAGAGGGGGAGGGGAGAGAGGAGAGAGGAAAAGTGGAGCCTTGTTGTCCTCACACGTGGCCCCTCTGCCCAAGAGAACTTTCAGGCTTTCCTGATCCTACTTAAACCCTCCAGCAGCATAGTTTGCATCTGAATACCGTGTTGTTAGATAACAATAGTGTGCCCAGATCTGGGACAATCTCGAGGGCGGGGAGAGCTCTCTCCCATCACATTTCTCACGGGAAGAGGCGGAAATACACGAGATAGCTCGGTTCACCTCGATTCCCAGTCGTTTCCTGGGGGGGAGTCTCGTGAGAACTCTAAGATTTAGAAGTTCCCACCTTTACCCGCCCGAGACTGTCCACCTGGAATTGAGCTTCCATCCCCAGCATTGGCCAAGTTCAAAATTTTCCCTACAGGAGATTAAGAGACAGATCAAGGTAGGACATGTGGATTTGGGAGTTATTTTTGTATAGGTATTAGGTGAAGTTAGGAGTAGATGATACACATAATTAGTGTTGTGGCTGTTTAGTGACATAGGAATGATGGTACTGGCTAAAGTTTTTGTTTTTGATTAAAAAGGTGCCTTAAAATAATGTGTTTCATTAAATATTCTAACTTAGACTTTTTATTAATTCAAAAATACCTGCTTTCCAAGTTACTGTTAATCAGTGGTACTTTACTCTGTTATCAGCAACTTTCCAGTTAATGTCATATGCCATATCTTCTAAAGAATTGAAGCCCCTTTAATAAATCTGAATCCTCTTGCTGACAGTGATGAATGACTTTGAGGTGGTGTTGAGGTTTGGGGTACTCGGGACCCCAAAATACCGACACACCAGGTCCTGCCCAATGAATTCAACTCAAGCCTTCTTTCAGCCAAAGTAAAACAGTTTATTAAAGATTCACCATATTGGGTTGACACTTAAGAAGCCTAATCATTTGTGAAGCTTGTATTGACAAGCTGGTCAGATAGAATCTCAGATTAGACAGAATCCGAGCTGGATGGAATCTGAGCGCCTTCATGGAGGCAAAATGGAATTTATATACAGAAAGACTGTAGGAGGGATCTGTAGGTGGTCTAGTAGTCAGGGAGGAGAAGGGGGTCTAAGGAGCATCTTGATGGGGCTGTGGTAACTAGTGATGTAATCTAGGGTGGGAAACAGCTGGAGGCAATTGGGATGTATCAGACAATGTAGGGTATGGGTGGAAAGTAATCAAGGATGGGAATCAGCCAGAGGCAATCTGGAAACTGTAGACCTTGGAGGGCCAGGCTAGATTAAGGGTAACAGATTTGGGTATGAAAAACCAGATTAAGTGGGAAGATTCAAGGAGGTTCCCAGAGTCTCTAGCCCATCATTGGAATTTAGCAAGAGTAAGATAAATAGTTTAAAATGATTGAGAGAAAAAGAGTTGAAGTGAAAGGACTAGGGCCAGATGGCACTCTTTCCCCAACCTCTAATTCTAAAAGTATTAAGTATATGAAAAAACTCTTGTGATTTCTTAAATATGTTTTGAATATTGTCTTTCTGTACAGTATACTTAAGTATTAAGAAACCCAAACAGTATGGTATGCCAGCATTCTCATAGTGTACTTAGTAGATTTATAGACATTGATTTAATGTTAAAATTGATTATCTGAAATAAAAAGGAAACTAAAGTCAGAGTCACTGAGATATCTATGATTTAATTTGCAAAGCTAGTATTGGCATACCAAATCAGGTCACCTGACTCCACAAAACCTTAAACCCAGTTCACTCTGAAGCTCATAGGTTGGATCACAATATGTCCCAGCCTGTTGACCCCCACTTAATGACTATATGTTGGGCTCTCCTAGCTTAGAGTGAATGTCAGTGGTAACTGTTTCTCTTTGAAACAGAGACCCTGAGAGTCTTTTCCTCCCAGTTTGATTTTTTTTCTTTTTTTTCTAATTAAAGGGGCCATCCCTTGGCTCACTTCTAAAAGAGGCCTATTCACTGAATGGGTCTTACCTCAAAATGAGTATCTGAAAAGGCCTTAGCCCCAAAGGACCAGGGTCTCTCATTACATCCTGGGCCATCCAGATGGCTCTGGAGGAGAAAGTGAGGTTGGTGACCTTGCACAACCTTCCTTCACTCAAATCAAAGTCAACTTCAAGTCATGTCATCACGGTCCTCTTGGTCCTCTTTGAAAACAAAGGACAAATACAGCCTCGCTCCTTAGAGATCAGAGACAGGGAGTGATTTACAGGGCTGATTTTTCTAATAAAGAAGGAATAAAAAAATTGACAGAAACTTTTGAACTTAATTCAGTTGGACAAGGCAGGTCACATGATTAGTTGGCTTATCTCAGACTTCCTTAATCCTATGTCAGAAGTCCTTTTCTGCAGATGGTGCCTTTTATAACCAGAAAGCATGCTGTGAAAGAGAAATGTGGTCAGTGGTTGGCAGTCACCGCCCCCTACTCCCCAAACCCCCTCATCTTCTTAGAAGAGTCCATTACTCAATATAGACTTTTGCTCAAAAAAAAAAAAAAAAAAAAAAAAAAGGGACCATATCTACCAAGACTGAAAAAAGAACTTAATCTCTAGCTAACCTTTCTCCAGCCACTACAAAGGGGGTCTTAGCCTCTGGTCACCCCCCCCCCCCTTTCTGCCAGAAAGGGAAATCTAGATTTTTAAAAGAGTAATCCTATGATTAATTTATTTTGTTTTACTTTAAATTATCTGTTCCTAAATGGCAAAATCTTGTCAGTCTCAATCTGTTCTCTAAGTCTATAGGTAACCTAGGTTTAAGACACTCTGTTAGTCTCCTTTATTTTAGGGTTGGATCTTCCTAAAGAATGGAGCATAATCCTCTACTCAAACCTAAAAATAAATCCAAGTAATCAATAATAGTCGATTTCATTTTCAATAAGTAGGTGTCCGTGGTCTTGTTCTTATGTGTCTACTTCTTTATTCTTTTATCTTCCACCCCCCCAAACCCAACTTCTCTGGTATGTTAACTCAAAGTTTTTTTTGTTTTTGTTTTTGAAACTAGGAATTGTGGTGCTTGGAATAAACCGATCTTATGCCAAAAATGCTCTCAGTAAAAATCTCGTGAAAATGGTAAGTGAACAGATAAATCTGTTTGTTTCTTATACTGTAAAGATAAAATATTGACATAAATCTGAAAATGTTTTTCCCCCCTTATTCTGTGTAGCTATCAAAAGCCGTGGATGCTTTGAAATCTGATAAGAAAGTGCGGACTATTATAGTCAGGAGTGAAGTCCCTGGAATATTCTGTGCTGGTATGCAAATATATTTTATTCTAAAGTTAGAAAACTGTAGTCTAGTTTTGCTGCAGGAGCAGCCTTTGTGCTGGCAAAGTATATTATGGCTTGTTCAAATTGCAAACAAATTTTAGATATTTTAATAAGAAATATCTATCATATGCTTTATCTGTCAGAAGTAAATTGTTAAATTGTATGTCTGCTCTATTCCATTGATCTACCTTTCTGTTTCTTAGGCAGTACCAGGTAGTTTTGATAATTATTGCCACACAAAATAGTGTAAAATCTGGTACTGCTAAACCTCCTTTCTTCATTTTTTTGCCTTATTCCCTTTGATATTCTTGACTTTTTGTTCTTGAAATGAATTTTGTTATTGTTTTTTCTAATTCAGTAACTTTTTTTGATTATTTAATTGGGATGGCATTGAATATATAAATAAGTTTGGATATTAGTTTCTGGTGGACATAATACTCCAGTATGACATTAAAGTGATGTACTTGGGCACCAGAGGGAGGATTGATAGCATTCAATAGACAAATATTCTAGGCTAGTCTTTACATTAGATGATAGTCCATTTTTGGACACTTTGTAGGACCTGCCAAGCTTTCGCTCTTCAGACACTGCTTTTGAGAACTGAAACTCATCTTCGCATTATGTTAAAGAGAAGAACTGAGCCTTTTGGTAAAGATGCCTTCATAAAAGCTTATAGTTAAGCCTTTGAACTTGACAGACATCAACAATATTTCCCAAAGAAACTCCTTGGCAAGAAAAAAATGTATCAGTCTAGGAAATGAGGCTGGAGATATAATTAAGTAAAACAGAACTGAGAGAATCAGGAGATACTAGGGCTTAGGGGAAACCTGAGAGATGAAGCTAGAAGGGAATGGTTCCCCAATAAATATAAGTAGAACCTCAGGAAAATAGTGTTTGTGTGTGTGTGGGGGGGTGTGCACATGTGCAGAGAGATGGGAGGTTTACAACAAAGACTTGAAGAGTGGTTGGAAATAATGAATTGGTAAAACATGAAATCAAAGATGCTGAGAAAAAATTTGAAGGGTAATAAATTGCCCAGAACAGTCAGATAATAACTTTATCCAGACAGTCCAATCCTAAAAAATGGAGTGGAGCAAATGGAACTCAGTGACCGGACTAAATAGAAATCAGCAATTCAATCAGAAAGACATTAGAAGAAACTAAAAAGATAAAGAAGAAAATATGAGATATCTGCTATTTAAAAAGTGAAAACAGGTCAAGTAGAGATAATTTAAGAATCATCGAACTCTTTGAAAACCATAGAAAAAGACATAAAGGGTCTAATCATTATATTTCAAGAAATTTGAATTCACTTACTACCTTCTGAAAGAACCCTAAAAGGAAATAACAAAATTCGAGCTTCCATGTCAAAGAAAAATACTGCAGACATCTAGAAAGAAGCATTTCACATACCATGGGACCAGAGATAGACTCACAGAAGACCTAGAAGCTTCTTGTTTAAAGAGAGGAGAACCTGGAATACAGTAATCCAGAAGGAAACAATGTAGCCTTACAGCCAAGAATAAACTTAGCTTACCTTGCAAAACTGGGTATTTGAATTATATTTTCCTCCCGATCCTTTGGGGGAAGAGAGGGGGGATTGATCCCTTAATGAAATAGAGGATTTTCATGAATTTCTAGAAGGGCAGAGCTCAATAGGAGTATTAAAATACAAAAAGTAAAGGTAAGTGCAACATAGAAAGGGCATTTTTTTCATTTGGAAGAAGATGTATGCTGATGTCTTACTAAATTATAATGGGTAAAGGGGAATAAAAACAAGTGTCCCTTCATAACTTTCATCTCTTTAAATGACATTAAGGGAGTTAAATTTTAAAAGGAGGAGTCTGCAGGGTGTATCACTTTTATTCAGAAGTTTTAAGAGGAAGGAAAAAAGATGGATAAAAAGAATGTATTAATGTAGGAAGGAAGAAAGAGGTGGTAGAACTTGTTATTTTTCATAATTGAATTGCATGAGATTATAGTGTACAAATATAGAGGAAGGGTTTGGAAGGGTGAGCATCAGATGAAATTCACTCTTATCTGAAATGAACAAAGGAGAATTGAATATATAAAATTAGTCTAGAAATACATAAAATTCAATAGTGAAAAATCAGAGAGGAAGATGTCTTGATCCTGAAGGCAAAATTAAAAGAAAACACAACATTGGTGTAAAGTTGAAAATTAAAAACAAAGTTAAGATGAATGAAGTGGCAATCAGCTGGAGAAACAGTAAGGGATGAGATCAGAGGTACATATAACAGGGTTAGCCTTGGTAAGGAGAAGGGCCAACTCATTATAAGAGACTGGGAGATATGTTAAGAGAGTGGGAGTGGTTGGGTGAGGGGTTTTTGATTTAGGAAATCACAGGGATAGCAATGGAGTCATCAAGGGAGTCATCAAGGGAGTTAGTTGACATGCCTTTTTTCTAGTAGCAGTGCTCTAGTATTAACTTGATTATGACCTCAGAGCTGAAAAGGGAAAATGGGAGAAGGGAGAGAAATAGTATGAAGTACAGGAATTCCAGAGCTCAAAGGGCTAAGTCTCCTACGGCATTGTCTCTGGTTCAGAGGATGCTATGATTAGGGAGAAAATTCTTAACAAAACAAAGGATACAATCAATTAGAAAAGATAAAATATGATTTTGATTTAAAGTTTTTGTATGAAAAACATTAAAGCAACTAGGATGAGGTAAGCTTTGGATTAGAAAAAAAAATCTTTATATCAAATATCTCTGATAAGGTCGTGAAAACCAAGAAATGTGGTGGACTAACACAACTATATGAAAAATAATCCTAATGGATAAATAAATGGTAGGAGGATATATCAAACAAATAAATCTCAAGCCAAGAATTAACTACTGAAAAAATGATATAAATCAAACGAATGCAAATCAAAATAATTCTGGGATTTCATTTCACATATAGGAAACTAGCAAAGATAGCAAAAAAAATAGGAAGTCAAATAGGTTGATTAGTTTATAGAAAAATAGGTTCAGTCATTCTGCAAAGAAATTTGTAATTTTAAAAAAGTGACTAAGATGTCTTTCCCTTTGATCTGGCTATCCCTCTCCTAGGTATATATGCCTATGGGGTATATATCCCTATGATTTAAAAAATAGTCCCATATATACCAAAATGGATTTTTTTTTGGTACTTTTTTTGAGGGAAGGATAGTAGCAAAGACCTAGAAGTAATGTGGGTACTACAGAGACTAGAAAACTAGCCTCAGAGTCTTGTAGTCATGGTTCCAGGTCCTATTTATTGGATATTTGATTCTGGGCAAGTAAGTAATTTAACCTCTCAGGGTGACAGGCAAACTCCTTAAGATGATAAGTTGCAGATATAGTACTGAATTGCATTGGTAAACTATGAAATCACAGGGTACAGGTCCAAAGGGACGAAAAACTGGAAACAAAGTAGATATCCATTAATTGGAAATGGGTAAACAAATTATCGCACTGGAATGTAATGAAATATTTCTGGCAATGTCAGTAAAGCATTATTCTCAAAAATTTCTCACATAAAAATATTTTAGATATTCCATAGTTAAATGGGTTTACAATAAGTATAACTCTCTTAGCCCAGTGCCATATTAAAAAGCCACATATAGGGGATAGCTTGGTAGTGCAGTAGAGTCAGGAGGATCTGAGTTCAAATCCAGCTTCAAACACTTGATACTTGCTAGCTATGTGGCCCTGGGCAAATCACTTATAACCCCAATTACCTTGCCAGAAAAAAGTAAGAAAAGCCACATATAAACTTACTTTAAGTGAAAATATACACAGATATGACATGAGAAAGAATAGTTAATTCTTCTCAGATGATTGGACTAGGTAGTTACAGAAATGAAATTAACTTTGCATTTTGTTATTTAAATAAAATGACTTTCAAATTGTAGTGAATGAATTAATGAACGAGAACATTTATTTAAGGTCTTCCTTTGTGCCAGACACTATGCTAGGCACTAGGGATGCAGACAGAAAAATAAAACTATCCTTGTCTTCATGGAGCTTATGTAATAGAAGGAAAGAGCAAGTATGTGGGAGTGGTGCCTAGGGAAGCTAGTTTTCATCTAGGGAGGCATAGGAATGGTGAAAGTAGCCAGAAGATAAATCTACTTTCATTCTGTTTCCAGAAGTTGTATTAGTTATTGTGATTACCGTTCCTATACCAAGAAGTGAAAACAGGGATTGGAGCTGGGAGGAGATGTTGAGGAGAGAAGGGTAGATAGCAAAAGTATGAATCTTATGAATGTATGAATATTATATATGCATTGGGGCTGATTAGCTATAGTGGTTTAAGTGAATTTGCTCTTTTCATTTAATATAAATTTTATTGCATTGTAACCAGAGTATGTACTTAAGATGTCTGGTTTTCTGCATTTTGTTTGTCGGGTTTTTATGTCCCAATACATGGTCAGTTTTTGCAAAGAAGCCATGCCTGACTGAAAAGCATGTCAGTTTCTTTTGGTCCCCATCACATGAGATTAATCATATTTAATTTTTCTAAATTTCAGTTCAGTTTCTTAAATTATCTTGTTCATTTTTTGTTAGGTTTATTTTTTTAGTCAGAAAATTTCATTGAAATCCCTACTATTGTTTTACTCTCTATTTCTCATTGCCATTCAGTTAACTTTTACATTAAAGATTTTTAGATACTATGCTCTCCAGTGCAAAAGTATTAAATATTGACATTGTTCCATTATCTATGATGCCTTTAAACACAGATAGTTAATGCCAAATCTTTATAGCAGTCTATGAGCATGGAATTTTAATTAAAATGTAATTACATTGAAGTAATCTTTTCAGTTGCAAGTTAAATGGAAGCCCTTCAGTTGCACCATTAAATGGATTTTGGAAATTTCTTTTGCACTTATGTGGAGGTCTAAAAAAACAATGCTGAAATTATAACTTGAGCTTGGACAATATAACTGCTGCAAATTTTTGTGAGAATGGAGGCCTTGCTTATCATTTTTAACTTTTGACAGCACAGAATTTGTATAAAGCAGCTTGATATTACTTATGATTCAAACATGAGTTGTCAATGAATTGACTTTACTGCAATATTTCCCAAATAAGTGCCATTTTGCCTTGTAATTTCAGATTGAATGAACATTATTCAGGCTACAGCAAAAGTAAATTTCCAGAGCCATTCAGTGTTGAGTAAGAGTGGTTGAGGGTAGTTCTTAGTGCTCAGGAAAATTTCAATCTCAGCCCTGAGCTCAAAAAGATCATAATTAGACTTTATTTTCTCTTTTTATTTTGACATACATTGGCAATAAAAAAGTATAAAGTAAAATGCAATACAGCAGTATGCTTAGCTCTTGAAATGCTGTTGAGTTATAACTTTTACTGTGATTTGTATTGTGCTAAGCAGCAATGGGAAATAATGAGAGCTTCATTTAAGGTTTCTCTCACAACTTCTCGACTCTTCTTGTAGCACAATAGCAGCTATAGACAGTACATAAATGAATAAACATGATTGTATTCCAATATAAATTTATTTATGGGCACTAAAATTTGAATTTAACATAATTTTCTTATCACAAAATATTGCTCCTTATTTTTTTTTCGACCATTTAAAAATATAAAAAAAATTCTTAGCTCATAGGCTCCAAAAACAGGTGGTTTATTGGATTTGGCCCATAGGCTGTATTTTGCCAACCTTTTGATTGTTAAGAGAAGAAACAGGAAGGATAATAGGCTATACTAGGGAGGAAATGAAGAAGAGGAAGGAAATTACTTTCTTACAGAATACTAGGTGCATCAGATGAAGTGTTTACAAACATGGAAGAAGAAATGAGACCAGTGTTTATCATGTGAACCACATGTTCACCTGAACTAGACAAATAAATTTGAACACATATATAAAGACACATAAGGAGTATGATATAGAACTATATTATCCTTAATAGGGAAGTAGGAGGAGATAGAGAAGGGGGAAGTGAGAGAGCAGGAACAGATTTAAAGAACATAGAAACCTGTGCTGTTAAAAGTCAAAACAAGAAAGTGATGTTTGCATTCTCATAAAAATTTGTAGCAGCTACAGTTTCTCAGCTCAAACTACAGTTCAAAAGATATTTTCTTATTTCAAAATGCATTTAATAGTGCAATTGAGGTGCTCCATCTAATATTTTAGTGATTCTTGGTGAATGAATTAAAATGTAGCTTTTGCTGGAAAGGGCAGCCTGGGAGTCTGTGTCATCAGGAGGGAACCATGTCTCTTTAAGAGCCAGAAGATCAAAGGAGTGTGTTAAAGAAAAGTGTGAAGATGAAAGAAGATCTAGTGCATATGGACCTTGTCTTCTAGAGAGCGCACTGGAAAGGGTGAGTAGGTTTAGAGTGAGTCATTGGGAGGGAAGGGAGAGGAGGAAGAAAGGAACACTTATTAAGAGCTTACATGCCAGCAGAAAGAAAGTCTTTGACCTCAAGGGCCTTATATCCTAATTGGGAAAAACTAGAGTTGGAGGGTGGATTTAGGAGGATGAGAATAAAGTTTTGGTAATAACAGCTAGGGCTTTAGACTTCCTGGGATTGGAAGAATGTGATCAGTTAGGAGTTTGTTAATTATTTAGGAATGAATTCAGGTAGATTATCACTTATCCCTCGGGGTTGGCCTTAGGGTAGCCATCCTCTCAAATCATTTGGCTGCCCTGAGGAGGGGACCAGTGGTAGCAGCCAGTGAAATCACATTTTTTTTCCTTCGATTAATTCTTCTATTAATGGGTCAGACCAGGCTAGGATACTGTCCCTAGATGGAATGGTGTCTCTTTCTCCCCTGTAATCCTACAATCATAGTAGGCATTAATAAATGATTAATTAAATTTGTCCACATCAACGCTGGAAAGATCATTTGGTTAAATGTTTGCTATTTATAAATTATGAAAAAAACAGGAAATGATAAAACAAGTCACTGTGTAAGGAGCTTGAATTTTAGCTGTATGATAAGATATACAAATAAATTCAAAATTCAGAATTAGAAAAATGTATGGATCGATGAAGGAATGATCAGCCAGATTATTTAGAAGAATTTAGAGGTGAATTCTATTATGCCTTTATTTATGAGTTAATACCTACCCTACACAAGTTATTCTCAAAATTGAGAAAGAAGACAGTCTTGCAAAAGACTGAGAAAATAGGAGAAAAGTATGAGAAAATAATCTTCCTGAAAGTTAAACTGTTGAAGGATAATTAAAAGAAAACAGTATACCAGTATCACTTTTGAGTATTGGTTTTAGAACTATAAGTAAAATGCTGATAAGAATGTTATGATGTGTTTACAAATTATTCCTTATGATTAAGTTGTATCATTCAAGAATGATTCATAATTTGGAAAACCAGAAACCAAATTCATAGTAATAAAAACAAAAGCATTCAAAACCAGTCTTGTACTTCAGTACTTTGAATAGTTCTAAACTACCAAAAGGGGTACTTTATAGTATTAGGCAAAATAATAACACAATTGTTTAGAGGAGTAAAAGATTAAGAATCTCAAGAGAATAGGAAAAAAGAGGGGAACTGTACTCAATAGTTCTCAAAAATATTATTAGTTAAAAGTAGAAAAAAAGATCATGGAACATACTAGACCAGGATGAAATGGAATCAACATTTTAGTGTTCAGTAAACCTAAGAATATATATTTCTTGGGGATGAGCTCATTATTTGACAAGAACTATCAGGAAATCTGGAAAGCACCGTGACAGAAATTAAATCCAAGTTATCATCTTAAAATAGGTGCCACAATGAATTCAAAATATAAATATGTGTGTGTATATTATATACATGTATATATACACATATACATATACATAAAATAAGCTGGAGAAGGAAATTGCCAACCACTGTAGTATCTTTGACAAATCCCAGATTGAGTTATGAAAAGTTGGACGCAACTGAAATGACTGAACAAATACACACACACATACACAGACAATAAGTGGCACTGTACTGTGGAATGCCTCTTCCTTGTTCCTCCCTCTCCTCTCCCAGCTTCTTCCAGGAAATGAAAGGAGGTGTCTTAGATGTCTTCTTTAAGCTTGTTTTTTTATTACTCTTTGTAATTTTGCCACCTTTATTTTCAGCTATTTTGTGACTATTGTCCTTTCCATTTACACTGTTGAAGTTATTGTCTATATGGTTTTCTTGACTCTGTTTTCTCTGTATCACTCTTTCATGCTTCTCTATGTTGTGATAAAAAAATCTACAGTGAAGAGAATCTGAGCCACAAAGTTCTGAACATAATGTATTAGCAAGGCTAGAAGTTCCTGGTGATAGAGTTCAGTGTCCCCTCAGTGACCAAAGTCACCTTTCACAGCCAGAGCAACCTTTTTTTTTGTGTGTGTGTGTGTGGCACAATTGAAAAGACATAGCGTGCTAAAAATAGTTCCGTGATAAAAATGAAACTGAGGCAGTAATTGGCCTGTGTCAAAGTAAAGGTGGACTTACATTTTGTCTGACTTACACAAGGGGATCTCCAGGACCCATCACAATGGGGAAATCCCAGAGCTGGTTAACATTCTCTGGGAAGTCTTATATCAGGTAATCCCTTTACCCACCTGAGTGTTCTGGTGCTAGGCTTATGACCAGGCAGAACATCTTATGAACATGTTGGCTCATCCCCTTTTCTCCCTTATCAGGGAAAATGGATTGGGTCCAGGCTGTAGTCCAGAGAAGTGGGAAAGTTAAACTCCTATAAAGAAGTCAAACTATCTTCTAGACTCTGATGTTAAGAAGTCAAACTCTCTTTTTAAATCAAACTAATTCCTAAGTACTGATTGTAATGACTAGATAATGTTATTGATCAATAATAAATAATACAGAGTAGAGTGTGATATCAGTTTTCAATTTCACATCTATATTCATCAGTATCTGTTGTTTCCTATAACACAATCATATTCCATTATTTTCATGGACCACAATTTGGCTAGCCATTCTGTAAACAGTATACTTCTGCATTATTTCTGGAATGTACAGGTGTCATGGAAGACTAGTGCCTCTGGTATGAGGACTGACAAGCCCTTTTCAGAGCTGCTTTCCACCTTTGGTTGCCACCTACCACCCAACTCTCACCTGTGGCTCCAAGAAGCTATTGCATATGCAGTAGCCATATTCCAGTAAACCATTTTGGCAGATAGGTTTAACCAGGTTGAGGGTAGCTGAGGGATTTCAAACCCTTCAGTGAGTTAGGGAGGTGTCTAACTCAACCATGAGAATACTTCACCTGGCCAAATGAGTGGATTTAAAAAACAGGCCACGAACAGAAGCAGGTGCTATGCAGCACTTAGAGCTTGGTTAGACATTGAAGATACCAAGGTGTATTCCAGGTCATCATCAGTGATCTTGATCTTTATCTTGCCACTGGACTTAAGACTTAATGCAACTCTCCCTCACTTAAATTCAGTTTATACTCTAGTCAAAAGACTAGACCTCTTTAAAAGTCCTGTAGTGATGGACTAGTGACGAATCAGCAAGTACACATACATAGAGAGCTGTAGTCATCATGCTGCACACAGGTAGCCAAGGCTCTAGGGTCATCTTCTCACTGGACTTAAGCAGCAGTGGGATTGGCCAGTCCCCCCATTTCCCTCTCACTCCCGGGTATCTGAATAGCTTTTTTAAAGGGCCACACTGCTCTCCTACTGCTGTGAGGAGGGACCTAGAAAAGGTGCACTGAAAAATAACTGCTTCCCCCAACCTACCCTTGATTTGCTTACTACAGGAGGTGGAAATCTCACCCTGTGGTTGAAAAACAACAAAAATATACAAAAGCTTTATTGAAGATGATTCCACTCACCATTAGCACATGGAATGTGTGCATACTTACGGAAAACATGAAATGTAATAGACCTGAAAGATGAATACCTCTTGTTTTGAGACAATTCAGCAGGTATCGCATCTAAACAGCAGCCCTGAGTGAAACAAGGCCAGCAAAAGAAGGCAAGCTTACTGAAATCAGAGCTGGGATACACCTTTTTCTGGAGTGGCTGCAGTGATGGAGGGCACTGTGAAGCTGGTGTGGGTTTTGCAATAAAAACTGATCTAGTCAGCAACCTCCTATGCCTCCCAAAAGGAATGATTGACTCATTACAACGTGATTACCACTTGTAGGAAAGTGCCATGCCACCGTCATCAGTGTGTATGTTCCCAGTGATGAACCTTGATGAGGTTAAAGAAAAAGATCTGGAGACCCTTATCATCAATGTACCAAAAGAGAACAGGCTTGTAATTTTGGGTAGTAGGCACAGACTATCAGACATGTCAGGAGTCCTTGGTAGAAATGCAGTTGAAAACAGGAACAGAAAGAGTCATCTGCTACTGATGACTTGTGCAGCTTGTGCCTTTCTCATCACCAGTGATGTCTTCTGTCTAACTAAGTGCAAAAACTTCATGGATGCACCCTTGCAGCAAACGTTGGCATTTAACAGTCATTTTAAGGAGAAGAGATAGACAGGATGTGAGAGTAATAAAAGTTATATGTGATGCAGAGTGCTGGACTGATCATAAAACTTATCCTCTCTAAGCTGAACATTCCCATGCAACAAAAGCTGTGGCTCCAAGGCAAGATGACTTCCAGAAGACTAAAAATTAGTAGACACATTGTACTTTGACCCCAGTGTAGTGGATGTAATTTTTGTTCTCTTTGAGAACAAAGGACAACAACCAACCAAACAAGTTTATTTATAATTCTTTGTTACCACAAGGAGTGCTGCTCTTAATATTTTGGTATAAATGGTGGCTTTCCTTTTTTAATGATCTCTTTGAAGTATATGCATTCCTGGTATAAATCCCAGGTAGTCAGAGTGTCTAATCTTTATGATATATTGCTATAGTCTCCTTACCAGTATTTTATTTAAAATTTTTGCATCAATATTCATTAGGGAAATTAGTCTACAGTTTTCTTTCTCTAATTTTGCTCTCCCTGGTTTAGGTAACAAAAATATATTTGTGTCATAAAAAAATTTGGTAGGACTCCATCTTTATTCCTAGATAGTTTAAAGAGTATTGGGATTAATAAATGTTCCTTAAATGTTTGGTGGAAGTCACATGTGAATACAATACCTGTAAATAAATGCTGTGGATTTTTTCTTAGGGAGCTCATTTGTGGCTTTGAGCTCAGTTTCTTTTTCTAAGATAAGGTTATTTAAGTATTTTGTTTTCTCCTCTGTTAATTTGAGCAGTTTATATTTTTATGAATATTAATCCATTTTACTTTGCCTACTTTGCTATCATACAGATGGGCAAAATAGATTCTAATATAACAGTTACTTTAATCACATCTTCATTGGTGTATACTTGCCCTTTTCATTTTTGATACTAGTACTTTGATTGTCTTTTTTCAATCAAATTAACTAATGGATTATCATTTTATATATTTTTTTATGAAGCCAGTTCCCAGTTTAATTTGTTAGTTCAATGATTTTTTTTAACTTTCACCTTTATTAATTTCTTCTTTGATTTTTCAGAATTTCCATTTTTAGTATTTAATTGGGGATTTAAATTTTCTTTTTTTCTAGTTGTTTTAGTTGTGTGCACAATTCATTGATTGTTCTTTCTCTCTTTTATTGATGTAAACATTCAGAGATAAAAATTTTCCCCTATAGCCTGCTTTGACTACATCTCACAAATTGTGATATTTTATCTCATTATTGGTATTTTTAATGAAATTACTAATTGCTTCTATGAATTGTTCTTTGAACCACTCAAAACTCATTCTTTAGGATTAGGTTATTTAGTTCATAATTGGCTTTTGATTTATGCTTTCAAGGGCCTTTATTGAAGGTAATTTTTATTACATTATACTCCAAAAGGATGCATTACATATTTCTGTTTTTGTGCATTCTGAGGTTTTATGTCCCAATATGTGGTCAGTTTTTTTTTTTTGTGGGTAAGAAAAGGACATAATCCTTTTTATTCTTATTCGGTTTTCTCTACGGTTCTGTGGTACCTAACTTTTCCAACATTGTATTCATTTCCTTAACTTTTTTTTTTTTTATGATTACATTTATCTAGCTCTGAGAGGGGAAAATTTAGGTCTCTTTAATTTTGCTATTTCCTCCTGTAACTCATTTAACCTTTTCTTTAAGAATTTAGATACTATGCATTTGGTACATATTTATTTAGTATTGATATTACTTCATTGTCTGTGGTACCTTTTAGTAAAATGTAGTTTTCCTGAATATCTCTCTTGATTAGGTCTACTTTTGCTTCTGTTTTGCCTGAAATAATGATTGTTACCCTTGTCTTTTTTAGTTCAGCTGAAGCATAATAGATTTTGCTCTAGCTCCTTTTAATAACTCTGTGTATCTTTTTGTTTGAAGAGTATTTCTTGTAAGCAACAAACTGCTGAGTTTTGGTTTCTATTCCCAGGTAGGAATGTATGCAATTTAACCTTATTGAATCCCTTAATGTTTAATCTTTCCTGTTTACCTTTTTATCTTTCTCTTGAGTCTTGTATTTGAAAATATAAATTTCTGTTCAGCTCTGATCTTTTTCATCAGGGATACTTAAAAGTCCTCTATTTCATTAAATATCTATATTTTTCCACTGCAGGATTACATTCAGTTTTGTTAGGTAGGTGATTCTTGTTTGCAATCCTAGCTCTTTTGCCTTCTGGAATATTATATTACAAACCCTCTGATCCTTTAATTTAATTTAGAAGCTTCTCAATCCTATGTAATATTTGAATTTTTCCTTTTTGGTTGCTTGCAAGTCTTTTCTCCTTGGCCTAAAGAGCTCTGGAATTTGACTAATATTCCTGGAAGTTTTCACTTTGGCATCTTTTTCAGGATTTGGTAAGTGAATTCTTTCAAATAATGTTTGGTGCTCTCATTCTAGGATATCAGGGAAGTTTTCCTTAATTTCCTGAAAGATGATGTTCAGGATGTTTTTCTGTTTTTTTCACAATGACTTTCAGGTAGTCCAGTAATTCTTAAATTCTCTTTCTAGATCTGTTTTCCAGTGAGATGTTAGTTTTCAAGTTCCATTGACATTGTTTCCCAGTGAAATATTTCACATTTTTTTACTTTTGATTTTGATTGTTTTTTGATGTCACATGGCAATCTTATCTTCCTCTAATTTTATTTTAATTAAATGTTCTCTTTAATTTTAAATTAAATTTTAAAATTGTAGTTTTAAAGGAATTATTTTCTTCAGTGCACTTTTGTACCTCTTTTTTCATTTGGCCAATTTTACTTTTTAAGGAGGTGTTTTCTTCAGTGAATTTTTGTATGTTTTTTTCTATTTTTTTGTGATTCCTTTACCAAGGAATGGAAAATCATACAGTCAGAGGACTTTGGACTGCCTCCCTCTTCCTGCATCTAGGCCTTTGTTTGGCTTGACCCCTGGTGAGGGCCACTTAGATGGCTATTTAGTGTCCAGGTGGACTTCATCAGTCTTTGTGCACTCATCACGCACTGATGCAGTGATGGCCCCACCTTGATTGCAGGCATCTGGAAGTTAGATTTGAGGTCTTCAGGAAGGAGTAACTCCCACTTCAAGATCATGCTTTAAGGTTCCCACAGTGTGGTACTGGGTTGGCTGCAGCCTTGGAGAGGCTTGCAGGATCTCATCTTTGGTTCAGTAGGTACACCCTGTTTGGCTAATAGGATACTAAGCTATTCACTCTTTTTTCGTGATTTTTTTTTCATCTCTCATTTCTTTTCCCATTTTTTTTCTTCTACCTCTCTGACTTGATTTTTAAGTCTTTATTGAACTCTTCTAGAAGTTCTTTTTGGGTCTGACAACAATTTACATTTTCACATGTAGCTGTTATGACTTTTCAGAGTTTGTTTTGATCTTCCCTGTCATGACAGTAACTTTCTATGGTCAGATACTTTTTTTTGTTTCCTCTTTTTTTCCAGCCTATTTCTTTACTTTTAATTTTATGTTGAAGTTGGGCTCTGCTTCTGGGGTGGTGGGGGCACTGTCCCAAGTTTCAGGTTTTTCATGCTGCTGTTTTCAGAGCTGGGAGCATGTAAGTTTTTGGTTCTTTGAAGGTGGTATGATAAGGAGATTTGTGGTCACTGCTCATCTCATCTGTGCTCTGTTCTGTGAGGAACTACAAGAACTCTTTTGTGGTGTGGACTTGTGACTAGGATCCCTGTTTCCCTTCATCCACATATTTTCATGTGCTAGTGCTCCTTCTCATCCTACAAATGTGACCCAGATCCCCATTTGTGCAGTTCAAGAGAGTCCTGTACCCAGTACTAGCAAAGTCCCCTGTAATCTCATTCTGACCAGTTGTCTGACTTTCTTATTATCTGTGGGTTGAGAGCTCTGGGAGTTGCTGCTGCTGATTTAATCTCCCATTCTCCCCACCTGCCCTCTCCCTTCCCAAGGCCTGCACTGGCTTCCTGGGTCTTGCCTTTGCTACTGGTTTGTGCTGGGGTAATGGGGCTTCACTCTGTAATGGTAATTTAAGGTTAATGGTGAGTGGGAGGAAGAGTTAAAGATCTTCCCCACCCATTAATAGGTCCCAACACCTTTTTGTTAATTTCTCTTGAGGCCTTGAGTCAGAGGGTCCTACCCTCAGGCTCTGAAAAGTGTACATATACTCAGAGGTGAGATTTTGTTTTGAGGCTTACTCATTGGAAATATTTATTTGGGCAGATGAGATCTGGGAAGCCACTAAGGAGCCCCCAGGCTTTGAAAACTCAGATGTATGTATGTATGTATGTAATAATTAGATAGTTGGATCTGTCAATTTGTGATGTATGTATTGCTTATGGTCAGTCAGTTGGAAGCCCTATCTGTTGATCTTCATTTTTCTGTATTTTCTCTGAAATTCAGGGTGCTGATTTTTTCCCCTGAGCTAAGTGAATGATATGTGTGCTTGACCCCTCAAAAGTTACTTTCTTTTTAGAAAAACATGTCTAAGAACCTGTATAGCAGGCCCCCTCCTGTGTATGCTGGGGTCCTTGGTGTTACACACTCCTGGCTTGGACTGTTACACACTTCTGGTCTTGGAGCATCACTGTTGACTTGTGCCTCACTGTTGGTTTGCTGGGTCATGGCCTGCTATTTGTTTTCTTGGGGCGCTTGAGTTGAACTGTGCTGCACTCCAACCTTAGTGAGATACACCTTTCTTGTCTGCCTTCTAAGATGTCTTGGCTTGAAAATTGTTTCATCTCATCCTTTTGTTGATTTGCCATTCCAGAATTCATTTTGTCCTAATGTTAATGATTTTTTAAGGGAATTTGGGGGAACTCAGAGAGTTAATTCCTTACTCTGTTATCTTGACTCTGTCTTCTCCAAAACTGCCTGTTTTTTCTAATCTTATGATTATTTATCAAGTGGGGAATGACTTGCATTCTTATAGATTTGAATCAATTCTCTCTACATATATGAAAAATGAGGTCTTTAATGTAATTGAAAATATATTTTTTGCATATTTCCATTCAGTTTTCTCTAGAACTCGATAATATGTGACTTTTCTAAAATTTTGTTCATCTCCTCCTTGATTTTTTGGTTACATTCATTTAGTTCTGAGAGGGACACTTGAGGTCCCTTACTATTATATTATTTCTTACTGTAACTCATTTTTTTTTTTTAAGAATTTAGATGCTATACAATTTGCTTTATATGTTTAATATTGTTAGCACTTCATTGTCCAGCAGCACTTCTTAAACTGTGGGGTTGTGATCCAGAGTTTTAAGAAGCATTGCAGGGGTCATGAGAGAAAAAAGTTTAAGAAGTCTTGGTCTGTACAGTCTTCTAGCAAAATGTAGGTTCCCTGACTTATCCTTTTAAATTAGATCTATTTTTTGCTTTTGTCTTGTCTGAGATCATGATTATTATCTCTACTTTTTTACTTCTGTTTCAGCATAATAGACTTCACTCTAGCTCTTCTTGTCTCTCTCTGCTTCAGATGTGTTTCTTGAAAACATCATTTTGTAGGATTCTGGTTTCTAATCTATTCTTTTTCTTTTTATGGGTGAGTACATCTTATCCACAATCAATTATGATGGCTGTGTATTTTCCTCCATCATATTTTTTCCACATTTATCCTCCTGTCTCCTTTCAACCTTTCCCTCTCAGAAGAGTTTTGTTTTTGACCACTACCTCTCTCATTCTGCCTTCCCTTCTATCAGCTCAAAGCCCTTCTGTTATCCTCCTCTCCTCCTACTTTCCTGTAAGGTAAGATAGATTTCTATAACTGAGCGAGTATGTTATTCTCTTTTTGAACCAGTTCTGTTGAGAGTATGACTCAAGTGTTGCATGCCAGAATCTCCTCCCTTCCCCCACCATTTTCTCCTTTAATGTAAAAGCTCTTTTGTGCCACTTATATGTGAGTTAATTTATCCTAATCTATCTCTCCTTTACTTCTTCTCTCAGTTTATTCTTACCTGTACCCCATATTTATGTGTAATCCTTTTTACTGACCTAATAATGATAAAGTTCTTAGGAGGTACAAGTATCATCTTATTAGAAATGTAAATGGTTCAACCTTATTGAATCCCTTACAATTTCTTTCTCCTGTTTATCTTTCTATACTTTTCTTGAGTCTTATATTTGAACGTCAGATTTTCTATTCACTTCTGATCTTTTCATCAGGAAAGTTTGAAAGTCTAATATTTCACTAAATATCCATTTTCTTTTCTCCTGAAGGTATTTCTCAGTTTTGCTGGGTAGGAGATTCTTGGTTGTAATATTATCTCCTTTGCCCTCTGGAATATCATATTCCAAATTCTCTGATCCTTCAGTGTTGGAAGCTGCTAAATTTTGTGTCATCCTGACTGTGACTCAATATTTCAGTTATTTCTTTCTCACTGCTTGCAGTATTTTGTTCTTGACCTGGGAACTCTAGAATTTAGCTATAATATTCTTGGAAGTGTTCATTTTGGGATACATTTCAGCAGGTGAACAGTAGATTATTTCAGATTTGATGTTACATTCTGGTTCTAAGCCTTCGAGGCAATTTTCCACAATAATTTCTTGAAATCTGATGTCTAGGTTCCTTTTTTTTTTTTTTTTTTTTTTTTACATTATGGCTTTTAGGTAGTCCAGTAATTCTTAAATTATCTCTCCTTGAGCTATTTTCCAGGCCAGTTGTTTTTCCAACAAGATATTTCATGTTTTCTCTTTTCTTCCCTCTTTTGATTTTGTTTCATTGTTTCTTGATTTCTCATGATTTGTCCAATTCTGATTTTTAAGGAATGATTTTCTTCAGTGAGCTTTTGTAACTCCTTTTTCATTTGACCAGTTCTACTTCTTAGGGAGTTCTTTTCTTTAGGGTATGTTTGTTCCTCTCTTACTATTTGGTCTGTTCTGTTTTTTAAGGTGTTATTTCCTTCATTTTGTATGAACCGTTTGGCTGTTCATGGTTTTCTTGTGCCACTCTCATTTCTTCCCCAATTTTTCCTCTGCCTCTTATTTCACTTTAAAAATTCTTTTTAAATGTCTTTTAGGATTTTTTTTTTTTTGGTTGGAGTCGGGTGACTGAGTGTAATTCATCTTTTTCTTTGAGGCTTTACATGTAGCTGTTTTGAATGTGTTGTCCTCTTGTGAGTGTATATTTTGTGCTTCTTCATTATCACAGGAACTTTCCACATCAGGACCTTTTTTTTTTTGTTGTCTCATTATTTTTCCAGCCTATTTTTTGGGCTCAGCTTTCAGGTTAGAGGGGCCAGTGTCTTAAGCTTAAGGTTTTCATGCTTTTTTCCTCCCTTTGTAAAGATTAATTAATTTAATTTTGGTTTTAAATATTCACTTCCGTAAGATTTTTAGTTCCAGATTATCTCCCCATTTCTCACCTCCTTCCACCCCAAGATTGTGTGTAATTTGATATAGGTTCTATATATATGTACATACATATCGCACCTGTTTTCACATTAGTCATGTGGTAAAGAAAAATTACAACCAATAGGATAAACCTCAACAAAGAGAAACAAACAAAAAAAGAGCAAATAATATACTTCAAACTGGATTCAGACTCAGTAATTCTTTCTCTGGACGTGGACAGCATTTTCCATAATGAGTCCTTTGGAATTGTCTTGGATCCTTGTATTGCTGAGAAGAGAAATCTATCAAAGTTAGTCATTGGACATTGTGGCTGTTAACTGTGTATAATGTTCTCCTGGTTCTATTACTCAGTATCAGTTCATTGAGTCTTTCCAGATTTTTCTGAAGTCTGCCTGCTTATCATTTCCCATAGCACAGTAATATTCCATTACATTCATATGCCATGACTTGTTCAGCCATTCTCCAACATATTGGCAACCTCTCAATTTACAATTCTTTGCTCCCACAAAAAGAGCTGCTATAAAGATTTTTGTACATGTGGGTCCTTTTCTCAGTTATATGATCTTTTTGTGATACAAACCTACAAGTGGTGTTACTGGGTCAAAAGACTGTGCACATTTTTATAGCCCTTTGGGCATAGTTCCAAATTGTTCTCCAAAATGTTTGGTTCATCACAACTTCACTAACAATGCATTAGTGTTCCAATTTTCCCACATCTTCTCCAGCATTTATTATTTATTTATTATTTTTTTGTTTTGTCATGTTAACTGATCTGATAGGTGTGCTGTGGTACCCCAGAATTGTTTTGATTTACATATCTCTCATCAATAGTAATTTAGAGCATTTTTTTCATATGATTATAGATAGCTTTAATTTCTTCACTTGAAAACTGCCTGTTCATATCCTTTGAATATTTATTATATTGGGAATGACTTGCATTCTTATAAATTTTACTTAGTTCTTCTATCTATTTTAGAAATGAGGCCTTTATCAGACACTAATTGTAAAAATTCTTTCCCAGTTTTCTGCTTCCCTCCTAATCTCAGTTGCATTGGCTTTATGCAAAAGCTTTTTAATTTGATGTAATCTAAGCTATACATTTTGCATTTCACAATGTTCTCTGTCTCTTGTTTGATCATGAATTCTGCTCTTTATAAATCTGACATTCCTCTCCCAGTTTGCTTATAGTATTAGCCTTTATATCTTAAATTGTGTACCCTTTGGTATATGGTGTAAGACGTTGATCATTGCCTACTTCCTGCCATACTATTTTTCAGTTTTCACAGTAGTTTTTGTCAAATAATGAGTTCTAATCCCAGAAACTGGAGTTTTGGTATTTATCAAATATTAGATTATTATAGGCATTGACTACTGTGTCTCATGTACCCAACCCATTCCACTGATTCAGTACCAGTAGTTTTGATGATTGCTGCTTTATAATACAGTTTACAATCTGGTATGGCTAGGCCACCCTCCCTAGCATTTTTTTTTTATAAATTCCCTTAATATTCTGGACCTTCTGTTCTTTTCAGCTGAATCTTGTTATTGTTTTCTCTAGCTCTATAAAGTAATTTTTTGGTAGTTTCATTGGTATGGCACTGAATAAATGAATTAATTTGGGTAGAATTGTCCCTTTTATTATATTAGCTCAGCTACCCATGAGAAACTGATATTTTTCCATTTATTTAGATCTGACTTTATTTGTGGGAAAAGTGTTTTGTAATTGTGTTCATAAGGTTCCTGGGTTAGTTTTGGCAGGTAGACTCCCAGATATTTTATGATGTCTACAGTAACTCTAAATGGAATTTCTGTCTTACTTTTGGGCTTTGTTAATAATATATAGAAATGCTAATGATTTGTATTGGGTTATTTTATATCCTGCGACTTCACTAAAGTTGTTTATTTTAAGTAGTTTTTTAGTAATTTTTCAAGGATTCTTTAAGTATACCATGTCATCTACGGAGTGATATTTGTGTTTCTTCTTTGCCTATTCTAATTCCTTGAATTTTTCTTCTCTTATTGCTAAAGCAAATTTCTAGTACCATATTGAATAACAGTGGGGATAATGGACATCCTTATTTCACCCCTATCTTATTGGAAATGATTCTAGTTTATTTCCATCACATATAATGCTTGCTGATGGTTTTAGGTAGATGATGCTATTTATTATTTTCCTTAAATGAAGACTCCATTTATTCCTATGCTCTCTGGTGTTTTTAATAGGAATGGGTGTTGTATTTTTTCAAGCTTTTTCTGCATCATTTGATATAATCATATTGTTTCTTTTAGTTTTGTTGTTAATTGGTCATTTATGTTGATAGTTTTCCTAATATGGAACCAGCCCTATATTCCTGGTATAAATTTTACCTGGTCATTTTATATTATTCTTGTGATAAGTTGTTATAATCTTTTTGCTAATATTTTATTTAAAATTTTTGCCTCTGCAGTCTTGAGGGAAGTGGATCTTTTTCTGTTTTGACTCTTCCTGGTTGAGGTCTCAATATTATATTTATATAATGAAAAGAATTTGGTGTACGACTCCTTTCCCAGTTTTCCTCAAATAGTCTCTATAGTATTGGAATTAATTGTTTTTTAAATATGTGATGGAATTCACTTGTAAATCCATCTGGCCCTGGAATTCGTTGATGACTTGTTCAATTATTTTTTCTGAAATGGGGTTATTTAAGTATTTTATTTCCCCCTCTGTTAATCAGGGCAATTTATATTTTTGTAAATATTCATCCATTTCACTGTGATTGTAAAATTTATTGGCATAAAGTTGGGCAAAATAGTTCTTAGTTATTGTTTGAATTTCCTCTTCATTGGTGGTGAATTCACCCTTTTCATTTTTGATACTGGTAATTTGGTTTTCTACTTTTTAAAAATCAAATTAACCAATGTTTTATGTATTTTATTGATTTTTTTTTGTAAAAGTAGCTTATAGTTTTATTTGTTAGTTCAATAAATAGTATTCTTAATTTCAGTTTTATTAATCTCATTTGGTTTTCTGTATTTCTAATTTGGTATTTAACTGGGGATTTTTAATTTGTCCTTTTTTTAGCTTTTTTAGTTGCATGCCCAATTCATTGATCTCTTTCTGTATTTTATTCATTTAAGCATTTAGAGAGATAAAACTTTCCCTAAGAACCATTTTCACTGCATCTCATAAGTTTTGTTATGTTGTCTCATTGTCATTCTCTTATGAAGTTATTGATTGTTTTTATTATTTGTTGTTTGACCCACTCATTCTTTAGGATTAGATTATTTAGTTTCCAATTAATTTTTAGTTTATCTTTCCGTGACCCTTCATTACACGTAATTTTTATTGCTTAATGAAATGAAAAGGAAGTATTTAATATTTTTACCTCCTGCATTGGAGGTAAATCTTGGGGTAAGGGATGAAAGTCTCTTCTTCCATAGCTCCTTCTTGCAGAGATTGGATGTAGAACTGTCCCTGCCCCAAAAGGTCCCATGCTAGAGGTCAGTTTTTTTTTCTAGAGAAATATTTTAAAAAAAGAAATTATCTATGTTTAGTTTTTAGTATTCACTTCCACAAGATTTTGAGTTCCAAATTTCTCCCCATCTCTCCCCTCTGCCTACGCCCAGACAGCGTGCATTCTAATTACCCCTTCCCCCAATCTGCCTGCCCTTTTAGCACACCTCTCCTTTCTCTTATCCCCTTCTCCTCTATTTTCTTTTATTTTTTTTCTCCTCAATATGTCTAAGCCTATGCATACTTCTTGGCTTCCTAATTCTGCTTCCCCAAACTCAACTAGTCCTTTTTGTTTTTCTCAGATTTTTTGTTTTACCGGCATCAGTTTTACTTGAAGCTTTTGCATTCCTGATATCTTTTAATTCTACTTCCCCCTTTTTTTGAAATTATCATGAACAATCAACCAACTTGAACTCTTCTCCAAAGAACAGAAAAGAACATATGGAATTGTGAATCTACACTCTGTGTATCTTTTTTTAATTTTTATTTTTTTTTGAGGGAACTTACTTTTTAAAATTATTTTATTTCAGTGTTCTACAATCACTTCCATATATCTTAGACTTTTCCCCTCCCTCTCCCCTCCCACCTTATCTTCTCACTGCCTTCCTGAGATGGCATACAGTTTTATATAGGTTCTA
Organism: Notamacropus eugenii; assembly: GCF_028372415.1. Classification (NCBI taxonomy): domain Eukaryota; kingdom Metazoa; phylum Chordata; class Mammalia; order Diprotodontia; family Macropodidae; genus Notamacropus; species Notamacropus eugenii. Next base: position 108,202,679 of record NC_092872.1, on the reverse strand, counting down.
CACATACATTCCTATTAAATACATTTTCATCTTAGTCATGTTGCATAGAAGAATTAAAATGAATGGGAGAAATCATAAAACAAACCAAAACATAATACAAAAGAAAATGATCTGCTTCATTCTGTGATCGAATTCCATAGTTCTTATCCTGAATGTGGAAGGCATTTTGCCTTAAGAGAAGTCCTTGCATTGCAAAGAAGTACTAAGTCTACCAGAAAAATTCCTCACACACTGTGGTTGTTGCTGTGTACAAAGTTGTCCTGGTTTTGTTCCTTTCACTCAGCATCAGTTCATATAAGTCTTTCTAGGCCTCTCTGAAGTCTTCCTGTTCATCATTTCTTGTAGCACAATAGTATTCCATTATATTCATATACCACAATTTATTCAGCCATTCCCCAGTTGATGGGCATCCCCTTGATTTCCAGTTTTTGGCCACAAAGAGAGCTGCTGTAAATATTTTTATACATGTGGGACCCTTTCCCATTTTTATGATCTCTTGGGGATACAGTCCTAAAAGTGCTATTGCTGGGTCAAAGGGTATGCACATTTTTGTAGCCTTTTGGGCATAGTTCCAAATTGCTCTTCAGAATGATTGGATCAGCTCATAGCTCCACCAGCAATGAATTAGTGTTCCAACTCTTCCACATCTTCTCCAACATTTATCATCTTCCTGTTTTGTCATGTTAGCCAGTCTGATAGGTGTGATGTGATATCTCAGAGTTGTTTTGATTTGCATCTCTCTAATCAATAGTGATTTAGAGCATTTTTTCATATGACTATATATAGCTTGAATTTCTTCCTCTGAAAATTTTCCTCTTTTCTTGTAGGGCAAGATAGATTTCTATACCCCATTGCCTATGTGTCTTATTTCCCAGTTGCATGTAAAAACATTTTTGAACATTCATTTTTAAAACTTGAGTTCCAACTTCTTTCTGTTCTTCCCTCCCCATTGAGAAGGAAAGTAATTTGATATAGGTTACACGTGTGTAGTTATACAAAACACTCAATAGGCAGGTTGTGAAAGACTATATTTTCCTTCTGTCCTGCCCCTCATTTATTTTTTTCTCACTTTTGACCCTGTCCCTTTACAAAAGTACTTACTTCTAATTATTTCTTCCTCCCTTTTGCCCTCCCTTCTGTCATCCCCCCCCCAACTCCTGCTGATCTCCTTCTCCCCTACTTTCCTGTAGTGTAAAATAGATTTTTCATACCAAATTGAGTGGTTATGTTATTCCCTCCTTAAGCCAAATCAGATGAGAATAAGATTCACTCTTTCCCTTTTCCCTCCCCTCTCTTCCCCTCTATTGAAAAAACTTTCTTACCTCTTCTATATGAGATAATTTACCCCATTCTATTTCCCCGTTTCTGCTCCTGATATATTTCTCTCTCACCCCTTAGTTTTTTTAGATATCATTCCTTCCTATCCAACTCACCCTGTGCCCTTTTTCTATATGTAAGCCCTTCAACTTCCCTAACACTGAGAAAAGTCTCAAGAGTTACAAATAGTATCTTTCTCTATGGGAAGGTTAACAGTTTCAACTTTAGTAAGTCCCGTAGGATTTCTCTTTCCTGTTTACCTTTTTATGCTTCTCTTGATTCTTCTGTTTGAAAGTCAGATTTTCTATTCAGCTCTGGTCTTTTCATCAAGAGTGCTTGAGAGGCCTCTATTTCACTAAATGACCATTTTTTCCCCTTGAGGTATTATACTCAGTTTTGCTGGGTAGGTGATTCTTGGTTTTAATCCTAGCTCCTTTGACTTCTGGAATATCATATTCCAAGTCCTTTGATCCCTTAATGTAGAAGCTGTTAGATCTTGTGTATCTTGATTGTGTTTCCACAGTACTTGAATTGTTTCTTTCTGGCTGCTTGCAATATTTTCTCCTTGACCAAGGAGCTCTGGAATTTAGCTATAATGTTCCTATGAGTTTTCCTTTTGGGATCTCTTTCAGGAGGTGGTTGGTGAATTCTTTCAACATCTATTTTACCCTCTGGTTCTAATTTTTAAGGAATTTTCTTCAGTGAGCATTTGGGCTTCCTCTTCTATTTGACCAGTTTAGGGCATTCTTCTCATTGGCTTTTTGGATCTCTTTTGCCATTTGGATTAGTCTATTTTTTTAGGGTGTTATTTTCTTCATTATATTTTGTCCCCACCCCCTGAGGCCTGCTCGGGTCCTGTCTTTGCCAGTGTGGCCCATGCTGGACTTCACTCTGCTCCTAACCCTGTGCAATAGACACTTCCCCTCGACCTTCCAGGCTGCATTCGTCTGGAGATTTGCTTCACTTTGATCATTGTTATGCAGTTCCAGAATTTGTTTAGAGTATTTGGCTGGGTCTGAGGGGACTGCTGTAGCAAGTCTCTGCTTTTATTCCACCATCTTTGATCTGCTGAGAGGTCAGTTCTGTAGCTGGCATATGGAGCTTAGTTGAAGCCAGGTCCACAGGTGACAGCACATTGAATGAGGTGGGGGGTGACATCTGGTTTAAGCTGTCAGACATCTACAGGTGGATGGTATTAAACCTGCAGAAAACCAGTCTGACAAACAAGCTGAACAGACAAAAAGTGGAAAAGAAACAAGGAGACAAGTAGAAGCAGGGTTGATATAGGGTCAGCTGTTCTTCTGGAGTCTATGAACCCACTATCATAGCCTCATTCACAGTGTTTACTGTTTTCTAATTTGCAGTTTTGGGGTCATCATTCTTGCTTAGTTTCTTTAATCTGACCTGAGGCCTGGACAATTTCCTATTCTCCCTGCAGGTGTGATGAACTTGGATACAATGTTTCAGGATGATCTGTAGGGACAGTTCTTGCTTCTCTATTCTGTCTAGTATCAAGCCCCTTTTCTTGGTATTTTTTTTATAGTTCATTAGTTATAATGCCATCTATTCCTTTAAAATCTGTCTCTCCTCTCAATAGAGCAGTAAATAATTCTCTTCTTGTCTATTCTGACTTTGAATCCACTGGCTATTCTTTGTTCTCCTGAGGAAATTTATCTTTTTCACTGATTCTCACCATCCAAGATACCAACGATTCTCCCGTCCTTTGGATGAACTGCCTCAAAATATCTGTGTCCTTCTGCTGAGTAAAATCCTCATTTACCTCCCCAAACACTCTGTGGCCCCCCGATTCTTTGCTTACTTCATAGTATCAGATGTGAGCTCATATTCCTAGAAACCTCTTCATCTACATTTGTTTCTTTCTCCTCCCATGCATTCTTCTGTCAGATGTTTGGGCCCCAGTTAAGCCCAGCTTGTGCAAAGGCTGCACATACCTTCTTCTTGTTACCTTCGGGACTTTTCCTGGAGGCGATGTTCTCTGAGAGTGATTTACTGCTTACTCTGCCATCTTGGCTCCTGGCCAGATTGCTATTTTCATAGGAAATTCTGGTGACTTTCATGTTTTCAGTCTTTCAGGGTAATATGATTTAAGGAGATATGTGGTCATTGCTTGTCTAGTTTGTCCTCTGAGTTGTGAATCACTTTCTTGCCTGTAACTGTGACTTTTTCAGTTGTTGTGATTTGGACAGTTGTTTCATCTTGTTCTTTTTTGTGCCTCTTTTACCAAGTTTTTAATTGTCTTTTCATAGTTTTCTTGCATCCTTCTCATTTATTTCTTTAGTTTTTTTTGTGTAAGCTTATTTTATTTTTAAAATAATCCCTCCAGGAATTCTTGTTGGCCTTTTATCCAATCTGCTTTTTTTCTTTGATACTTTGCTTGCTGTGATTTTCACTTCATTCCCTTTCACTATAATAGCTTTTTATGGACTTTTTTTTATGGGCTTGTTCTTGTTTGCTCATTTTCCAGCATATTTCTTGACTTTCATCTTTCATCTTTTTTGCTGTTGTTACGGTTGGACTAAGATTTAGACTTTTTTGCACTATTGTTTTCAGAGCTAGTTCTGAGAGGTTGGAAGTATTTAGTGCTTTCAACATGGTGTGATCTAGGGAGAAGTAGGAATAGTGTTCTCCTGATCTGCTCTTTGGTCCTTATCCAAGAAGCTTTCCTCATCTCTTGTGGCCAAAAATGCTATTTCTTCTAAGGTCCCCTTGCTTCCTTGGGATGAAAAGCCTTATTCTCTACCCTGGACCCATTACCTGGTAGTGAATATGATCAGTGGAGTCCTGTGCCTAGTGCTAGCACAGTGGTCCCCTGTAAACTCTGTTTGTCTGATTCCTTTATTACAGCTTAGTTGAGAGCTCCTGAAGCTCCTACTACTGTTGTCACTGATATCCAGTCTTACAACTGGTGTTCCCTACCATGTGTATGCCAAATTGGCCCCCACCCTAGTGTCATAGACCTCTTCTTCCAACCTGCCAAGTTGCCTTGGTCTGGAAAATGTATCTCATGCATACATTTTGTTTGCGCTGACACTCCAGAATTGAGGCATTATTTTAAATTTGTTTAAAGAGGAATGTTGGGAGAGCCCAGATGTAGTGCTTCCTCTACTTCACTGTCTTGACCTTTTCAGAAGAAATAGTTCAGTCTATTTGGTGTTGATGTTGGGGTGTGTGTGTGTGTGTGTGTGTGTGTGTGTGTGTGTGTGTATTTTTCTATCACATTCCCTGTCTTTGAACATCTTTTATATCACTTTACACGCATAAGTCTTTGTTAGTAAAATGTTCTTGCACATTTGTGCCCACAAGAGGCAGCATTGTATAATGGATAAAGTTGACATTGGAATCAGTAAGATCTGATTTCATGCTCTTCCTCTGAAATATACCAGTTGTGTGAAGCACAATGACTTACTACTCTAGGTAACTCTCTAAAAATATAAGATTCAAAAATGGTACTAACTTGCTTTGGTAGAGTTTTCTTATCTAGGAGTTTCCTGTGCTTCCTGTGTTTCCTGTCAGAGGATTGGTCTGTTGTTACATATGTGCACCATTTGTCTTTCCATTGACTTTTGTGTTACTTGTAATATGTTTTTTTTCTTCTCTTTTTCTACACTTTCCCCATTTCTCTGACTTTCGCCTTTTTCTTCTGTCTCATTATTCATTCATATAATCAGTTAATCTGGATGCCTTATTGGTTTTCCAGGCACCGTACTAGGTACTAGACATACAAATAAAAACAAATCAAGGAATGTAAATTCTAGTGGGCCATGGGAAGGATGGAGATTATAGTTACATATATAAGTACATGCAAAATATATATGTGATAGTGGGTACTGATTGACTTCATCACATCACCCTACCCTATTTAAAGTAACTGATAAGACTCCGTATCCTTACAGCTTTGGGAAGTGAGAAAACAGCCTAGTTATTTAGAGGTATGGACTAATCATGAACAAGGCCTCCGCATTTCAGTTATGTGAGTAGGAAGTCTGTTCGTATTATTTGAGGGATTTGATCATGTGCTATTTGACTGATATAGTACCAAGGAGCTAGTTTTGAATTGAGGATTTGAATATCTATTTTCAGCGAGTCCCTGAGAAGTAATCAGTTGCTGGGAAAGAAGAGTATCTTGGATTCAGTCTTGGTTTTTTTGCTGCTCACCCCCCTTTACACCCCCCTTTCCTTTACAGGAGGTGTATCTTGTGAACTTGGGAGTGTTTGAAGGATTTGGACTTTTTCATTGCTGGCCTAGTAGTATGCACAGGATAGCAGTGGTTTGGATTGCTGAATTGTCAACACTGAGAGACAAGGACAGATTAAACACATTAGGAAAAGTAAATTCAAAGATCTATAAGAAACCTAGAAACAAGTATAACTTAAAACTTCAAGTTGAGGGGATTTTTTGAGTACTTCATAAAGGAGAGCAAAGAACTTCCAGGAACTCTGAGTTACCTCTTTACCACATGTGTTCTCTAAATTTGAGCCTATTTTCTCATGGGACTGTGTGTGTGTGTGTATGTACACAAGTACATATATGTATGCATATATATGTATGTAGGAGAAAGTACCACAGACTTTTGTGCTATTCCTACTAGTGTACTTTAATACCATTTATATAAATTTAAATTTTAAGTTAGCTTAGAAACTAATTGTACCTGACTAATATTAATTGATAATTATGGCAGGAAGCATGCAAGTAGGGACATATGAGTTATAGAATAAGAATAACTGACCCAATACCTAAGGCTACTTCTCTCCTTGAAGGGAAATATAGAAGCTATGCACTGGCTGCTTATTTGCCAGTGCAAATTGAGATTGAGAGAGTAAATTCAGAGCATGTGCTATAATTTCAAAGGGAATAAATAGAAGTCATGCAAGATAGTTAAATTCAAGGTCCTCAAGAAAGAAGAGACTATTAGTAGGTAGGGACATTAGAAAAGGCTTTATGTAGAAGATGCTGGGGCAGCTAAGTGGCACAGTGGATAGAGTGCTGGGCCTGAAGTCAGGAAAACTCATCTTCCTGAGTTCATATCTGACCTCAGACACTTATTTAACTATGGGATCCTGGGCAAGTCACTTAACCCTGTTTGTCTCAGTTTCTTACGTGTAAAATGAGTTAGAGAAGACAATGACAAACTACTTTTTGCCAAGAAAATCTCAAATGCCATCATGTTAGAATCACACATGACTGAAATAACAGAACAATAATGTTGGAGATTGGAGTCTCTGTCTTTGTTGCTTTCTGCTTTGTGTTTTTCCCCCAGGATAGGAAGACAAAGTCAGGCATGACATCAGTGGCACCTGTAGTGTTCCTGAAAAAGATTTTAGCTAGCAAGGGTCCTTCTAATTGGTGGTGGGAGGGATTGCTGGGTTGGCAGGAATCAAATCTGCCATAATGGAATGAAGTCAGGTCGCAGTAGTAGCAGTGCTGTAATGCTCAGTTCTGTAGCAATGCTCTATTTTTAGTCTGCGCTGCCGGGTCTCAACTCCATGGAACAAAGTGCCCCCTTTATGGGTACTCCATGGTCTCCCCTTTTTGCTTTCCTACCTCATTTTGCGTGCTGTGTTTTAGATTGTAAGCTTTTTGAGGGCAGGGATTGTCTTTATTTTTGTTAATTATATCCCCAGCATTTAGCATGGTGGCTAGCACACTGTAGTCACTTAATACTTATTGGATTGCATATTTTATTGGATTGGAGAGTGAGGGTGAGAGGCAGTCGTAGGCAAAGACCTTGAATAACGGGGGAAGGGGGAAGAAGAAGGATTCAGGAAGAGATGTGGGTTTCCCAGGCCAGGACATGAATAGAGATTGCCAGGAGGAAATGAATACAGGCATAAGTCTCACCTGTATTGGCAGTGTCAGAAGAGAAAATATTGCACATTCAGTGGCAAAATGCAGGTCTTCTGTAACCCACTGCTTACTATAAGGTAAAATTGATCAGTACTTTTCATACTGCTGCTGGTACAACACCCAGTGATTATTGTGTAACTCTTTCCCAAAGACCAAGAGGTAGCATTGTTGGGAAGGTTTGCTTTATTGGCAAGGTGAAAATACATAACCAGTTCATACAGAAGAAAAAGGGCAGTCCTTCTGAGTTAGTTCAAGAGGTAAAATTTTGTATTTCCCCTTTTCTCATGGGGCTCAGAGGGAAAGGGAGGTCCTGACTAGTGGATCAGCAGCACTAAATATGTGGTGATGTGGGACAGTTCTCCTTGACCTGTATTGAAGATTAGTGACTGTGCAAGAAGTGTCACCATCTTTGCTGTAACCTTGATGTTTTTGGTGCTGCTCCCATTTATGGTCAACTTTTTACATTGAAAAACCTACCATATGAATCTGATCTTTTAGATATTGGATGCAGTCCTTTTTGAGACCACTACTTCAGGGAGTTGTTCTTTATTTTGTTTTATAATGTTTCTGGGGTTTTTTTTTTTCATCCTCTTTTATTGCTGTCTGTATTAGACTTTTTGAATACCAGATTTCAGGGTTGACCAATAAAGTGGCCCTAAAGTCATTGAAGTGGTGAAAGGCTTAAGAATTTTACCAGCAGAAGTTGGAGGCTAATAGAACCAGTATTCTAACCTCTTCCTCCATTCAAGTTGGTCTAGCTTTTCCTTAAACAGTATTGAGATATTCCCTAAGATTGTAGTTCAGTGGACTGAAACCTCAGGCTGTTGATGTGACTTTTTCATTGCCTGAGTACAAAGAAGCTATGAGGATCTGTAACGGTATTCTGATGCTTGACTGTTGTAGTTGGACTAGTCATTCTGTCATATCTAACTTTGTGACCCTTTGTAGAATTTTCTTGGCAAAGATACTGGAGTAGTTTACCATTTCCTTCTCCAGTGGATTAAGGCAAACAGAGGTTAAGTAAATTGCCCAGGGTCACTCAGGTAGTGAGTGCCTGAGGCTAGATTTGAACTCAGGTCTTCCTGATTCCAGGCCCAGAACCTTTTCCACTGGGCCTACCTACCTGTCTAGATGCTTGCCTCATTCATTCCTCATAATGGGTAACTCAGTCAAGGGAGCGTTGATCAGCCCAATGTAGAGACCCAGGCTAGAGCTTTTGGAAATACACAGAGAAGTGAGATGACTGATGACCCTTGAAATGAAACTAAGGAAGGTTTGTAAGGATAGGAGGAGAATCAGGTGTGATGTTTAAGAAGTTTGAGAAATATAATTTTTGGGTAATTTTATAATAAAAGGACATCAGTGGCCCTTTTGAATGCCTAGGATAATCATGGTGGTAGACTCATGGCTTATATATATTTTGGAAGAGGCCTGTTCCTTGGGGTGATAACTCTTGATAAGAGAAGTGAGCTCACTCCAAGGAGGTGCTGAGAGTGACATCAAATCACTCTTGACCAGACACCAATATCCCTATTATTCAGACCACCCCCAGCCTTGGACAATCTAGACAAAGAATTTATACCCCCACCCCCACCCAAGCTTGAGCTATTTGGGTGCAGTAGCAATACCCAGAATATGGAAAATGTTAATCCTATCTTCCATCTCCCTTGTCCTTGAGAAATTGGAGAAGAAAATAGGACAAGGAGAAAAAAGCTTGGATCTCTCCAGTTTTAATAATTGGATATTAATATGAGAGAGGAAGAATAATTTTTGTCACAGGCAAGTGAAAACCTTGAGGAGATAGCATTAAGAGTACATTCGGCAGTGTCAGATGTAATAAAGAGGTCAAGAAGAATGAAGACTGAGAAAAGATCATCAAACTTAGTAAATACAAAATCATTGGTAACTTTGGACAGAATAGTTTAGGTTGAGTGATAGGTTGGATACCATTTTGCTAAAGATTTTGAAATGAGAGGGGAGTAAGTAGAGGCACTGAGGATGGATAATTTTTTCTAAGAATTTCCTATCCTACCTCTCACCTTCTTTCTATCTTGCCCTGTTCTCCCACCTCATCTGCATCTGAAGCCTCTTTTTAAAAGCTAGTTATTTAATGATGAAGCTTCCTGTGTTTTCTTTAATGCTAACTATTCACATAGCACTTTAAACTGCAGTGTTTTATATACCTTATCTCATTTGAGATTCAAAAGAGTTCATTGAAAGTGAGAGGTATGTGTTTAAAATCCTTTAAGATAGATACAAATTTTAGAACAATTTTTAGTTTAAGCTTTTGTTTCCCTTTTTTGCATATCTATCCCCTGCTGTCAAATTTAAATCTTTTATATTTATATATAACTCACAATTAATTTTTTATAAGTTAGTGACCATTTGTTAAAAGAAAGAAAAGATTTATTAGTGCATTGCTTTTCCTATGTAGATTTGTTTAAATTTCTAATGAACTGAAAAAAGAAACAATATAAATTACTTAGATAACCTGTTTTCTTATTTATATTCTGCATGCTTATAGTATTTTATTTGTAATTATTAGTACATTTTCTAGAAAATAGGTTTCATTTTTAGAAGCCACAAAAGTTCATATTTATCTTTTTGTGTAAATATGCCTTAAGTAGTTATTCTGTGTGGGAAGTTCTAAAAATGAGATGCCAGTAATTTACTAATGTTATTTATAGTAATTGAGAAGAGAATTTATAGTACAATTTAGTGCATGAATGGAATGTGACAATCTTAAAGCTGTATGTGAACAAGTGTATATAAATGTTTTACCTTTTACAAAGTTCTTTATAATAAAGAATTTATGTGTGTATACATACTTATATATATCTTTTGCAGGTGCTGACCTTAAGGAAAGAACCCAAATGAATTTGAATGAAGTTAGTTCTTTTGTCTCCAAATCAAGAGCAGTAATTAATGAAATAGGTGAGTAAATTCACTGAAGATGACATTAAAAGTCAGCTCAGATAAGTGGTAAAATGTATGAACAATTACTTCTACAAAAAAATTAAGCTAAAAGTATATTTATAACTAGATTATTATGATTCCTAGATTACTGTTTTTAAACTATGTTGAGTATAATTTAGTTTTGGAAAATGTATATATGTGTGTGTTTAACCACAGAAACTGACATTTAATTAACCTGGATGTGTTATTTTGGAGGGATAGGAGGAAAGAAGAGACTAATTTGTTTTAACTCCTTACATCATCAAATAATAGGGTTAAGTTGAAAGACCTTTGAGAGGATTATCTACTCTGACTTACTCATTTTACAGATGAGAAAACTCAGGTCTAGAGAAATTGTTATTCACGGAAGGTTACAGACATAGAAAATTGCAGAGCCTAGATTTGAATCCAGGTCTTTTGACTCTAGACCTACCTCTCTTATCTCTTGTCCTATGATGACCATTTTAAAAGTTAATTTTATTCAGCAAAACTAGTTAGTTAACATAGCCAAGATCTTCTTTTTGCCTTTTTCCCAGTGCTTTAGCACAATGCCTGGCATATAATAGGTATCTGATAAATGGTAATTGATTTATTTATTGATTTGAACTGAGATCTTCTGCTTTTGATATTCAGCATACTCTCCTTTGTGCAAACTTGTTAATGGGTTCATTTTACTGTGCCTCCTTAAGAGCATGACAGGGTAGAATGGGAAGGCTTTCAGAATCTCTTAAGTTACATTGTACTTCATCTCCCAACAACTTATTCCAATTCCCATCTTTACGAAGGAGCGAAGGGAGGTATTGTCTCTTATATTTTAAAAATTTATTGTTTAATTTTAATACTTGTTTTTAAAAGTTGAGTTCCAAATTCTTGCTCTGATTCCAGCTGCTGCCCCAACAATTGAGAAAGCAAGCAATATAGTGGTGATACATGTAAAGTCATGCAACACATTTCTGCGTTAGCCATGTTGGAAAAAAAAAGCAAGAAAAATAAAGTAGATTTCACAATACATTCGGGTAATATTTTTCGTCATGATTCCTTTGATTTGTCTTGATCAGAGTAACTAAGTCTTTCACATTTGATCATCATTATAATATTGCTGTTCCTGTGTCCATTGTTTTTATGATTCTTTTTTAAAATTTAATTTTTAACATTCATTTTCACAAAATATTGGGTTCCAAATTTTCTCCCCTTTTGTCCCCTTCCTCCATCCCAAAACACTGAGCATTCTAATTGCCCCTATCACCAATCTGCTCTCTCTTCTGTCATCCCTCTCTGCCTTTGTCTCCATCTTCTGTTTTGTCCTGTAGGGCCAAATAACTTTCTATACCCCTTTATCTGTATTTCTTATTTCCTAGTGGCAAGAACAGTGCTCGACAGTGTTTCCTAAAACTTTGAGTTCCAACTTCTCTTCCTCCCTCCCTCCCCACCCCTTCCCTTTGGAAGGCAAGCAATTCAATAGAGGCCATATCTGTGTAGTTTTGCAAATGACTTCCAAAATAGTCGTGTTGTATAAGACTAACTATATTTCCCTCCATCCTATCCTGTCCCCCATTACTTCTATTTTCTCTTTTGATCCTGTCCCTCCCCATGAGTGTTGACCTCAAATTGCTCCCTCCTCCCCATGCCCTCCCTTCCATCATCTCCCCCACCCTGCTTATCCCCTTCTCCCCCACTTTCCTGTATTGTAAGATAGGTTTTTCATACCAAAATGAGTGTGCATTTTATTCCTTCCTTTAGTGGAATGTGATGAGAGTAAACTTCATATTTTTCTCTCACCTCCCCTCTTTTTCCCTCCACTAATAAGTCTTTTGCTTGCCTCTTTTATGAGAGATAATTTGCCCCATTCCATTTCTCCCTTTCTCCTCCCAATATTTCTCTCTCACCACTTAATTTCATTTTTTTAAAGATATGATCCCATTCTCTTCAGTTCACTCTGTGCACTCTGTCTCGTGTGCATGTGTGTGTATGTGTGTGTGTGTAATCCCACCCAGTACCCAGATACTGAAAAGTTTCAAGAGTTACAAATATTGTCTTTCCATGTAGGAATGTAAACAGTTCAACTTTAGTAAGTCCCTTATGACTTCTCTTTGCTGTTCACCTTTTCATGGTTCTCTTCATTCTTGTGTTTGAAAGTCAAATTTTCTTTTCAGCTCTGGTCTTTTCATCAAGAATGCTTGAAAATCCTCTATTTCATTGAAAGACCAATTTTTCCCCTGAAGTATTACACTCAGTTTTGCTGGGTAGGTGATTCTTGGTTTTAGTCCTAGTTCCTTTGACTTCTGGAATATCCTGTTCCATGTCCTTCGATCCCTTAATGTAGAAGCTGCTAGATATTGTGTTATCCTGATTGTATTTCCACAATACTTGAATTGTTTCTTTCTAGCTGCTTGCAATATTTTCTCCTTGACCTGGGAACTCTGGAATTTGGCCACAATGTTCCTAGGAGTTTCTCTTTTTGGATCTCTTTCAGGCAGTGATCTGTGGATTCCTTGAATATTTATTTTGCCCTCTGGTTCTAGAATCTCAGGGCAGTTTTCCTTGATAATTTCATGAAAGATGATGTCTAGGCTCTTTTTTTGATCATGGCTTTCAGGTAGGCCCATAATTTTTAAATTGTCTCTCCTGGATCTATTTTCCAGGTCAGTTGTTTTTCCAGTGAAATATTTCACATTATCTTCCATTTTTTCATTCTTTTGGTTTTGTTTTGTAATTTCTTGGTTTCTCATAAAGTCATTAGCCTCCATCTGTTCCATTCTAATTTTGAAAGAACTATTTTCTTCAGTGAGCTTTTGAATCTCCTTTTCCATTGGCTAATTCTGCTTTTTAAAACATTCTTCTCCTCATTGGCTTTTTGAACCTCTTTTGCCAGTTGAGTTAGCCTATTTTTCAAGGTGTTATTTTCTTCAGCATTTTTTTGGGTCTCCTTTAGCAGGGTGCTGACCTGATTTTCATGCTTTACTTGCATCTCTCTCATTTCTCTTCCCAGTTTTTCCTCCACCTCTCTAACTTGATTTTCAAAATCCTTTTTGCTCTCTTCCATGGCCTGAGCCCATTGGGTGGGCTGGGATACAGAAACCTTGACTGCTGTGTCTTTCCCTGATGGTAAGCATTGTTCTTCCTCATCAGAAAGGAAGGGAGGAAATACCTGTTCACCAGGAAAGTAACCTTCTATAGTCTTACTTTTTTTCCCTTTTCTGGGCATTTTCCCAGCCAGTGACTTGACTTCTCAATATTCTCTTCACACCCACTTTGCCTCTAGATCTGCCCAGCCAGCACTTGGGGTCTGAGATTCAAATGCTGCTTCCCAGCCTCAGGGCTTTGGGTGGGGGTGGGGCTGCTTTTCAGTGTGAGATAAAGTTCAGGTGCTCAGATGGGGGCAGGGCCGCCTCACGAGCTCACTTCCCTCAGCGGGTTTATGCAGAGACCTTCAATAATGGATCCAGGCTCCTGCCTGTTTGGGGAGCCCCTGTCTGCTCCCCCCTCCACTGCTGCCTCCCGAGAGGGCCTGAGTTATGGGGGCACCCCACTCCCCTCTTGGCAAGCCGAGAAGACCCTCTCACCAGCCTTTGGGGCCCGTGGGTGGAGGGACCTGTGTGACCACTGGAGATTCTGTCCCTGAAGCCCACTCAGATCCGCTCCTCTCGGTGCCACGCAGCCAAGGCAGGGCTGGGCTTGGCTTCGGGTCTGCAGTGTGAAGGACCTTTTGCGTCAGGTTTTCAGGGCTCTCTGGAACAGAAATCTTGTCTGCTCCATTGTTCTGTGGCTTCTGCTCCTCCAGAATTTGTTGGGAGTTCTTTTTTACAGATATTTTATGGGCTGTGGGTTTGGAGCTAGCGTATGTGTGTCTTTCTACTCCGCCATCTTGGCTCCGCCAGCCGGAAACAGTTTTTATAGCCAGTGTCTCTGATAATGGCCTCATTTCTAAAATAAACTAAAGCAAATTTATAGAATACAAGTCATTCCTCAAATAATAAATGGTGAAAGAAAATGAAGAAGCAGTTTTCAGGTGAAGAAATTAACGCTGTCTTATATGAAAAAATGCTCTTAATCACTATTGATGAGAGGTGCAAATCAAAACAATTCTGAGGTATCACATCACACCTATCAGACTGGCTAACATAACAGAACAGGATAATGATGTGTTGGCGAAGATGTGGGAAAATTGAAACATCAATGCATTGGTGGAGTTGTGAAGTGATCCAAACGTTTTGGAGACCAATTTGAAATATGCCTGAAAGGTTATAAAACTGTAAGCTCTTTAATCCAGCAATACAACTTCTAGGTTTGTATCCCAAAGAAATCATAAAAATGGGAAAAGGACCCACATGTACAAAAATATTTATAGCAACTCTGTGGTGGTCAAGAATCAAAAATTGAGGGTTTGCCCACCAATTGGGGAATGACTGAACAAGTTGTGGGATATGAATATAATATAATACTATGGTTCCATAAGAAATGATGAGCAGGTAAGTTTAAGAGAAACCTGGAAAGACTTGAATGAACTGATGCTGAGTGAAGTGAGTAGAACCAGGAAAGCATTGTACACCATAAAATCAGCATTGTATGATGACCAATGTTGATAGACTTAACTCTTCTTAGCAATTCAAGGATGTAAGGTAATTCCAAAAGACTCATGATGGAAAATGCTATCCACATCCAGAGAAAGAACTATGCAGTTTGAATGCAGATTGGAGCATATTATTTGCTCTTTTTTTATTTCTTCTTTCTTGTGGTTTTCCCCTTTGTTTTTAATTATTCTTTACAATGTGACTGGTGTGCAAATATGTTTAACATGATTGTACATGTATAACCTGTATTAGATTGCACACCATCTTGGGGATGGGGAGAAAATTTAGATCTCAAAATCTTATAGAAGTGAATGTTGAAAACTAAAAACAAATAATTAAATTTAAAAAATAAGTCTACCAGTAATGAAGACTCAACATAATTTAGTACAACCTTCTAAGTTTGGTTTTCTAGTAACTAGTACATGTGGTAAAAAATGGCTCAAATCTTATGGAGCTAATAACCTCATAACAGCAGAGCCACAATAATTTCAAGTTAGGAAACCACTATTCACCTGAAACTTTTGAGAATATCTGTGTTGAAGTACTGCTTGCTCTTTGAATCTCTAAGTGAACCTTGTTCATAGTATAGACAGTGCCATCAACAGTGTGAAGGAAGAATTGTAAAAAGGATCTGTGAGATCCTGACTTGTAAAATGAGCCATTCTGTCTCTTAAGATTATCAGACAGAGGCTTCAAACCAGGGAAAATAAAAAAACTACCCATGATATAAAACTTTCTTTATCGAGGATTCTTGGAAGATGGCTGAATAGGTCAGAAAACTTCGGCATTCCAGATTTCCTCCACCAAAAAAAGACAGAGCATCACCTTGGAGTGAATGTAGAACAGCAGAAATAAAAGTTAGGTTAAAGCATGTTTCCTTTTGAGACAACTTGAGAAGACCCCAAGAAAGGCTTGATCTCCAGGGGCAGAAGTTGGGCCTGAATAAAGTGCAAGCACCTTCAAGCAGACTCTGTGCAATCAACACACAAGTCCTAGAGGAAGCTGAGTTGGGAGACAACTTCAGTCTCAAGAATTTTCACTTCATGTACAGTGTGGATGTTGGAAAGCTGAGTAGGAGAAAATTGAAAGACTTTCCACTGTCAAGGGATGCCCAGTACAGCTCTACTGACCTGACTTGTGTTCGTCCTTTGTTGCCAAAGAAGACTATGCCATCAGAGAAATGATGATGTGACTTGCACTTGACTTTGTTTTGAGTGAGTGAGGGCTGTGCACATCACTAGCCTCACCTCCTCCAGAGCCATCTGAATCCAGAGATCTGATATTCCTCAGGATGACTGGAGATGACCCAGGATGCACTGGAAATCCTTGGGCCCTTTAGGTCAAGGTCTTTGAAGGCACTCAGTTAGGGTGAGGCAAGGCCCATTCATTGAATAGACCTGTTTAAGAAGAAGACATGGCCCCTTTAATGAGCTGACCTGACTGGATTGTGGCTGAAGGGGAGAAGGAGCTAGCATATGCCTGGTGAGTACAGCAGCAGAAGGGCAGGGACTCTGCTGACTGTGAACTCTTGCAGGAGGCAAAGAGTCTTTGGTTTCACTTCCAGGGCAGAGAGGACAGCTGAAATTTTCGACTGCCTCATGCACCATAGGAAGCAATAGCATTTGCAGGACAATATGCCTGGGTGTCCTAGCTGGCTTAGGGGTGAAGAGGAGTGTCTAAGGTTGTGCCTTGGGACAGAGCCACTTTTTTTCAGTGAGAAATGTCAAGTGGTTCCAGGCCTAAAAAGAGTTCTTGCAAGAACTTAAAAAAGACTTTCAAGATCAAATGGGTGCGACTGAAGAAAAAAATTTTTAAAAAATGAGAGCAACCCAAGAAAATCAAGAAACTTATGAAAAGAGAGTAAAGCAATTGGACATAGAGAAACTCAAGGAAGAAAATAATTCCTTCAAAACTACAGTTAGGCATGAGAAAGCTAATGCCGTTATAAGACACCAAGAAATAATAGAACAAAGTCAAAAGAATGAAAAAATAGAAGAGATTGTGAAACATCTTGTCAGAAAAACAATTGATCTAGAGAACAGATTGAGGAATCAATTTAAGAATTGTTGGACTCCCTGAAAAATATGACAAAAAAAGTATTTTGATATATTACAAAAGGTTATCAAGGAAAATGTCCCTGAAATTCTAGAATAAGAAGGCAGAGAAATAGAAAAAATCCATTGATCACTACCTGGAAGACATCCCAGGAGGAAAACTTGGAGGAATATTGTAGCCAAGTTTCAAAGCTCTTAGGTTAAGGAGAAAATATTGTAAGTAACAAGAAAAATAAAACAATTTAAATATCATGGAGATACAATAAGGATTATACAAAACCTAGTAGGTTTTGAAATACTATATTTCAAATATTATATTCAAAGAGCTAGGATTGCATTTAAGGGTAACTAACCCAACAAAGTTAAGTAGAATCTTGAATGCAAAGGAAAGTACATTTAATGATGTTGAAAGACTTTCAGGTATTTGTGACAAAAACAGCAGAACTTAATGGAAAATTTGACTTATAAAATCCAGTAAAAATATAAGGTAAACAATAAAGACCAAGGATAAGGGACTCTATAAGGTCAAATTGTTTGCTTATATGTGAAAACTTTTATCAGTAGTCTTGTGACTGTCATCCTTATTTGGGTAGTTTGAAAGAAAGGCTGAGTTCTGCATGATGGGGTAATTCTACAAAAAATAATTAAACTGTGTAGGGAGAAGTAAGAAGGTGTAATATACAAATGAAGTATGAAAGGAATAATTTATCAAGAAGAAGCAAGTGGTGGGGAAGACAGGGCTGGAACCTTACTCTCATCAGAAATGAGAGGGAACAACACATCTACAAGGGTATAAAAGTCTTCTATATTTAGAAGGAAAGAAATTGAGGGTATGGGAGGAGAGAATAAGGGAGCTTGGAATAGTAATGGGATGAATTTGCCCATAAAAGAGAAACAACCAGTTAAAAATCTGAATTCAACCAATTAAAAATCTGAATTCAAGAGTATGTTGCTTTCAGGAAACACAATAAAAATGAGAAATATACACTATGATAAAATGTAGGGTTGGGGTAGAATTTAC
Organism: Notamacropus eugenii; assembly: GCF_028372415.1. Lineage (NCBI taxonomy): Eukaryota > Metazoa > Chordata > Mammalia > Diprotodontia > Macropodidae > Notamacropus > Notamacropus eugenii. Next base: position 108,184,895 of record NC_092872.1, on the reverse strand, counting down.
TAAGTAAAGGATTTCAGACAAAGTTAAAGGTAAACTAGATTTAATTGAAAGAGAAAAACAATGAAGCTACATTATGTGTCATCAGTGTTTTTCAATATTGTTATAGACCATTTAAAATAACGAGACAGTGTAAAATACCTGAGTATACTGGTCAAAATAGACACAGAATCTATATGAACATAAACATGAAACACTTTTTATACAAATAAAGTCAGATTTAAATTATGGAGTAATATACGTTGTTCATCGGTAGGTAAAGCCAACATACTAAAAAAAAATGACAGTTTTACCTTACTAGTCTATTCAATGCCATCCCAGTTAAATTACTAATGAAATTATTTTACTGAGAAAAAATAATAAAGTGCATTTGGAAGAATAAAAGGTCAGGAATTTCAAAGAAGCTAAGGGAAAAGATGTAAAGGAAGGACATTCAGCCCTATAAGATGTTATACTATATTGCGAGAGCATTTGTGAATTGTAAAATGAATAATTTTGTTTATTTTAAATTAAAAATTTCTTGTATAAATAAAACCAATGTAGTCAAGAATAGGAGGATTGCAGAAAATTGGGAAAAAACTTTCATAGACAGTCTCAGATAGGATGTGATTGTGTAGGTATGTATATGTGTATATTTATATATATATTATTTTAATTATTTTTTGTAGAATTACATATATATATATCTTTGTTTAATGGTAGCCTTCTTTAGGTTATGGGAGAGAGGGAAAAAAATTATAAAGCAGAGAAAAACCTGGAAGGAAGCGAAGAGAAGATGGGTAGCTTTGAAAATAATATAATAAACAGTATAATATATTGCATTATTATATTATATAAAATAATGTATTTGAAAATAATATTAATACTATTATATATTTATTATATATGTTATGTATAATAGATAAAATTATGTATTTATTACATATTATATGGTACATATATTAAAAGCTTGTTTATCCTATTAGAAATATTTAAAAACCAGTCATTACATATATACAGTGTATTATATGTATATACACATGTGCATGCTCACATACACACACGTATATATTCTAGTTCTTAGAGAAAACAGTCTAATTTTGTTGTTTTGTCAAAGTGAAGTTTACTACTCCATTAAAATTGAAAAAGTTTTATCTCTATCCTATCCCCTTCTTTTTGAGGGTAAATATTATCTTGAAAGAATGAGATACTTTAAAGACCCAAATATAAAACAAGTAACCTTTCGTACTTGCATTCCGTTATAATAACTAAGAGATGTTTTAGTAATGCAGTGACCAGGGGAAAAACAATCCTTACAGTTCACCTGCCCTGATTACAGAAATTTGCTATGGAAGGAAAAAGAAGGGATATGGTTATGACAACGTTAAGACAGTCCCTTCAAGGGCACAGAATAACCTGACATAAGTATAAGAGGAATAACTCCCTTAGCACCATTTGATTCCAGGTGAAAGTCATAATTAATAACCATTCATGAAAAATAACCATCTATGAAGCAGAGTTCCATATTATTTACGGGTTACCATAGCCATGCTCAGAATTAATCTAATGGGAAAATTTCCTTTTCAGAAAGGAAATAATACAGTGGGGAAATTGAGTCAAGAAACTCCTGCATTTCCCTACCTAGGTCATTCCCCTAAACATTCCTAAGCATGGACATCCTCCTGTAGCAGTCCTCTTGAATGGTGGATTATGATACAGACAATCATGTCTGAAATAAAAACAATTCTAGAGATTTCACCATAAATAGCAAATTTTAATTTGAAGCTAGGTTATTATTTTTCTCATGTTGCAATAAGTTAACAGTAAACACATGTAAAAAAAAATATCATCTTATTTCTTCTTTCTAGTTTAAATACATGTTGGAGCAGAAATCAATCATTAGAAATTCAGAATAATATTTTAGAATTTCACATATACAGTAAATACATTTTCATGCAAAATCCAAGAAAACACTGGCCATAGTAAGCTTCCATATTAATAGATATCCATATTGCCTATTAACCCCTCAGGCAAAACCAAAATCTCTTTAAATGTAAGGTCTTATTGATACCAAGATGCAACTTCAATATCCACTATTTTGATATAATTTCATAGTTTTCATAAACAACCTTGTAGGTTCTTTTACTTCAACTGTGATTGGTCCTCATTTCTCATCAAACCATTTTACACCCTGTAGTCAGCAGCTTCTCCCACAGTTAACAATATTTTTATGACCTTGCCCAAATAGAAAGTCTCAATAATTGCTTCCAAAAAACTATCCATTTTAAAGCAAAATATATCCAATTAGCTATTAAACAGTTTTCAAACATTGTGATCCTATTCTTTACCAGCTCAGTTCATAATTTAGCAGGTTAAAAGAAAAACTGATTTTCTTATTGTGTCATACTCTGTATAATTTTTCAGATTCCCAGTATTTCTTACACAGTGGTTTCCAAAAGTTCACACTACAAGAAAAATTTGTATCCCAACAATAAAATAATATTGTGAATTTTTAAATAACACTTTTTTTGTCAGTCAAATAACATCAATTCAGTTGAATGCATTTCCAAATCCTTTTATATAGAAAATTGATTCATCCATTAAGTTTGGCATTCTATAGAAATCACATTGAAAAGTTGTATAGGGTAATTACACTTAATTAAGATAGCGATAGCTAACATTTATGTAGTGCTTACCATGTTCTGGATGCCAGGCTAAGCACTTTAAGATTACTTTTGATATTTGATCATCCTTCCCGATGACCATTAGCTGCCAGGTCCTCAAATTTTAGAATTCACAGCTTTCAATTAGCACACTTTGAAAGATTGATAGTGGTAGTCTCACATTCCCAGCTTTCTTTTGGAACTCAAGAGATTTAAAATATTTGGTCACATCTTTCTAATGGTCCTTCAAAGACAGAATTTTACTATGCTATAAATAATTTAATACTGCAAATTTATTTCTGTAGTTTCCTTTTGGTAAACTTTATAACTTGATAGAATATTATCTGTCTGAAATTGCTAGCCAAGCATTTCTACAAACAGTTTTGCATATCCTTTTCTCTGTGAGATAAGCGACCTGCTTAAACCTCTTTCCCAAACTCCAAAGCCTTGCTTTTCTTTGCCATCCAGTCAAACCATCAGTGGAGAGGGGCTCCACCATTCTTTAATGTTCTACCTGTCTCTCCTCTACTTGAACATTCTCTCTGTTGTTTTCTTCTTATACAGTACCAATTAATTGCTTAAGTTTTACTTCTTAAGTTGCATAATCTATTTCAGTTTAGGTGATTTCATTACTAATTTACCCAACCAATTAAATTTTGTTGAATTGTTGCAAACTAGCTTTAGTTCTGCTTATTTTCTAGTAGACAAAAATCACCTTTCTGTCACCCTCCTGGAAAAAAAGAGAGCAGCTTGAGAAATTTGCATGTAACACTTAATCCTATCTGGAAACCTCCTAAAATCCACTAAGATATTTCAGCAGTTACAAAAACATTTAAACAATTATTTGGAAATTCACAGTAACTATATTACATTTTAGTTACAAATTTAATCTGTAACAAATTTATAATGCTATAAAAATTTCTACAAATCAGAAAAATAGTTTCCTTTCTTTACTTGTCTGTCTTTATCACTTCATTCTCTAACCTGGCTGGAGTTGTGAAGACTGAGAAAAAGAAAGAATAGCAATTTTCCTACTTATCTCCCACTGAAAATCTAATAAAAAAGTCAGTGAGAATAAGGTACTGCTCAGTGTTTTACACTTGCTTGGAGAGCTGTTAGGAGCAGCTAGGTGGCACAATGGATAGACTGTAGGGCCTGGAGTCAGGAAGGACCCAAGTTCAAATCTGACCTAACACACTGTGAAATCTTGGGCAAGTTTCCCTGTTTGTCTGAGTTTCGTCATCTGTAAAATGAGCTGGAGCAGGAAATGGCAAACTACTCCAGTATCTTTGCCAAGAAAACCCCAAATCGAGTCATGAAGAGTTGGACATGACTGAAACGACTGAACCATAGGATGTTTTAGTTACAAGACTTCATTAATTTTCCCCACCCTTATTTTAAGCTCCCTTTCTTGTGCTTATTTACCAGTCTTTGTGAGTGACTAGTTGCTTCTCTTAAGTGTTCTACTGGGTAAGCCAAGTCCTTGTGGAGGTCTGGAAGTTTTAGAGAACTTCTGAAGTGGAAACCCTGCAGTCCACCTCACTGCCTGCCAAATACAAGTTCCCTTCACTAACCTAGGGTCTTCTCAATCAGCTAACCAAGACACGACAGGATAATGCTGTTCCAGTGGGGTGGCTTCTGGCCAATCATAGATCAGGTGTCATGGTAAGGTTGAGGAGAATTATAGGAAGAGAAAGAAAAGGAGAGAAAGAGAAAGTTCTACCAAAAGATTAGACCAATTTTAACCAGATTTTCTGCAGCTACTTGGAAACTGATCGAGTCAAGGAGATTACTTGTGTGTGAATTAGGTAGACTAGGGCTAATTCTAACCACACCCAAGGCTTTCTTTGGGCTAAGGCCAAACAGAGCCTCTTAATTTTCTGAAATCCTCAGTCCCAACTAAGCCATGGCCTTGACTGTTTCTGACATGAATCCCAGGGAACTCCTACCCTGTCTGATTTGATCTGGTATTGGTTAGATCCTGCCTCTGCTCAATCCTAAAATCACAGACACTTAGCTTCCATGGTCTTGGAGAACTTTTGGGTTTACTTGGGGCAGCCAACAGGGAAATCCCCTCACTCCTCACCATAATTGTTAGTCATGAGTGAACCCTAAAATCTAAAATAATTTAAAAAATAAATTTATTTGGTCATTTGGGAGAGGAGGAAAACCAGAAAAAGACTCCCTGTCCAGTCTCTGTGAGGTTTATATTATATAGTGATTCAGAGAAAAATACTAACACAGTAACTTCACTTAGCAGTTATTTTTGTGTAGAGAACAGTTCCCAGGCAAGGTCAGTTGAAATGTATATCACTATTCATAAACCTTCAAATTAAGGTCTTTTGAGATATAAGCATAAGCATATAAATTTGGGAAACTGGCTAGCATTGGATGGATCCAAGACAAGATCTAGGAGGGATATTAAACATTCCCTATAGCCATCCAGCTTCCCTAGGAGCATCTCTGACCTCTCTAGTAAGCTTTTGGGTTAGATAGTTTCTAGGCTTATCAAACCAGGTTCAAACAATATTAATAAATACGGGTTTTCAAATAGTATAATGAAACATTTCTCTACCACTAGTATGGTAGTGCTTGGTAGCATTTATTACCATTTAGAAACTATAATTTTAAGAATCTCATCCAAAAATTTTAACCCTACTGTTTGAGAAAGATTACATTTTTCTTTTGTGACCAAATGATTATTTCTCATTTTCTTCCTGCTTCCTTCCTCCTTTGCCATTATTTTGAATGGGTTTATTTTTTTCTTACTACAATCAGTCTCTTAAATGGCAGGTGACTTAGGCTAGTTCTTTGACTTACTCTGGGAGATATGTAGTAGGAGGAAGCAGGAGAAAGAATGGTAATGATTGACAGTTTCCTAGTTCCTGAATCAGTTCTCAGCAATATAGTCAAAGTATGCAAGCCTTAGTATGCCTGCCAAAACTTTGTTCAAATGTACATTCAGAAATATATTCCAAAGCCAAATAGAACGGATTTTTGCATTATTTATCATTTTGTAGCATTTGTGACAACTACTCCATAGATTATCACAGATTTTTAGGAAATGACTGAAATTAATAATTATTGCTTTTTATGTTCCCTCAAAGCTAGTTGCTCTTTCATAGCCCTTCTCTCTAAGTAAGTTGTATTATGTTCACAGAACACCTAACATATGCTTGGCATATACTAAGATTTAATAGGTACAGATATGTGCTGTTACAGTGTTTCTGGCATGAACTCATAACTTTTTCTAACCTGTGTGCCATCTGATTTGAACCTGTATTCTGGAACCATGTGACTTGAACCATGAAACCTGTATCTTTGAATTGCTTTTGTGTCCTTTATACATTTGAGTAAAACCTTTATTTTCTTGGAACTGACCACAGCTTGTTCAGTCATTCCTCAGCTAATGGGCATCCCCTCAATTTCTGATGCTTTTCCACTATAAAAAAGAGCTGCTATAAATAACTTGTACATAAAGGTCCTTTTTATTTTCCTTTGATCTCTCTGAGATACAGACTTAATAGTGGTTTTGTTGAGTCAAAGAGTATGCACAGTGTTAAAGCTCTTTGGGTATACTTTCAAATTATTCTCTAAAGTAGTTGGAACAATTTACCACCAGCAGTGCATTAGTGTATCCATTTTTCCATGTCCCCTTAAAGCATTTGTGATTTTCCTTCTGTTGTGTTAGCCAGTATAATTAGTGAGAGTTCTTTTAATTCAGTTTTCAGTTTAAGTTGTCATTTCAGACATGTCTGACTCTTTGTGACCCTATTTGGGGTTTTCTTGGCAAAGATACAGGAATAGTTTGCCATTTCCTTCTCTTATTCATTTTATAGATGAGGAAACTGAGTTAAACCGAGTTAAGTGAAATACCCAGGGTCAAAGCTATTAAATGTCTGAGGATGGATATGGACTCAGGAAGATGAGGCTTTCTGACTCCAAGCCTCTCCAGTGTGCCACCTAGCTGGATGCAATAGGCAGGCCTAATTCTTTCTGTCGTCTGTTTGTTTCTGTCACCGCAGGCGTGGATACAATGACTGGTACTATATCCCTTTCTATGTCAGAATCTCTTGCTTTTTCCTACCTCTTTCTTTGCTAGTGTCAGCCCTATCTCTTCCTCCTCCATTTCCTCCTTTCATAATCTCCAAATGGAAATTGACTGTGTCTTTACTGTGGCCCTGACAGGGGCCAGTCAAATTTTGGAGATCATGTTGCAAAACCCAACTCCTCTACCCTCTGCCTTCTCTCTGTGTGCATACCTGTTTGTTGAAATGACACTTACACCTGCTGTGGTGCTATGTGCTTTGAGGGATGCACTGCTGGGCACTGCCTCTCTGAGTATGTGACCTTTTGGACTTTAGCTCTTTCTGTTCTTTATACTTTGACAGAACCAAGATCCTGCTGGCTTTAAAGACCTGTTTGTAAGAACTTGTGCTGATCCTTCTCTGGCACATTCCTGGATAGAATACGCTAAAGTTAGTGTACTCCAAGGCCCCAGTGTTAATATTAGTACTGTCACAAACTGTATTATGGTGACAAGGTCCTAAGGATCTTGCTGTTTTTCAATTTTTTGCTATTTAAATGCTTTTAGGGCTTTTATTGGATAGACCTCTTGACATGGTCAATACTAAGGAGAAATGGGAAAAAGAAGAAAAAATAATACTTCCCTCCCCTGAAGGAGTCATTATAATAGGAAAAAAATATGGAGAACAAAAGCCAGAGATCTTAGACTTTTCTTTCAATTTTTAAAAGGACCAAATCTCAGACCTTAACAGGATGATTCATGTAGTGGGTGCTGCCAGATATTTCCAAGTCACAGTGGGTCTCCTGATGCAAAATAGTGATTGATGAACAACAGCTGCCTTGGGAGCATTGGGTCCATTCTGTGTAGTCAACAATTCTTCATCACCCAGTACTTCACAGTCATGTAGTAAAGTGGTTATCAGCTTTTTGTATGCATCCTGACCTAAAGCTCTTCATGGACTGCCACTTGGTATTCTCTCATTAAGTCATCCACTAAAACCTCTGTCTCCCTGGAAGCTCTATCAGGGTGATAATATCAAATGTTTGTGGTATTAGAGGCATCTCCTGAAGGGCTTCCTACTTTCACTGGGGATGGCTGGATAAGGACTGTCCCTCACCTTCATCCATGGACATAAGATGCTACTAGGTGGGCTAAGGGATCTTGTTTATTCCATGTAAATTCTCAGTCACCATAGTTATGTAAAGACAATTTCATCTTTCTCATATCATTAGAAACAGAGACGCTTGCAACAATTTTCTTCCATGATCTCTAAAGCCCTTTATGAAAAGAAGTTTTTCTAACCATTGGTGAGAAAAAGAGACTTGTCAATTGAGGGTAACCTGAGCCATTTCCCCAAGATGTGCCGAACCCCTTAGGGAATCAATGATATTGAGGCTCATGTGATTGTGTAAGTTCTAGAACAAAGGACTTAAGGTTTTAAGCAGTCTTTTGCTTATGGTCATGGAGCAGTCCATGTTTAAAAATAGTCCATTCTTATCAGATCCATCTTCTTGGAGACCTGAACCAAAAAACTGCTGTATTTGAGAGCCCTGCGGTAGTGTTGATTTGTTAAGCACATGTTATTTGGGAAGTGGGCTGCCCTACCATGATAGTGTCATGGGAGCAAAGATGTAGTTTCAAAAGCTCATTCCAACATTTAACAATATTTGCTACCTGAAAACCCAGCAGACCTAATCTCAGATTCTTTAGTAAAGTGGGTCCCCTGATAGAGGTAGTGGTGAAATGGGACCCATAAAGAAGTAGTTCTTTTTCCCCCTCTTCACCTGGTTAGATTTCTTATCTTGCATGACTCAACTCATAGTAGGCAAATCTGAATAAAGATTGGTATGACCTTCCATCATATTATTTAGTAATAGCAACTAGGGCTCAGTAGTAGGGGAGTAATTACTTTTCAAAATCAGAATAGTGAGTATAATGAGCTACTTTGGGAAGGTTTCAGCTTCAGAAATCTCAAAATCATTTGGTCTTGGCCACCTTTAGGTATCTACCAAAGACTCATACTACTTGATCTTTGTGGACCTCTAAAAGCATGGGCACCACAAGGTCGGGAGGAGAGACTAGTGCATATCTATCTAGGTCTTCTAGGGCTGTTCTGTACTGTACTTGAAAGATGCACACTTATAGGTGTCTTGATAAATGGGGGCCCTTTAGGATATCCAGGTGAGGAATGTGAGTTTTCTAAAACCTGAAAAATCCAATAAGTCCTTTGGTTTCATTTTTGGGTTGTGGTCAGTGTCAGATGCTTATTATGAATTGTGTTTTGGATTCATCTGGGTTTTTCCTATGTGATGTATTCCTCAAAACTACTGAGTAGGCTAGACTCTGAGTTAATTAATAATTAATGAAGGGATTAGTTTCCCATTTCTTGTTCCTCACATGAATCACCATTCAATTCAGGACCACTCTGGCCTCATCTAGTCAACATTATGTCAGTAGTGTGGTAATGTACCTTACTGCCTTCAGAAAGAGAAGCTTCTTTCATTCTCTGCTCACTAGAATGTAGCAGAATGATGAGTTCAAGCAGCCCAGGGGAAGACAACTCCATACATGAAAGGCAGACTGCTCTTGAATGGTCACATCCAAAGGAATAAGGGAAAGAAAGTATTGACAAGGTCAGTAATCTCATATAATTTGCTCTGAGCCTTGATATTCTGGTTAGTCAAGCAAGCAAATAAGCATTTGTAAAGTACCTACTATGTGCCAGGTACTGTGCTAAAGCAGAATCATGTGATTCTCACCACAATTTTGGGAGATAGGTAGTTATTGTCTTCATTTTCTATATGAGGAAGCTGAGGCAATGGAGGTTAGGTCACTTGCCCAGGGTCACACAGCTAGTAAGTGTCTGAGCCTGGATTTAAACTCAGGTTTCTTGACTTCAGAATCAGTACTCTATGCACTGTACTATTGCTACACTGCCTCTATAAGTCACTCTGTAAACATTTGTCTCAGGCACTGTGCTAAGTGCTAGGGATACAAAAAGTGACAAAAGACAGCCCTTCTCAAGAAACTGATAATCTAATGGGGGAAACATCATGCAAACGTATGCAAAGCAAGCTCTATACAGGATAAATTGGAAATTATTAATAGAGGGAAGGCACGACAATGGACTCTGCTGATGTGAAAATGCATGCTGTTGCATGTGCTCAGCATCAGGGCTAAGTCAGGGCTGAGGGGGTGGTCATGGCAGCACAGTGCTCAGGTTTGGTGTGACAGAGTTTCCTGGCCATTGTCCTCTTGTTCCAGACCTCTTCTAGGCTGCTCTATGTAACAGCAAAACAGAAAAATAACGGTTAGAACTTAGAAGATGACTCGAATCAAAATGAACAGATGACAGACAGTACCTCTACAGAGAAGACACTAACTGAAGAGGAAGTCAGATTAGAAGAACACCTGAAAGAAACTTTGGAGAAATATAAGCAAGCCTTAGTAGACATAGAGAACTTATGATGACAGAGCCAGAAACTGGTAAAAGAGACAAAATTATATGGTATTCAAGGTTTCTGTAAAGATTTATTAGAATCTGGTGACATTTTGAAAAAGGCAACAGCAAGTGTCCCAAGAGAGGAAATAAAGGAAGAAAACCCTCATTTGAAGAACCTGTATGAGGGTCTTGTTGTGGCATTCAAGTGTTCAAAAAGCATGGTTTACTTTTGTTGGTTTGTTGTCACCAAATTTGATCTCTGTGAACATGAAGCCTTGTTCCATACTCCAATAGAGGGGAAGGAGCTTGGTACCATTGCACTTTTAACCAAAGTTGGGTATAAGCTACATGGGTGAACCTTGAGACCTGCTTTGGTGAGTGTTGTTAAAGAACAGTAGCAGTTTAACTTTCTTAGTCTAACTAACTCTTTCTTCCCCACACTTGAATGCCGTACAGCTATTAAACAGATATATTCTCCTTCAAACATTTTTCACATTTTTCCACTCTTTGTGGAAGGCCTAAGTAGCCGGTGGCTTAACAAAAAACTTACCCAGTCTTGAAATTGCATTATTTAATGAACTGAATAATTTGAAAACTCCACAAATTGGTTTTAGTATTGCATATTTAAAGAACAGAACCTCTGAGATACTTTTGTACTTGTATAGTATCTTGAATGATGTTTTATGTGTTAACTCTGGCTACTTAAAAGGTATGTTCAGTAAATAAATGTCTCCAGGAATTCTTAAAAAAAAAAAAAAAGGAGGGAAGGCACTTGAATTAATAGGATTTGGGGAAGACTTCCAGGAATAGAAGGGATTTTAGCTGAGACTTGAAGCTAAGGAGGGCAGTAGGCAGAGTGGAAGATAGAGAACATTCCAGGCATAGGAGACAGATGGAGAAAATGCCTATAGTTGAGTGATGGTGTTATCTTGTTCCTGGAACAGCCAAGGAGGCTAATGTCACTGGAATGAATAGTCCATGTTGGGGAGGTCTATGTAAAGGAGACTGGAAAGGTAGGAGGAGGCCAAGTTATGAACGGCTTTGAATGCCAAGTACAGCATTTTATATTTTATTCTAGAGGCAATCGGGAGACATTGGAATTTATTGACATGTTCAGACCTGCACTTGAAAATTGCTTTAGTGCCTGGGATAGATTGAAGTAGGGAGAAACTTGAGTCAGGCCTACCTAACAGTAGTCAGTTGCAGTAATTCACGTGTGAAGTGATCAGGGCTTGTACTAGAATAGTGATAGTGTCAGAGGAGAGAAAAAGCTTATTGAAGAGATGTTGCAAAGATAAAATCTACTGACCTTGGCAACAGATTGGATATAGGGGAGTAAGAGATGGTAATGGACATGGCAATTACTTCAGCTCTTTGTTGTCTACTGTAAGCCAGTCGTCATTATTTCTCTAATGTCATGATCTTCTTCGGCAACAAAGGACGAACACACTGTAAGCCACAAGACACGATTTGCCTTTTTTAACTGGCCAACAGATTATTGTAAGAGAAATTGATATAAGTAAAGTATGCCTCCCTCTTTCATCTCCATCACTGGAAGGATTGAGAGTGATAATACCTACTCCCACAGGGTAATTGGAGTAAGGCTTCTGAAACATAGGGCTGATAAGAAAGCAATTCATTAGCAGCCTAAAGGGATGCCATTGAAACTTTATTGTGATATCCAAAAGAGGGGGAAAGGGCCCTTCAGTCCCTTCTAAGTTTAAGACATCTCCTAAGGCACCCATACCACTCAGCAGTCCTGGGTCACTCAAATGTCTGTATTTAGATTTAAGGGACTTTAGTGATGACTTATGGCCAAGGTGAAGTTACCCCCTGAAGCTCAGATCATGCTAACCTATAGGACCTCCACGGAACAATAAGCCATATATCCAAGTTGTGGTGATTTAGAAGGAGGAGAGGGATAACAAGTATAAAGGGCTGCTAGACACTAGCAACCAGGTTATTATCATTATTACCATAGAACTACAAACAAATCCATGGAGGCACCCTGATTTTCACAGGGGGCTTTAGAAGACATATTGCTGAGAGAACAAACCATTGCTTAGGTGGGAGTGGGTAGAAGATCTTCTGTGTGGGTCAGTTGAGGTGACTATGGTGAAGAGAGGGAAGAGTATTATGGTAATGGCTATTATGTGAGATATTGGAAATTAGCACCAGTATGGGCCCCTTCGGGGTTTATGTCAGTCATTGTGGGTAGGGACAAATAGAAACCTTTGTACCATTCTGTGTAATTAGTATCAGACAGTATTGGGTCTTTGGAGTGGGGAGGGGATGAAAGATTTATTCTCTAGTGATGGAAAGGAAGGAGGCTAGATTACTTTGCTATGCCAATTTCCTATACAACAATCTGTTGTGGCCAGTTAAAACAGCAGATGATGGTCCCTATATGGATTCTTTAATTGACTTAGCTGACTTTGTGGGAGTAAGTCGTCAGAAAACTCCCCAAGTCTATGAAATTCTGTTGCAGAGGGATTCTACCTATTGGTTGTATTAGGTCGTGTCATGAGGAGCCATTTTTCCACTGACATATGAAGTGGTTTGGACTTATAGCCTCACAACTTTCTTGGTGATAAAAGCTGGCACATCTCCTGTTCCCTCAGTAGAGGACATCATACTCTGGACGATACTAGTAGGGTAGAGGCAGTCTTACTACTAGTAGGAGTTCTAATGTGCTAAAGTCAATTATTCAGTCTCTACCAAATGCAGCTAACAACTTTGGGTTTCCTAGATCAAAATCCTAAGGTTACATTTTGGCTTTGTTGTTTTTGCCATAAACTCCAGTTTGCATATTCATCCTGCACAATGACTTATAATTCTACCTGGCTACTTTGCATAGGCCATAAATCTAGGGCCACTTGTATAGCAGCCTTAGCTTCTTCAAAAACTTTACTCTGCTCAAGTACCCAATCAAATTCATTTTTTTACTAGTAATTTTATATAAGGGTTTCAAAATTTGCCCCAAATCCAGTATGTGACGTCTCCAATATCTAAGTAATCCTACAAACTTTTGGGTCTCTTTCTTATTGGTGAGGATAGGAAAATTCTGAATCTTTTGTCAGGCTTGTGGGAGAATCTCTCACATTCCATTGTATACCCCCAAATTTTATGGTTTGAGCTGGCTCTTGAATCTTTGCAGGGTTCATTTTATTTGCTTTTCTTGTACTTAATTAAAAGTGTCAAACTCTTCTCCACATCTTTTACATTTTTTCCCTGTATCCTAATATCATCTATGTAGTGGGTAAGATGTACACCAGGTAGCTCTAATTCCTCCAAATGTTCAGCCACAATCCCATGACAAGTAGAGGGGCTATGCAGATATCCTTGTGGCAAGCGTGTAAAAGTATTTTTCGGCCTTGCCAAGTGAAAGCAAATTGCTTTCATTGTTTAGAATTTATTGGGATGGTAAAGAAAGCATTGGCTAAATAAATTACTGTGTATCAAGTGCCATCATATTTCTGGAACCTTTCTATTAAGATAACAGTATCTGGCATATCTGCATACAAGGGAGGAGTCACTTTATTCAGTTTTCTATAATTCACTGTCATCCTCTATGTCCCATCTGACTTTTGTATTGGTCACGCAGAATTATTCCATTGAGTGGTTGTAAGGACTAACGCTGCTGCTTCAACATATTCCTTTATAGTACTGGTAATTTCATCTTGCCCACTTGGGACATGATACTACTTTAAAGTAATTTCTTCAGAAGGTTCAGGTTAAGTGATTTGGGTCCATTTTTATTTTACTGACTAAAACTGTATTAATTTCTGTCATCCTTACTGCAAATTGGTATCTCCCCTCAAGTAAATTTAAAGTCATACTTCTCAATATAGTTATTCCAGTAATGTATTCAGTAGTTGGTACAATTATCATGGTATATTATTTCTTAGGTAATTGTCCAATTTTCATCATTAGTTTGACTTTTGTGGCTGACATTTCAGACCCTCTCAGTTCTGTGATGGTGATAGGAGTTCATGTTTAAACTTTTAAGGGTTTCCATAAATAAGGGAGGTCATTGCTCCAGTACCTGTTAATTCCCTATTACAGTATTTGATCCATTTTTCCAAAATATGGTCAGATTGATATGGGAGTCTGTAATCTAATTTTTGTATTTCCTTAATCTGAGCTGGGTCTCAGCCAATTCCCTCTTCTCCCTGAAGCTGTAACAAACTTGGATACAGGGTTTCAGGAGGATCTGTAGGAGCAGTTCTTACTTCTCTGTTCTATTTAGTATAAAGCCCCTTTTCCCTGTACATTTTGTATAGTTCATTAGTTGGAATACCATCTATTTTCCCAAAATCTATTTCTGTTCTCAATAGAGCAGTAAACAATTCTTTTCTTGCCAGTCTATTCTGACTTTGAATCCACTGGCTTTTTACTCTTCTTTCTCAATGATCTTTATCTTTTCCCCAGTCCCCTAAGTCACTTAACTGTAAAATCTTGTCCAGCACCTGGGAAAGAGGATACCGTTATTTCCCCAATTATTAGAGTCAGAACCTGGTGCTTGTAAGCAGGAAGAGCCATCTTCGCTATAATATTCCTATGGGAAACTGAAGAGTGGGTGTTATGTTTGCAACTGTGTTTCAGATCATTATGGCAATTTTCATTACCTCCTCCTTTAACTTTCTCTCAGACAGTCGGGTCTGTCTCCTCTAGGCCTTACCTTAATCACAGAGCAGATGCGGGCAATTGGTGTGGCTGTAGTCCAAGAGAACTGATTGAAATTTTTCTCCAATTGCCCACCATTATTATTGTTCTTGCATTTGAAAACTGAAGGAAAAATAAAGCAACACAACATAACATAATGGATCTTTTTCTTTTGTTAATATACAAATTGATTTTATTCAAAAGACTAAATTCTACAATTAGACATATCTTCCTATTATGGTGTGTGTGTATGTGTGTTGTATGTTTATGTGTATGATTCAGGTTTACTGTGATATTAAAATAGATGTCAAAGTAGTCACAAAGAAATGGTTGAAAAACTTTTGTGACCAGGTACTACCAAAACTTCTAAGAGCCAAATGTCTTTGATAGTGTGTTCATGATGAATAGTAAATTTGATTGTAACTGAACTTTTCTCCTATAGAATTTAAGGCAGTACAACAGAGTATAATTTCTCCCATTTTCAAAGAACAGGATTTACCACTCCACAGCAGAGATTGTACCTTGTTGTAGTGTGTTTACTATGTCTCAGACAAAAATTTGATATATTAATTCCTAATAAGTGACTTTCTGAAAGTAACAGAAAAATTTAGTTAAGAATGTGATTTATATTGTTCCATAAACTTGGAAGCATCAAACTGTCTTTACTGTGATGTACCTTTCTTGCTGCTTCATTCATTATTATTTATAGAAATGTATTTTTAAAGAGGGTATTTGATGTATGCATTCTGGTGTATAAAAAATGTTCATAATGATTGATATACTTCTTGGTGATCAGACTATTCTTTGTAATTCCATTACTTCATTTTATTAGGTAATAATTATAGTTATAGGCCCTGGTACTGGTGATCTAAATCAGATGGGACTGTATTACTGTCTAATTAAAAATTGGGGAGGAAGAAGGTGGTAAATGCTATGCTAGGCATATTTTAAATGTCCCTTTCTTTAACTACTGTTTGTATCTCCAAACTCTTTAATAAAATAGTTATGTGATTGATGCAACTTAGAGACCTTGTTTTCCCCTGAGTATTCTTTCTGCCTCAGAGAAATAATTGATATTTAATTGGTAAAGCTAATACTTGTGTCAGTCTGGTACGTACCTAAATTCTTAGAAAGAGACCACCAGTTGGTACAATTAAGAAAAGTTAATCAAGTCAATAATCATTAAGTCCCAGGCAGTATGTATGTGGTGGGCATTCAAAAAAGGCCAAAACCAAAACTTGCACCCCCCTAAAAAAATTCCACTCTCTTAAATTACTCATAATCTAGTGGAAAAAGAAACAGACTCTGTCCTTGTGATATGAACCTAATTAAATTAACTCCAGGTAGGGCTGAGAGAACTTCATATCATTTCTACATTAGGAAACCACATGAGAACTCTCTTTTCAACAGTCTGAGACAGTTCAGTGGGACAGAGAATGCTGTGAAGTCCAGAATTTCTTGAATGACCAGCTATGGGTCATATATCATGATCCCACTTATCAGTGTTGTCTTGACAGTTTAAACAAAGAATCAAGTATGCCATCTGATCTATGTAGTTATGCCTGGAACTACTCAGTTTTGGAGTGCAGCACTCATAAATGTACTTTCCATGCCTATTGTCTGAAGATTAAGTGGCCCCTAAATCAGGGACCCTGGGAAAGATATATGAGAGCTTATCATGATGTGTGGAAGATAAACAAGCCTCTGAGAAAGGCTAGTCCATGCATAAGTGCTCCTTAAATTATGCCAGATATTTGTTAAGGGGTAGGGAATTCATGGACTTTCTAAGCTTTATAGATATGTAGTTGAAGTGTGCAAAAAATTAGAAATGAGTAGGTAGTTGTAGAACATAATAAAATTTGTTGAGTTTAACAAATAACCCTTTAAGAAACAACAACACAGTCTTGGCCAAATAGTAAAGGAGCCACAGAACCTCACTGAAGAAAAGAACTCCATCAAAAGCAGAATTAAATAAATGGAAAAAGAGGTATAAAACTACACTGAAGAGAATAATTTCTTTAAAAAAGAATAGGTCAGATGAAAGATAGTGACTTCCTGAGACATCAAGAAACTAAATAAAGTCCAAAAAGGAAGAAAAAAATGGAAAAAATGAGAAATGTGTCATAGGAAAAAATAGCTGACTTGGAAAATAGATTAAAGTGATATAATTTAATAATTAATTGGACTACCTGAAGGCCATAACATTTCAGAAAATTAGAAAGGAAAACTGCCTTGATGTCTCACAGCAAAAAGGCAAAAAAGAATTTGAAAGAGTCCACTGAGTACCTCTTCAGTCCCTCAAATCAGATTGATTTACAAGTGAATTCTACCAAGCATTTAATGAACAATTAATTCTAATTCTGTATAAATTATGAAAAAAAATAGGTAAAGAAAGAGTCCTACTAGATTCTATGACACAAATATAGTTTTGATACTTAAACTAGGGAGAGCAAAAAGAGGGATAGAAAACTATGAACTAGTTGTCTTCATGAATATTGACACAAAATTTTTTAAATAAAATACTAGCAAGGAGATTACAATAATGTATCACAAAGTTTATACAGGTGCAATTTATACTCAAATGCAGTGGCTGGTTCAGTATTAGGAAAACTATATGCATAATTCACCAGCTCAATGACAAAAACACCAAGAACTATTTGATTACATCAATAAATACAGGAAAATTTTTTGACAGAATAAAACTTTCATTCCTCTTAAAAATGCTAGAAAGTTTAGGAATCAATGAGGATTTTCTTAAAATGACATAGTACTATAGCACCAACGCAATATATACAGTACCTACAGCACCTATGCATATGCAGGTGTAATTCTGAATCCTGTTATGGTGTGTGTGTGTGTGTACGTATGTTGTGTTTTTGTCTGTGTGCACATATATTTTTAGAATTCAGGTTTACTGTCATATTAAAATAGATGTCAAAGTAGTCACAAAGAAATGGTTGAAAAACTCTCCACATGGAAGACAGAACCAAACCCTTTATTTAAACACCAGAAGCAAAATCCATCACAGCAACAAAGAAGTATATGCACAATAATGATGTAGGGGCCACTGCCATCTCCAAGTCTGCCCTCTCCTAGGGCCTTCCCACAAATGAACACTCACAGCTTGCTGCCTGCTTCTTCTCTTTCTCAGCTCTCACTGCTGTGTCCAACCTTCTCTTGGCTCTGCTTTACCCTTCCTGCTCCACCCATTGGACAAGTTCCCCTCACCACAGCCTCAGTCACTTCGGCTTCCATGTGACTCAAGCAGGTCACATGGGCCTATTAAGGGTAGGAACGATCTTCTCATTATGCAAAAAAAAAAAAAAATACATTAACAATATCAATACCTATCTGAAACCTACAGCAAGTAATATGGAGATAAATGAGAAACCTTTCCAATAAGATTAGGAGTGAAGCAAGGAAGTTATCACCATCGAAATGCTAGCTTTAGCAATAAGAGAAGAAAAAGAAATAGAAGGAAGAAGAAGAGGCAAAAAGGAAACAAAATGATCACTTTGCAGATTATATGATGGTATTCTTAGAGAACTGAAGAGAATTAACTAAAAAACTAGTTTAAATTTAGAAAATTTGCAGGCTATAAAAGAAACCCACACAAATCCTCTACATTTCCTAAATATATTCCTAAAAAAAAAAAGACAAGAAGGCAAAGAAATTTCATTTAAAGTAACCACAGACAGTATAAGATACTTGGATGATACACTATACATATATGAACACAATTACAATATACTTTTCTTAGAAATGAAGGCACAGACAATTGTAGAAACGTGTTACTCATGAATAGACTGAGCCAATGAGAGGAAAATGGCAAGTCAACTTAAAATTACTCATTCAGTGCTATACCAGTTAAAGCACCAAATAATTATTTTATGTAACTAGAAGAAGTAATAACAGTTCATCTAGGAATATTAAGAGAATCAATGAAAAAAGTGAAGGAAGGCAGCGTCGCAGAAGCAGATTTCAGATTATACTATAAAATGATAATCGTCAAAATAAGTGGTACTGGCTAAGAATAAAGTGGTTATCAGTGGAAAAGATTAGATACCTGAGATACAGGAGTAAATCATTAAGAATTTAGTGTTTGGTAAACCCAAAGATCCAAGCATTTGGAGCAAAACTCACTATTCAACAAAAGCTGCTAGGAAAACTAGAAAATAGTCTGGCAGAATGTAGTCACAAACTAACATTTCATATCATATACTAAGATAAGGTCAACATAGGTACATGAGTTTGACCTAAAGCATAATATCATAAACAAATTAGAAGAACATGGAAAATTTAACCGTCAGATCTATGGAATAGGATGAGTTTATGACCAAATAAGAGATAGAGAGGATTGTAATGGCAATCAAATTAGGATCTGGATGGGCTGGCCACTTTGTTCCAATGCAAAATGTATGTTTGCTAAAAAAGACTATTTTATGGAGAACTCACATGGGGCAGGCGATCACATGGTGGTCAGAAGAAGTGATTCAAGGATGCTCTCAAGGTGTCTCCTTGAGATTTTGGATTTGACTGTGCAACATGGGAGACACTGGCACTATCAATAGTCATATGAAATGCTCCAAATCACTAGTAATTAGAGAAGTATAAAATAAAACATTTTTGAGGTACTACCTTGCACCTATCAGATAGGCTAATATGATAAAAGGGAAAATGAGAAATGCTAGAGAAGATGTAAAAAAACAGGTACATTAATGCACTGCTGGTGGAGTTGTAAACTGGTCCAACCATTCTGGAGAAGAATTTGTAACTATGCCCAAAGGAACTATAAAACTGTGCATACATCAATACCACTACTTGGTCTGTATCCCAAAGAAAGCACAGAAAAAGAGAAAGGACATATATGTACAGAACTATTTATACCATTCTGGACTCTAACTCAGAATTTAGCATGGAATGCTCCTGTATCAGTACATTAATATTTT
The DNA here is from genome assembly GCF_028372415.1 of Notamacropus eugenii. Taxonomy (NCBI): domain Eukaryota; kingdom Metazoa; phylum Chordata; class Mammalia; order Diprotodontia; family Macropodidae; genus Notamacropus; species Notamacropus eugenii. The sequence continues at coordinate 108,165,173 of NC_092872.1, read as the reverse complement.
GGAAGGTTTAGTAGTACCTACTTGGAATGCATTAGCCCTGGTGGATGTCATTAACAAATTTGATAAGCCTGTCTTCATCTTTATTGGTGTTCCCTTTGTCTGTATCTATAGTCTCTCTTCCTTTTTATTTTTAAATAAATTTTTTTTGATATCTTTTATTTTTAGATTATCTGCATTTTTCATTCACTTTTCTATCCTTTCCTAGAGAACCACACCTTATAATTAAGATTTTTTTAAAGAAAGGAAAAAAATCAACAAAATTATCCAAGAAGTCTGTTATTATATGCAACATGCCATAGTCATTATCCCCAACTTTTACAAGCAAGAAGGGAAAAGTGTCTTCTCATTTCTCTTGGTCGTTATTTTTCAGAATTTAGCTCCAGTTTTATTGTTCTTTCCATTTATGTAATTATACACACACATATACACATATATAAAATTAGTCACTACATATGCTTTTTATTGTGGGTCAGCTTCACTTTAAATGTATCTTCCATGCTTCTCTGTATTTATCGTTTCTTGGAGCAAGTAATATTCCATTACATTCATATGCCACGTGTTTAACCTGTTTCTATTGGATGTGCATTTTTTTATTTCCAGTTCTTTACTACTCCAAAAAGTGTTTCCATATATATTTTGATTTATGATGAGACCTTTCTGTTTTGTCACCCACTTCTCTGGGATATATAGCTGATAGTGGAATCTCTGAGTCAAAGTTACAGACATTTGAGTCACTATTTCCTGTGATTCCAGATTACTTTCCGAAATGGTTGAACCCATTCGCAAATTTACAACCAACAGAATGGTGTGCCTGTCTTTTCCACAGTTCTCCCAGTTTTTACTGTTTTGACCTTTTTGTCCTCTTTACTAATTTGCTGAATGTGAGGTGAAACTTTAAGCTTGTTTTGCTTTGCCCTTCTCTTATCTGTGAATATTGGAGCATTCATTCATTCATAGTATTATTCATAACTTGCAATTCTTTTAAGAACTGTTTGTTTATATCCTCTGACCACCTATCTATTGGGAAAACTTTTCCCCTTTTCAATCCATCTTTCATATTTTCACCATATTACCTTCCCGGTGCCATTATCCTCTTCAGAAGTTTTCTGCACCTTCAAATCAAATCCAAACTAATCATTTATAATCCAGATTCTGTATTTTCTAGTTCCAGTTTAATATTTTCATATAAACACCTTGTCACTCTTCTGTACTGACCAAAATGTTATTCTGTTTTATTCTGATTTCAACTACCTTTTAGTGTTTTTTTTTTTTTACATTTTTGTAGTCATGCATATTGTTCTGCTGATTGTAGTTACTTTCCTTTGCATTAGTTCAATCAAGCCTTCTCTCTTTTCTCTGAATTCTTTATATTTGTCATTTCTTATGATGCAGTAGTATTCCATCATCTTTGTAAATCACTGTTTGATCAGCCATTTCCAAATGATCTATGCATCCCTCTTTGTTTTCAGGTTGTTGTTGCTGTTTTTGCTGCAGCTGGAATAAAAGGAAAAAACACAAATTCTTTAAAAAAATGCATTAAGCATCTATTGAAGTAGCACATGAAAAAATATGTGGGGAATTGACAAATTTATGACCGAGAGCTATTCCCTGGTAAATACATGGTCAAGGAGTATAGGCAGGCACTTTTCGTATTAAGAAATATAAACTATCAGCAACCACCTGAAAAGGTTTACAGAGTTGCTTAGTAGAAATAAACATTTTACCCATCATTTGGTAATGATGGAAAAACTGTTGGAAGAGCTATGTAAAAAACAGGCATGCTACTTTCCTGCATAGAACTCTATGGATTTGACCATTATATGATAAAAGTTATAAAATTGTTCATACCCTTTGACTCTTTCATCCTATTGCTAGGTTTAACCTTTGTATAAAAATATTCATAGAGAAATGTTCATAATAGTAAAAACTTTAGCGCAAACTTGTTCAAGATTACAAATGACTGAAGAAATTATGGTTTTGCAGATAATGACTCATATGAAGATATAAATGTTGCAAGACATATATAAAATGATACAATCAAGAAAACAATTATACACACTGACAAGAACTGTGTGAATTCTGGTTAAATATAAGTGGATTTCATTCCCATCACTTTGCTAAATGACACAGATTTCCTTTTATTTTGACTGATAGCACAATATCTGTCATACAATAACTTAAATTTTATTAAGTGATTGATATTTGCATTTTTATTAGCTAGGCAGGGTGTTCTAGGAGTCCTCAAACCTTCATAGGTCTTTGTTTGAATAACCTTCACCTATGGCGCCTGAATTTCAAGAAATACTAATTCATTTCTTTCCTCCTTCTTCCTTCCTTCTTTTAGGATACTTCTGTCTGCTTATCCTTCATGGGAACAGCTCATAACTGTTCTCTCTTTGTTACCTCAGAGAAGCTCAGAAAAGGTGAGACTTCCAAAGGATAAAGCCTTATCTTCTCTTCGCAGCATGTGAATATTGAGTCATCATCTAGCCTTTTCATTCTAACTGGATTTGTTTACTCTTATCTAGCTTCTTCCGTTTATCACATTTGTCTTACTTCTTTCTGGTTTTTGTTGAATGAAAGATTGAAAAAGTTTCATCCTGCTTAAATTGCAGTTAAGTAAAATTACACTTATCTTTGCAGGGCTTGTTATACTGGGGCACACACTCTTTTCTTTTGTTTTTTGGAAATCACATTTAGGCATTTCCCTTTATCATTGTTTTGAACAGCCCTGTGTGATTTGAATTGACATTCCTTCAAATATAAACTGCTTCCTCTTGACAGTTTTCAGGATTCTTTGATTGATATTAGAGCTCTGGAACTTGGTGGCTACATTTTGGGTGAGTTAAAGGTGGGTCTCCTCTCTGAAAGCATCCTGTGGATTATATTGATCTGCATTTTGCCCTCTTCTCTTAATACTTTTGGGCATTTTTCTTCTGTACTTTCTCAGATTCTGTTATTATACTGTTCCATCATGTCCAGTAATTCTCAGATTATCTTGGCTCAGTTCTGTCTTTAGATTTTCCAGTGATTGTGCACTAACATTTGTTGTTCTGTCTCTGAATTTTTGAATCCTATCTCTGCCATTCTCTTTTTGAAGCATGTCCATGGTTTTATTAAAAAACTTTCCCACTAGCTGTTCTAAATGACTGATTTTCTTGGTTGTCTTTATAAAAAGATTTAAAGCCCTGTATTGGTGTTCTTCACCTCTTTCAGTTCTTTTACTGAGCTCCTTATCCACCCTATTATGGATGTTCTATTCTTGTTTCTATGAATCTTCTTATTATACCAGCATTATTTCTTTCTTTTCCTATTGTTCAACATTGTTGTTTCCTCTCAGGTATTAGTTATGTTCATTTACTTTGTACAGTTTTGTTTTCATTTATCGGTATCTATATCTGTGCATATAGATATAGACATATACACATACATACATACATACATACATATATGTATATGTTGTATTCTCTCAGTAGAATTTAAGCTTGATGAAAAGGACTGTCTTCATTTTTGTCTTTGTGTACCTAGCACTTAGCATAGTACATGGAGCTTAGATCCTTAATGTTTCTAAATTTAATTTTATTGGAGATGTCTCCTTATATCCTTTTACCCTGCATTGTCTGTTTATTGTAGTAGGGCCTTTTTTTGTTGTTTATTCATTTCTCTAGTTCCCATTTTTTTTGTAGTGTTCCTTATGAGGATTTCTTTCCTTTCCTCTCTTTTTTATTGTCACTCCTTATTGGGCACATTTTTTGCTGTTTTGAAGTTATGAAGGGGAGCAGGACTTAGACATCACCACTTCCTCAGACCTTTTTCCTTTTAGCATGACAAATCACAGAAGTGTATGTTATCACTGTTTTTTTTTTTTGTTTGTTTTGATTAACTATATTTGTTAATATATGTTGTTTAGGTTTCTCTACAGTAACAAAATTTATTAATTAAAATTTAAATTTTCCGGGAGCTGAGGGTGAGTTAGACAATGTTTGAAGTTTTAGCTACCATAGGGCTTTTTTTAATTGACTCTTTCACAGTCAGGCCTCTAGAGTGAGAGAATTGGTTTTTGATCCTGTATTTATATTTGATTTTATTCTGTAAGTAATATCATTCTGTAATCATATTTCTGTTCTCTGTATAAAGAAGCTTATATGTGCTAAAGTTCAGCCTCCCTCCTTCTGAAGAGAGATACCAAGGATACAGTTGCTGTTAGAGAAAAACTTGTTCTCAATGCTCTTATAAAACATTTCCTCCAAGGTTTGTTAAGACTCCTTGAGAAGCTCAGGACTGACTGACCTTGTCCCATCTGTAACAATTAAAAAGTAGTCTTACCTAATTCCCTAGTGGCCAGCAAATCTGCCTTTATTAGTAACTTCAAGGTGCAGCTAGAGACCCATAAAATTCACAAAAGTCTTTCCATTCCATATAGTTGTCATTCCACATAGTGGCTGTGCCCTGATTCTGTGATGTAACCAGTCATGATCTCTCATCTCTGTAATGATGGCCAGTTACATGATTTTTGTTAAGTTCTTTGCTTCTTTTATTCTATGCTTATACAAAATATATTGCACCCTCAGTTTGGGAATCTTCTGGTGAGAAGCAGAGCTTTTTTACCTATCCTTTATTATCGGGCTGCATGCCCATGTTAATAAACAAGGAGAATTTGCTCAGAGAATTGCCTAAGTTTACCCTTTTGTTAAATTTCATACATGACAAGAGCCTCTTTAATAGATTACATCTGGCATGCATTAGAGCCCTTCTTTGGCAAAGGTTTTCTCTATGGTTTTGTTTCAGTGTCACCATTATCTCACTTTTTACCTTGAGTTTAAGAATATTGAAATCTTAACCTTTTTCCTTAACAGTATAATATCTACGTTTTATAAAGATTACATGAAATAAATGCAGTTATTTACACATTTTCGGTTGAAATATTAAGCCACATCAGATGTTTTCCCTTTAAACCCCTATATTATTATGAATATTTGGGGAATGGAATTTGTTAGATACTGATTCTGTCATGTGTTTTTCCATATTGGAAACATTCTAAATAATCTTAGTCAGGGCCTTCCCTTTTTTTATATTAAATATGCCAGAAATAATTCCACATGGTTTGCTTTCTTTGTTCTGCAACTGGCAAAAAAATGGTAATATTTGCCTTCATTCTATCTTTAGGTACTTTTCAATATAAGTGGCCATGGAGTATATCTTATTTGTCATACCTGGCTCATTTCCTTGTACTAAGCCATAAATAGCGTTTGATCCTCTTGATTGCATAACAGATTGAGTCACACTTCTGTATTGCTGTCATGAATCTGTACCTTTCATCACTTTTGAAGTTGTTATTCCACTTAGTAGCTGGATAATTACCATTTTCTGCAATCTTTATTTGAATGTTCTTTTAGTCCAGGACTTATTTATTTCTTTTGTGTGTGTGTGTGTGTGTGTGTGTGTGTGTGTGTGTGTGTGTGTGTGTGTGTGTGATGGACCTGTTGGACATACTAGTAAAGTATATGAATTCTGAATAATATTTCTTTTAAATGCACTAAATGAAATACATAAAATTATATTGAAGTAGTTACCAAATATTTTTTAAAAATTTACTAAACCCAAGTTAAAAACTCCTGATTTGGTCCTTCTGGGTTTATCTATTATTGCAAAGTTCTTTTATTCTGATTTTCCTCTGAGATTTTCAATTGCTCTCAGATAAAAAGTCTATAGATAGTATTATAGTCATACTTTTCAAGATTGTTTTACAGTGGTATCTCTTAGTTACTACCTAGTCCGTTTCGGAAAACTTAACCTAGGTGAAAGTAGTAATCAATAGCTAATATACTTGTAAAATAGAAAAGTGAATAGCCTATTGCTATTTTGAATATTACTCGAGTTATATTTAATTTTCCTTAAGTTTTTTTTTAGGAGAGAACACTATGTCGTGGTATTTAACTTGATTGTTTTCATTAACGTTTGATGCCCAGTATAGATATCCATGGATACAATTTTTTTTTTTAGGTATCTTTTTTTTGAATTTTTTTTTTATTTTTAACACAGTTTATAACAGATAAAGCAATTCAAACTTTTGGTCAGGTGATACATCTTTTTAAAGCATTTACAATATGGACCACAAAAGAATTTTTTTTTTTTAAACATAAGCCAACTGAGACACAGATAATATTTATGTTGCTAACTTCACAATCTCTTGATCTAATTGTCTCCACAGTATCACTAAGAATAAAAGGACCCTAACTTAATGTTGTTGGTCTAAATTCCTATGCCTAATAGCTTAATTTTAGGCAGCCTCGGGTGTTCCTGTACCCACAATCTACAATTAATAGATCTGGTATTAAGCTTGCAAACCTTTTGACTATAGGAAATTGCCACCAAGAGTAGGGACATTGCAGGGAAACAATATCTCCCCAGCTTCATGTCTATTCCAGGCAGGAGTAGATTGTCCACTTGTGTTCAGTCAGACTTAAAGTCTGCCAGGTGTCAGCATAGATACAATTTTTAAGGCTCCAAGTCTTCAGTGTTATCTTCCGGTTACCTTTTGTTTTTAATCTGTTTTTTAAATTATTTTCAATTTTTTCAAAACCTTATATGTGCTTGTTATTATCAGTTATATATTCGCCTCCCAAGAAGCAAATTTTCTCAGTTCCTTATCAAATTTGCACATGGTTTCAAAAAGGATGTTGAGCTTCCAAATTTCATTTATACTCTGAAATTTTTTTTATTAGTTATTTTTAGTTTTCATTTCCTTCCATAAGCTTTTGAGTTTTAAATTTTCTCCCACTCCCTCCCCTCATCCCTCCCCAAGGTGGTGTGTAATATGATATAGGCTCCACTTATACATTCGTATTAAACATATTTTCACATTAGTTATGTTGGAAAGAAGAATTAGGACCAGTGGGAAGAACCACGAAAAAGAAGTACAACAAAACAACAACAAAAAAGAGAGAGCAAACAGTCTGCTTCCATCTGCATTCAGATGCCATAGTCCTTTCTCTGGGTGTGGCAGCATTGCCCATCAGGAGTCTTTTGGAGTTGTCTTAGATCCTTGCATTGTTGAAAAGAGCCTAGTCTATGAAGGTTATTCATCGCGCACTGTGGCTGTTACTGTGTGTAATGTTCTCCTGGTTCTGCTCACTTCACTCAGCACCATTTCATGTCTTTCCAGGTTTTTCTGAAGTGTTGCCTGCTCTTATAGCACAATAGTATTCCATTACATTCATACATTCCTTGTTCAGCCATTCCCCAATTGTTGGACATCCCCTTAATTTCTAGTTCTTGGCTAACGCAGAAAATGCTGCTATAAATATTTTCATACATGTGGATCCTTTTTCCATTTTTATGCTCTCTTTTGGATCCAAACCTAGAAGTGGTATTGCTAGGTCAAAGAGTTTTGCACAGTATAACCCTTTGGCCATAGTTCCAAATTGCTCTCCAGAATGGTTGGATCAGTTCACAAGTCTACCAACAATGCATTAGTGTTCCAGTTTCCCCACATCGTCTTCAACATTTATCATTTTCCTGTTTTGTCATGTTAGCTAATCTGATAGATGTAATGTGGTAACCCAGAGTTGTTTTGATTTGCATTTCTCTAACCAATAGTGAGTTAGAGCATTTTTTCATACGACTATAGATAATTTTAATTTCTTCAACTGAAAATTGTTTGTTCGTATCCTTTGACCATTTATCATTTGGGGAATGTCTTGTATTCTTAGAAATTTGGCTCAATTCTCTATATATTTTAGAAAAGAGGCCTTTATCAGAGTATGGCCATAAAAATTGTTTCCCAGCTTTCTGCTTTCCTTCTAATCTTTGTCTTTTTTTGTGCAAAACCTTTTTCATTCAATGTAACCAAAGTCATTCATTTTGCATTTCATAATATTCTCGTAATATTCATAATATTTTATAATTTTCATATTCATAAATTCTTCCCTTCTCCATAGATCTGACAGGTAAACCATTCCTTCCTCCCTTGGTTTATTTACTGTATCAGCCTTTATCTAAATCATGTACCCATTTGACTTTATATTGATGTAAGATGTAGCCACTGAAATTTTAATAACTTGTTCATATTATTGTCCTTTACCTCTTTTTAAAATGTCATTTCCATTGATGAAATGATAAAAGTTTCTGATGTTGAACAGTTTGTCAGTGCTGAGGAGTTTGTTGACAAGAATTTTCTTTTTTGAGTTTCAAAAGATGTATGACTGAAGCATCTGCAGGAACAGTTACTAGATTGCATCTTCACAGGGTTTGCTTCCGAGGATGATGGCTGAGGGCACTGGATAATATATATGTAACTATTCTCAAGGCTCTTGGGTTCTAGGTATGCAACTTTATACAAGTCACTGAAACTCCATGGGATACCATTTCCTTATATCTAAAACAAAGGGCACTAGATAATTTAAGTTCTTTTCAACTCTAAATATGATGACCAAGTATTTATAAATTTTATTTCTGTTTTTATAATTCATTCAATAAATATCTTTAGAATATGTACTTTAACATAAGTGGATATTTTAGATGATGTGAGGGTCATAAAGCTATATATGATACAAGTTGTACCTATCGTTCAGGAACTTGTAGTCAATTTAGGTGACATGATATAAATAAAAAATAATGAAATAAATCATAACAAATAATATATGCCAGAAATTCTTCATATTAGTTACTATAAGAGTGTAAAAGGAGGGCAGATTTACTTACATTTGACATGATCCAGAAAGACTTCATGAGAGAGGTAGATTTCAGGTTAGGCCTTGAGGATTAGGTAGGGTTTAGAAAGAAAGAGAAGCAAAAAGGGATTTAAAGAGAGAATTGTTGAGAGACAGCATACTTTGAGCAAATGGAGAAAGATAGTGAAATGAAATGCTAGTTTGGAGAATGGTTCTTAGTTCAGATAGAAAAGAGAGGCTAGGGCTGAAGTTTCATTCCTATGCAGAACTCCTGGATGAAGAAAATTCTTTTTATCAGTACGATAAATCTCTTTACCAGTACCCTGAAAATTGTTGCCCAAAGAACCAAGAGGTTAAGTTATGTGCTTCAGTTAGCATAGCCAGAATTGTGTCAGAGATGGAACTTGAATCTATATTGTCTTGGTTGCGGGGCAGGTTTTCTATCCACTGTTACATGCACATCATTCAGATAGGCTGAGACATATAATTCCTATTTGAGAGAGGTAGTACATAAGACTTTAAATAAAGACTGAGCAGATCCTGAATGTAAAGGGCCTTAGATTATCAGGCCAAATAGTTTGAAAGTTAAGGCAACAAGGAGCTAGTGAAGGTTTTTGATTGTAGTGTTGTAATTTAGTATAACTTACCAAAGGAATACTTTAGGAAGATTAATCTGTTAGAGGTATATAGAATGGATTAGAGAAAGATAATGGAGGCATGAAGATTTTAGACATACATTTCTAGGTTGATCTGTTGGGGCTGAATTAGTCCCTATAATATTTGAAGACATAATGGCAGGTTGCCAGTGAAGAAATCTATTAGGAAACTATTGTAACTAATCCAAGTTTAAGGTGAAAACTAGACTTATAGTAGATAGTAAGAAGAGAGGAAGTATCAGATAGTTACTGTTAAAATTATGTTTGATCATAGGCAAAATATGCTAATCACTGCTTTTAAGATGGTGAGGGAATAGGAACCACAGTAGGTTTTGTAATTATTTTGACTCTTTAATCTCTTTTTGGAAAAAAAAAAAAACTCTGAGAAAAAGATGCAATTAACTTGAGAAACACAATAAAAAAGAGAGAATCATCTTTGATTATATCACCACCTTGACCAAGAGGGAAGAAGGATGAAAGAATTGGTAAAGGTTCCCCAGGTATACTTTGAGAATCACAAAATAGCAGTGGGATGGCAGTTTAACTCATATTAACAACACACTCTCTAAACTAGGCCTTAATCATTTTAGGATTTATAAATTGGGAGGATATGTGTGTGGTTTTTTTTTTTACTCCTCTAAATGTGTAAATGTTTGGTTATAAATCAGTCAGTAATTCAGTTAGTACACTTCTCCTATTTACTAGACACTGGGGATAGAAAGGCATAGCGTAATACTATCCCTACTCTCAGTTTACATCTTATCATAAATGAGATACTTAAATAAACAGTAAATCAAATAACAAGTTGAATACTGATAGATAATTAAATGTTTATTAATTATTATTGAACTGCGAGCTATTTAAGTGGCTCTTTTTTGCTGGGCACTGTGCTAGATGCTAGAGATACAGAAACAAAAGTGAAATTGCCTCCACCTTCAAGAAGCTTCCAGTGTTAGAAGAGGCATCATATACATTTATGTGGTTATACAAAATTTACACTAAAAAAATTCAAAGCAGTTTACTTTTGGAAGGGGGACGCAACAGCAACTGAAGGGATGAAAAAATGATTTATTTACAAGATGGCTCTTGAGCTGAGCTTTGAAGAAAATTAGAATTTCTACAAGGCAGAGGCGAAGGTGTAAATATTGTGATATTTACAGAGGGACCACCAGTTTAAAGTCACTCAGAGAGATGATATAATAGCATATTAATCTAAGGTTAAAGTTCCCATGAACAGACACTTGTCCTACCTTTGATTGGCTGATGGAACTGGGAGATGGCTAAGCATTGTTCACCCTAGTTCACACTTCTGATTAATTGATTTAATACTAAGTAGGATTGGGTGATTGTTTGACTTTTATCAAAATTTTGTTCAGATTAGAATGATGTACTGAATACCAGAAGGTTGGGGAGCAAAGATTTAAAACCCAGAAGCATAAAATACATGCTGCTCCATGCACTCAGTTAAATCCCACTGAGTCAGCTTTCAAGGAGCAGTGGCAGCCTGAATACGCAATAAGTTGGTTGTGCTAGTCTAAGTGAAGACTCTTATGGGTGGTCTTGCCTGGGCTTTATAGGCTAGTGCAGGATGCTAGGATTGACCCACATCAACTTGAACCAACTGTAAAGGGAGGAGTGTCCTCAGACCATGGATAGTGAATTTTAGAAGTACTATAACAAGCCAATTAAATGGAAAAGTTGTATCACACTGGGGAGCTAGATGGGTTGGGATAGAGTGCTGGGCCTGTAATCAGGGAGATTCATCTTCCTGAGTTAAATTTTGGCCTCAGACAGCAATCTGTAAAAGGGACTGGAAAAAGAAGTGGCAAACCACTCCAGGATCTTATTCAAGAAATCCGAAAGGGGGGTCACCAAAAATTGGACACTGCTTAAATGACTGAATAACTACAATGTGTTACACTGGTTGGCTCTGGGTTAGGCAGACACTCATTGGTGTGCAGGCCAGGGAAGAAAAGTGCCAAGAAGCCTACTTTTAACTATTAGCATATGCCTCGTCTTCCTCCTTCTCCTCCTCCTCCTCTTCCTCTCTCTCTTTGTCTGTATCCTGTGTCTCTCCTTTCTCTCTGCCTGTTCCTCTCTCTCTCGTCTCTCTCCACAAATGTATGTGTGTGTATATACATACACACATACATATATAATTAATATAGATAGATATATGTATATATGTAAGCTCTATGTGTTTGTTTGAATGTGGTAAATGTAATATATGGAATCATGATACTGAATTTAAGCCCAAAATAGTTAAAAAAAATTTTTAGTGCAGTAATTATAATTTTTTCTTTGTGAAATAAATTAGTAGACATATTATAATTGAAATAGAATTAATTTGTGGCCAAAGATAAAGATGATACTCTATTTTCTTCTTTTAAAATAATTTAAAAATTAAATTTATGTTTTAAAGCTTTAAAATAATTTTCCTTTTTAAAATTTCTGTGCTGAACCAACACTAAATAAAATGAAGATTTCCATTTATATAGTAGACTAGAAAGAGAGAATTGTATATAAAACTGTGAACTTTTATTATCATGTATATCTTGCTTCTATTTAAAAATAATAAATTCAACATAAAAATTTTAAACTTGTCCAGCTTGACTTTAATTGCTTCTTGCCCTGCCTTTATTCTCCACTGTACATTTTAAAAAAAGTTTCTGTGACTGTTTTTCTCTCTCTCATGTAATAATAGCTGGCATTTACATAATACTCTTTTGATCCTCACAACAAACCAATGAAGAAGGTATGATTGTTAGACCCATTTTATAGATGAGAATTAGATTACACAGAGAGGTTCAGTGGATTGCCTAGGGTCACAAAACATACTATGTATCTGAGGTAGTTCTTTACCCCAGGTCTTCCTGAGTACAAATCCAATATTCTGTCTACTACATCACCTATCTGACTCTTTTTTTGAGTACCTTATCTCTAATTCATCTCCCTACTGCCCCTGTTCTTGCCACATGGAGGGCAGGGAGGGGGGACAGGAAGAAAAGAAAAACAAAACCCATGGAATGAATATGCATTTGCAGGAAAAACTCATTCATTAGCCTCTGTGAAGATCTGTTGGGTTTTTCCTCTGTATCTCGAGTCTGTTGCCTGTCTTTCCGGTGGTGGGTAGCATATTTGATCTTAGTCATGGTTGATCATTGCATTGAGAAGTATTTATCTTTATAGTGGTGTTCTGTTCATTCACTCTGTGTCAGTTTTTATAAGCCCTCTCAGGTTTACCTGTTCTTTATTCATTTCTTAAAGAGGAATGACATTTCATCACATATCATAATTTTTTTCAGCCATTCTTATAGTTACCTCTCTTGTTTCTATTTTTTTTGCTATAACCAAAATTGTTACTTTAAATATTTAATGCATACATATTCTTTCAATTTTTGTTAATTTCCTTGGGGGTATCATGCTATTATAATAACTTTTGCACATATTGATGTGTGTTATCTCTAACTTTCACTTATTTGGAGTATATTTGTTAGGTATTCACAGTTTAGGGACTTTGGGGTCATAATTCATTTCCCCCCCTAGAATGACTGGATCAGTTTACAACTCTACCACTTGCATATCATTGTGCTTGTTTCCCTGACATTTTCATTTTTTAAATCATCTTTGCCAATTGTGCAGGTGTGAAGTAGATTCTTGAGAATTGTTTTAATTTGTATTTTCCTACTTATGAGTTATTTGAAGCATTATTTTTCTTAAGATTATAGGTAGCTTGAATTTCTGCTTTGAAAATTGCCCATTTATATCCTTTGAATATTTATTTATTAGTGAATGGCTCTTACTCATATGCATTTGGCTCTGTAACTTATATATGAGGCATTTATCACAGAAACTTGTTGCAAAGACTTCCGCTCCCCCCAGTTATCTGTTTCCTTTCTAATTTTAACTGCACTGATCTTATTTTTGTAAAAAACCTTTTTATCTCATATAATCAAAATTGTCCATTTTTGCTTGTATGATCCCTTCTTTGGTCATGAATTCCTGTTCTATCCATTTGTGCTAAAGGTATTTTCTTTTCTTCTCTAGCAGAGAGCCTAGCACATAGTGAATGCTTAATAAGTCCTTCCTGCATTTTCCCCTCCTCCCTCCCTCCCTCCCTCCCTCCCTTCCTTCGTCCTTTCCTTTCCTTCCTTCCTTTCCTTCCTTCCTTCCTTCCTCCCTCCCTTCCTTCCTTCCTCCCTCCCTCCTTCCCTCCCTCCTTCCCTTCCTTCGTCCTTTCCTTTCCTTCCCTTCCTTCCTTCCTCCCTCCCTTCCTTCCTTCCTTCCTTCCTTCCTTCCTTCCTTCCTTCCTTCCTTCCTTCCTTCCTTCCTTCCTCCCTTCCTTCCTCCCTCCCTCCCTCCCTCCCTCCCTCCCTCCCTCCCTCCCTCCTTCCTTCCTTCCTTCCTTCCCTCCTTCCTTCCTTCACTCCTTCCCTCCTTCCTTCCTTCACTCCTTCCTCCCTCCCTCCCTCCTTCCTTCCTTCCTTCCTTCCTTCCCTCCTTCCTTCCTTCACTCCTTCCCTCCTTCCTTCCTTCCCTCCTTCACTCCTTCCCTCCTTCCTTCCTTCCTTCCATATCCAGGTCATATATCTGGGGCTAATTTTGGTGTATGTTATGAATTACTTATTTAAGCTGAATTTCTGCCAATTCCCCTTAAACTTTTCCCAGCGATTTTTGTTGACTAGTGAATCCTAACTTTAGAAGTCATGGTGTTTATTTTATCAAAGACTATGCTTGTTTGATTCTTTATGTTATATATACAATCTTTTCCAATGATTGACCTCTCTACATTTTTTAAGCAGTGCTCAATTCTTTTGATGATTATAATTTTGTAGTATAGTTTGCTAGGACCAATCTTCCTACCCCATTATTTCCCTAGGAGCTTATATAAACATTCTTCATCATTTGTTCCTCTAGATCAGGGATTCTAAACCTTTTTTGCATCATGGACAACTTGGGAAATCTAGTGAAACTTATGGACATCTTCTCAGAATAAGTTTTTAAATCAACAAAATAAATTAAATAAGTTTACCAAGAACAGAACTATGTCTGGTGCAGAGACCTCTACAGGGGTAGCAAAGCTAGGTAGTGAAGGCAAACAGGCTGAGAGCCCCAGTCAGGAACTTTGTGCCACCTCCCCTCCCCCCCTTATTCAAATAATGTTTTGTCAGGGGTCCTTGACCCTCCAACCGGCAGGAGCCTGTGGAGGGCACAAATGCCCAAAACTCAGCCTACTTAGATGGTGATCAGCAGCAGGGAGATGAATGGACATCTCCGCCCAGATTCCAACCCAGATATAGAAGGCCTTTTCATTCTCAGCCTTCACAACACGTGGAGATGGAGAAACAAAACCTGGCCAGGATCCCACAGATGATTCTAGGCCTGAGCCCTAGCACCCACAAAATCAACCTTACTTTCCAGGTAGTAGGTAACACCGTCCTGTTTCCTGGCAGACCATAGGCCCTGTGACTGATAACAAAGAGCCATTACCCCTGGACCCACCCGTTTGATCTTTTTTTAACTTTCTAAATTTAATGTAGCTTTATTTGAAATCATAATTGCTATCCCAACACTTTCTAGGTAGCTGAAATCTATTAGATTTTGCTCCAGCCTCACGTTTCAACTCTATGTAAATATTTGCGCTTCAAGAGTTTCTTATAAACAGCATCTTAGTGCACTCCCATTTCTCATTCATTCAGTGATCCTCTTCTTTTTTAAGGATGAGTTCATTCCATTCACATTCACAGTTATGATTGTTAATTGTGTATTTTGTTTAAATAGTCTTTTTTAAAATACATTTTTGTTTTCTCTTTGGCCTAGTCTGTTTAGAACATTTAGTTTTTATCCCTTCCCTTGTCCTTACCTCCACAGTATTTTCACCCTTCCTTTTTATGTCATTATTCCATGACCATGAAAACAAAATAAAGCACAGTGACTCCATTCCCCTCTGTCTACCTTATTAATTTTTTCTGTTACCTTTGAACACATTAGTATTCTATGGAGATTTTTTTCCTCCATTAAAATTTTCTTTTTAAATGAATATGTAGTTCCTTCTAATTAATTTAATATATTTAACTTTAAAATGTTTTTCTTGATAACCTGCATTTGTGTTTCAAAATTTCTATTCCCTTCAAGCATTTTCATTGGGGATGACTATTCTCTATTTAAATAAGTGAAAGCTGATTTTTTATTTTGTAGGATAGGTCTTGTTTTATTAGGTTATTTGTGTTTGTAAGTCAGTAATGTTTGTCTTTAGGAATATTATATTCAAAGCTCTCCTCTCCTTAATTGTGTCAAGTTTTGTGTGATCCTTACTGTGGACATTTTCCAGTATATTATTATTATAGTATACCTAGAAATAGACCTAGAAACTCTGGATTTGTGGATGATGTTCCTAGAAGTTTTTTGTTGTTGTTTTTGTTGTTTTGAAGTTTTTTTTGTTGTTGTTTTTTCTTTTATTGTCTCAAGAGTTGACCGATGGATTATTCCTTTTTCACTTTGCCTTTTGGTTTAAGGAATTTGTTCCGTTTTCATTTATCACTCTATAAGTATGGAATCCAAGCTTTTTGCTTGGTCATAGTCTTCAGGTAATCCAGTGAAACACAGATTCTTTCTTTGACTTCATTTTGAGGTCAATAGTTTTTTATGATATATACCTTACATTTTTTTCTACCTTTTCCAACTTTAGCTTTGCTTTCATACGCCTTATTATTTCATGGTATAATTTTTTACTTAACACATTTTAATTTTTGAGGAGTTTAATTCTTGAGTAAGGTATGCCATTTTGTCTTTTAAGGTATTAGTTTTCCTTGCCTTTTTTTCCTTGCTATATTTTTCATTTTGTATATTCACTTTCATTTCTTCCAGCTACACTTGTCCTTGTGTCCAGAACATTCTTTCTTCTGAGGCTTTACTTGGAACTGTTGTGAAATTAGTATCTTCTCTTGGACATTTTTCAGTCCAAAATAGTTTTTCATCTTGTTTGTGGTTTTATTCTGGTTACTCATATCTCTAGATATATTTCTACATACTCATATCTCTGGCTCTATTTTCTGGATTAGGGGCTTGTAGTTAGCTCAGAATTTGTTCCCATTTTCCTTTCTGTTGTGGATAGACCATGCTTGATCCTTAGTTCATTGACAAAGGCTCACTCCTAAAGGAAGTGTCTGACTCTGGCTTCCTTGAGGCTAGGTTGTTCCTGGACTGTATGCATACCAGGTTGCCATAGGTTGCTTATTCTGAAACCCTTGAGGTTTTTGCGTTGCTGGGAGCTGGGTAATTTTCTGGCCCTATCTCCTGCTGTGGACTGGCACTAATTCACACTTTGCCTTACCCTAACTTGTCCCTCATCTGCATTCTGGCAGGCCTTTTTTTTTTTTTTTAATTTCTGGACTATATAGAGGAGTTCAGTACAGTGTTCCTTTTAATGCATTTTTACAGCTTTATTTGGAGTGTTTGTTAGTAGATCTAGCAAGATCTAATATCTTGCCACAATTGGCTTATGTATATTTTTGTGCTGTATAAGTTCTGTTGTGTTATGGCTAATACCTTAAAAGATACTCATAACTCTTTAGTGAATAATCTTTTCAAAAACAGCATCATCCAAGACACTGAGCAAGATGTACTCTATACTTGGTTGATCAAGATAATGCTACAGTCATATTTCATTGTTGCTTAGTTTGGGATTGCTTACGAGGCCCTTACAGTGTATTTTCATTCGTCACAGTCCTTTGGTAATACATTTTTTTTACCAGATCAGATTAACTAGATAGGTTGCCATGGTCAAAGAATCCATCATCCAGTAGCCACCCTACTGATGATGAACTTCTCTATAATTATTTAATTCAAGCTTTAGAAAGCAAAACAAATCTGATACAAGGCAAAGGATATGCTTCAGCCTTTTCAGTGTGGTAAAATCTGTCAGAGATAGTGTTGTGGTAGCATAGCTTTTGTGAACCCAGATTATTGGGGGCTTAACATCAACACCCTCTTTAGGTCTGATGTTGTGACAAAATGAGGCACTTACAAGTCTTTGAAAAGTTAATTAAAGGAAGTTTTCTTTGCTGTAACATAGTAAGGATATTTAACAAGAGGCTGGTACTTCGCTTCTCTGAGTGTGGGCCCCTTGATCTCCATACAGACATATATCTGGTCAGTAGGGAAGGTATGATGGCTTTCATAGTCTTCAGAAATCCAGGAAGTTGGAGGAGATTTTTATGTCTTTTGAGAATGAGGGAGACAGGCAAATTAAGTTGTAGGCACAGCTTTGTTGCCTTTTAAGGAAAATTAAGCCTGTTGCACTGTTGTAAGTGAATCCACATTTGAATCACATACGGAGTTAACATCATTACTCTTTTAGTTCAGATTTGATGTTGGGACAAAATGAGAAATTCATATCATTGAAGAGTTAACAAAAAGAGGTTCACTTTTGCCTCAATTTCCATTTCTTTGTCACCAGAAAGAACCAATATGTGTGTGTATACATATACATGTATGTGTGTATATATGTATACATATACATGCATGTGTGTATATATACATATACATGTATGTACACACATGTATGTATGTATGCATGTCCTTTTCCTTTTTGTTTTTTATACTTTTGGGATATAGACCTAGTGGTGGTATTATGGTATTGCTAGATCAAAGGATATGCATGGTTTTATAGCTTTTTGGGCATAGTTTCCAAATTGCTCTCTGAAAGGGTTGGATCAATTCACAACTCGATCAACATTGCTTTAAAATCTCATTTTTCCCACATTCCTTCCAACATTTATCATTTTCCTGTATTGTCCTCTTAAGCTTATCTAATGGATATGAGGTAGTACCTTAGAATTGTTTTAATTTGCATTTTTCAATCAATAGTGATTTATAGCATTTTGAAAGCATCATGATAAAAAGTATGGGAGGAAGTTTCACTCCATTGGTGACTGGAAAGGTGCGAGAACATTGTCCACTGTTCAGAACCCATGCAAGCATGCCATCATGAAACTGATGTATAATACTGATGAACTTCTCAGGGCAACTAAATTTTGTCATAATTTCCCATAAACTCTTGGAATTGATAGTATATGAGACCTTGGTCACGTTAACAAACATTGAGTACAGATCTCTGTTCTGCTTTCTCCTGGCATTAGGCAGCAAATACCATATCAATCATTCTATGGCTCCTTCTGAAGGCACGTTGGTTCTCAGCAGATGACTGTCTTCCAGGTGAAGGATCAGCTATTTAGGAAGACTCTGGCAAGAATCTTGCCAGCAATGACTAACAGAAAGACCCTCCTCCCCCTTCCCCCGATGATTGTCACAGAACAGTCTATTTCCTTTACCTTTATAGAGTTGGACATAGCATCCTTAAACTTCTGGAGGATAACTTCCTCTTGCCATGTAACCTGAAACATTTTAGTCAGCTTTTGTATAGTTAGTGGACCTCCTGCCTAGTAAATTTCTGCTGGAATGTAATCAGCATTAGGCACTTTGCTATATAAGAGGAGTCTAATGGCATTCAAAACCACTTCTTTAGTTGGAAGGTCACCTAGAAAGGGATTGATTTAAACCTGAGGTATACAGTCAGTGGCTTCAGCATTGATTGATGATGGTCTTTTGAGAACACTATGGAAGCGTCTAGCCCACCTCTCCAAGATCATGTCCTTATCGTTGTGGCTCTATTAGCAATGAATAGGTGATAGATCTTTGTCCATAAATAGCCTACAGGGCATCATAAAAGCCCTTTAGGTTGTTACTATCAAGGTAAAATTGAATTTTATTTGCTTTCCTATCTGGGCCAAGAAACATCTCTCTAAGTTTTGTTTACACTTTGCTTTTGATGGAGTTAAATGCTGCCTTCTTATAGATGGATGAACTATCCTGCTGGTAAACCCTGTGGATTTCTTGTTGTTCATTTAGTAGTTTCTGAATTTCTCCATCATTTTCATCAGACTACTCTTGATGTTTGTGAGTTTTCTGACCCAGATGAGGAAATGCAGTACTGTACATCGAATCTCTGGAAAGTTGCCCATTCCTTTCCTGTTCCACTATTGTTAACCATGTGTTGGCTCAGTTTTCCCTCCAAATTACCAACACACTGTTCATACTCAGAGAAGCACTCTTATCTGTTGACCTTAAGTCTTTTGGTAGTCATTTTGCCTTGGACCCAGCTTTTTTGTTGAATGCAAATATTTAGCTTGGAGATGATAAGACTGTGATCAATCCAGCACTCTGCTCCGCATCACCCTCATCACTCTTACATCCTGTCTTTTTTTATCTTACACTGACATAGTCTATGAAATGCTAGTGCTTGCTTCAAGGGTGCATCCATGAAGTTTAGGTAAGTGGAAAACAGTGTTGGTGATGAGAAAGTCATGAGATGCATAAGTTTTCATAGTAAATGATCATTTCTGTTTCTGACTCCATTACTCCCAAGTACTCCCTGTCCTGTCTGGTAGTCTGTGCCTACTGTTGTGTTAAAGTCACCCAGATTACAAGCTTGTCTTCTTTTGGCACATCGATGATGAGAATCTGCAGGACTTCATAAAATTTTTCTTTGACCTCATCAGATTTTGTGGTGATGGGAGGATATGCACTGATGATAGTGGCATGATGCTTTCCTACGAGGGGCAATCACATTGTCATGAACCTGTCATTCACTCCTTTTGGGGGACATACAAGCTTGTTGACTAGATTAAATTTGATTGCAAAACCTATGCCAGCTTTGCAGTGTTCCCCATTATGGCAGCCACTCCAGAAAAACATGTGATTCAGACTTTAGTAAGCTGGCTTCATTTCCCAGTCCTGTATAACTCAGGTTTGCTATTTGGATGTGATACTTGCTGAGTTCTCTCTCAGCAAGAGCTGTTCATCTTTCAGGTCTACTGGATTTTGTATTGTCCTTAGTTTGTGCACATTCCAAGTACCAGTGGTGAGTGAAATCATCTTTGGAAAAGTTTTTGTAAATTTTTGTGTGTGTTTTGACTGCAAGGTTGAATCCATGCTTGCTGTGGTAAGCAGACCTGGATTGGATGAAGCACAGAATTTTTAGGGTACTCTTTCTAGACCCTTCCTCACTGTAGGAGGTGAGCAACTTGGTGCTTAAAAGACTGCTCAGACACCCTGCTGAATACCACTGCTGCATTAGTCTAGTGAGAAGACTGCACTCTGACCTGGGCTCCCTGTGTGCAGTATTGTGACTATGGCTCCTAGTGTATCTACACCTGCTGCTTTATCCTATGGTCTGGTACCATAGGACTTTGAGATAAGTTAAAATTATAAAATAGTATGAGTGATGTCCTTTGATTTGTGCATAAGTTGGATTTAATTGAGACAGAGTTGTGCAAAGTCATTGGCTTTACTCTGTCTTCCAGAGTCATCAAGGTCCAGTAGGAAGGCAAAGTCAAGATGATTGGTGGTGACTTCAGATGCAGTGGATGACCTTGGTGTCTTCACTGTCTAACTAAGCTCCAAGCATTCTATAGTGCCTGCTTCAGTGACCTTCATAGTCATTGGAACAAATTGTTCTCATCTACCCATTCCCCTGGGGGAACTCTTTCACATGCTTATGTAGACATCTCCCTGACTCACTGAAGAGTTTGGGACCCCTCAGTTACCCTCAACCTAGTTTAATCTATCTGCCTAACTGGCTTACTGGTTTGTGGCTCCTGCCCATTCTACAGCTTCTTGACACCACAGGTTAGAGTTGAGTATCTCATGTGGACACCAAAGGTGGAAAACAGCCCTGAACAGTGCTCAGCAGCCCTCATATCAGAGGACTAGACTTCCCTGAATAAGCTCTACA
Organism: Notamacropus eugenii; assembly: GCF_028372415.1. NCBI lineage: Eukaryota > Metazoa > Chordata > Mammalia > Diprotodontia > Macropodidae > Notamacropus > Notamacropus eugenii. Next base: position 108,144,051 of record NC_092872.1, on the reverse strand, counting down.
TCCCTCTAGGAGCTTATAATCTATTGAAGGAGACAATATAAACTTATGTAAGTATGTGGAGAATAAATAAGTGTGCGTGTGTGTGTGTGTGAGTGCGTGTGTGTGTGTGTGTGTGTGTGTGTGTGTATGTGTGTGTGAGAGAGAGAGAGAGAGAGAGACAGAGACAGAGAATGAATGCATATAAAATGTGGACAGTCATTGAGAATGAAGCCACCTGCAGTTGGGAAAATAAGAAGAAGCTTCAGGGAATGGTATTTGAGAAATGTCTTGAAGGAATAAAGTGATTCCCTGAAATAGAGATGAGGAGGGAGTGCATTACAGGAATGCATGATGGCAAGTGAAAATACAAAGGGAAGCGAGGAATGTGTGAGGAACGGAGCAAAGGCCAGTTTGGCTGCCACTAAGAGAGTACGTAGTGCGGGGCTAGGAGCAGGTTGTATAGGATTGTAGGGCAATGACATGGTCGGATCTGTGCTTATCAGATATACCTTTGGTAGCTTTTGGGAAAATAGAATGGAGAGACTTGAAACAGGTAGATCAATTAAGAGGCCTTTGGAAAAGCTTAGTTCAGGGAAGACTTGAGGCCACATGTGGCCTTCTAGGGCCTTGGGTGTGGCCTTTTGACTGAGTCCAAATTTTACAGTACAAATCCTTTTTATTAAGGGAATTTGTTTTGTGAAATTTGGATTTAGTTAGAAGTCCACACTTGAGGACCTAGAGGGTCAAATGTGGCCTTGAGGCTACAGCTTCCCCATCTCTGGCTTAGTCTTAGAGAGATGATGATTGCTTAAATTAAGGAGGCATCCATGTGAGTAGGGAGTGGGAAAGATATGAAAGATGTCATGGAGCTAAAAACAACAAGATTAAGCACTAGAGGTCTGCATTTAGAACAGATGTTTTTAATGTGGCATCCATGAATAAATTTCAGGGCATCTGTTTGGTTTTTTTTAAATAAACTTTTGATTACTACATTTCAGTATAATTTGTTTCCTTTGTAATCCTTTGTATTTTATTTTATTCATTTAAAAGAATTATGCTGAACAGTCAGTATGTTTCACAAGATTCCAAAGCATGTTGATGACACAAAAAAGTTTAAAGAATCTCTAACCTAGAATGTATAATACTTTGTAAATATTAGTGTAACAGTTGGGCTATTAATGACCTGATCTTAGATGATTCACCCAACTTATTTTTCTGTTTTACATTCTCTCTTGCGTACAAATCATTCTTATTAATATACTTCGCCTTTTTTACATATTGATAAGCATTAAATTATTTTCCCCCCCTTCTCACTTACCCCTTCCAATTCAGAAGGGAACAAAGGAGAAAAAAATCTTGTAGCACATTTGCTTAATGAAACAAAACAAATTTCTATCTTGGTCACTTACCAAAATGAATGTCTTGTTTTGCACCTTGCCTCCCTCACCTCTTTCAGCTGAGTAGATAGCTTTCTTTAACATTGGACCAATCTAGAATAATAATAATTGGTCACCGCATTGATCAGATTTCTTAAGTCTTTCAGAGTTGTTTGTCTTTGCAATAATGTTGTTAGTGTATACATTATTTACCTTTTTCTGCTCACATTATTCTGTATCAATTAATATGTCTTCCCAGGATTATCTAAAATTTTACCTTTAATCATTTCTTTATTTGATTATATGTTCAGTTACTTCCCTCAGTTTCCAGTTCTTTGCCACCCCAAAAGGTGCTGCTGTAATCATATTTATCCATTTCCATCTTTTCCCCTTTTTCTATTACCTGTTGCAGTATAGGCCTACTAGTATCACTGGTTCAAATGTCTGTACAGTTTAGTACTTTGGTTGGTTACTAAATTGTTCCAATTGTTTTCCAAATTGTTCTCCTGAAAGTTCCAAATAGTTTTCCTGAATTGTTCCAAATTGTTTTCCTGAAAGGAACTATTTACAATCCTGCCCATTGTGCTCATTTTCTCTTAGCCCCACTCCATTTGTCATTTTCTTTTTTTTTTAACTTTTCCAATTTTATTAAATATCAGCTTTAATTTGCATTTCTCTATTAGTGACTTGGAGCAGTTGATGATTTGAATTTATCAATTGAGAAGTGGCTCTTTTTTATTCTTAAAAAATTGACTCAGTTCCTAATGGAAATTAGAAGTATCTGAGAAAAATGCTACAAAACCTTTCCTAGTTAAGTGTTTTCCTTCTGATCTTAGCTGTATTGGTTTTAGCAGTGAGCTAGCACAGTGGATAGAGCGGGGTCTGGAGACAGAAAGACCAGAATTAAACTCTGTCCTTAGATACCAGCTGTGTGGCCTTCAGCAAGTCACTTAACGTCTGTTTGCTTCAGTTGCCTTATCTATAAAACAGTGATAATAACAGCGCTAACCTTTCAGGGTTTTGTGAGGATTAAATAGGGTAATAATTACAAAATATTTAGCATAGTATGTGGCACACATAAATACATATTAATTATTAGTATTATTTGTACAAAATCTTTAATTTTATTTCATCAAAATTGTCCATTTTTTCTTTTGTTATCCTTCCTTCTCTTGCTTAGTCATGAATTCTTCCCCTGTACAGAGATCTTCAAGGCTCTTTATACTCCCTGTTCTTCTGATTTATGTTAGGATATCTTGTATCTGTCATGTATCCATTTGACTCTTATCTTGAGGCCGCAGTGTAGCACCATGAAGAGAACTGTGTCTGGAGTCAAAAGACCTGAGTTCAAATTCTGCTTAACATTTACTAGCTATGTTACCCTAGGCAAGTCACTTAACTTCTTTCTGCCTCAGTTTCCTCAGCTGTAAAATGAGGGTAATAATAGCACATCTACCTCTCAGTGTTGTGAGGATTAAATGATATGTGGGTAAAGCACTTAGTGACAGAGCCTGCTAGATAGTAACACTTAATAAATGCTTGTTTTCTTCTCTTTCTTCTTTTAGGTGTTGTATTATATCACTATATTCTTTTTCTTCTGTATGTTGTGTACCTAATCTGTTCTACTGACAGGTTCTAACAAGCTAGTAACACTTTGAGCACATTCCAGCAATAGGTCAGCTCTGCATTACAAGAACCAGCTGTCCCTTGTGGGAAATGATAACTTAAAAAATTTTTTTTAATTTTTTAAACAAAGAAGAAAAAAAGAAAATGATAACTTACCAGAACTCTTTCTTCAGTGATTAATGTATTTCCATCTTATTATAACCAACCCATCCAAACTATCCTGGTGATCCTGAATTCCCAGTTTTCATTGTTCAAGCCTCAGGGAGGATACACCCTTATTCCTGGCCCCCTCAACATAATCTCCCTTCCTCCCCACACTCCCCCAATCTCTCAACCTCCCACTCTAGAGCTACCCAACCCTCCCACTGAGTTCTTGGAAAGTGCTGCTTCAGAGGTAACAAATTAGATTTCATCCTAAAACTTTTTCCTTTTTCACTCCCTCCATCTTTCTTATGCTCATTGAAATCTGGCTTCCTCCTAACAGCTTCCCTGGCTACCCTTTCCAACACTGGTCCAGTCAACTAAGCAAATGGCAAAACAAAAACAATTATTTTATTAGATAACATCAGCAAGGATACCTGGAGAGACTGATTTGGATGGGTATAATCTCTCAGGTCCATCTTTTTCCCTAAGTTTCCTCCAGAGATGGGCCTAGCAGTGTAGCAACAGCTGCCTCTGTGGAATTGAGGACTTCTTCAGGTTCAGAGTGTTCTACTCTCTCCTCAGTGCTGGCTTATTTGAGATTTGTCACATTACCAAAAACAGTCTTTACTGCATTTAACCAACCCTTGAAGTGGGTAGGATTCTAGTTCTTAATTTGGTAACTGAATAGGCTGAATTTCTCTAAAGGGAGATATCCTATTGTAGTTCTTGTATGTACTTGTTCTGGTTGTTTATGTTATATAACCGTATGTAGGGACTTCATATATGTCTTGGATTTCTAACAATTGCATGTGGCCTGGTCAATACCTTAGATTATAAATCTTACAGTAAAGATTATTTTATTTTAGGCTTAATAATGTTTAGTAACTTAACAAATTTGATATTATACTGGTTATTGATATAGCATTATTTACTATGGAACTGTGTTTTTATTGAAATGTTAAGTGAATATTTAAGTAATGATTAACTTTTTGTTTTGTATTTTTATAAAATATTAAAATATTAAGCTTTTTCTTACAGCTAATCTTCCAGTGCCAACCATTGCAGCAATAGATGGGATCGCATTGGGTGGTGGCCTTGAGTTGGCTTTAGCATGTGATATAAGAGTAGCAGGTAAGAATTGTTGTTATTGCTCAGTCCTTTCATTCGTGTCTGACTCTGTGACCCCATTTGGAGTTTTCTTGGCAAAGTTACTGGAGTGGTTTTCCAGATGAGGGCACTAAGGTAACTTAGTAACTTACCCAGGGTCACATAGCTAGTAAGGGTCTGAGGACAGATTGGAACTCAGGAAGATGAGTCACTCTGTCTGTTGTGCAGCCTTTTAGCAGGTAAGAATATGGCCTGTTAAAAGTGATCATGTGAAGATTAAACTCATTTTTACTCTGGGAAGGACATTGTGAAGAGCCAAAATATTACCTTCAATTTTGAGTCTAATTTAGTTCCAGCCTTCCTGATGAGCTAGGATTATATTTGGACTTCTTAGATGATAAATTAGGTGCAGCATGATGTCCAGCTAAGAAAATACCAACCACTAAGTTTGAGCCACTTTTTTCCATGGTTTGTACTTTTTTAAATTTAAATTTAAAAAAAAAATTCTTAATATAACTAACATGAGCACAAAGAAAATATATCTCTGTATACAAAGTAGAACAAAAGAAAATTATATGTAGTACTGCAAATCTCTACAGACAGTTTGCTTTTAAAAATTCTACTTATTTTCTTCTTATGAATAAATTTTGATACATTTGTTTTTACATTGTCTATATTTCTCCTTTGCCTTCTCTATCCTAGAGAACCATCCCATCTAATATAATAAATAATTTTTTAAAAGAAAAAAATTAATAAAACATTTCAATATATTGAAAAAAATCTTGACAGTATATGAGTCTTCTACTCCTGTGTGTCCCCCTTCCCCCCATCTGGAAAGGAATAGAGAGAGGTTTCTTTTCATATCTTTTTTGGAGTCAGGCTTACTTGTAACTTGCAACATTCATTTTTTTTATTGTTTTATAGTCTCTTTTGTCATTTACATTATTCTTTTTATTGTGTATATTGTTTTCTTTCCTATTTTTACTTCGCTTTGCATCTGCCTGGCCCTTTTTTTCATTCATTGTTTCCTGTAGCAGAGTAATATTCCATTATATTCCTGTGCCATCATTTGTTTAGCCATTCCCCATTCTATGGATATCTACTTCGTTTCTAGTTTCCACAAATATTTTGCAATATTTATGAGGCCTTTCTTTTTCATTAGTGACCTATTTGGGGTATATGCCGAGAAGTAAAACATCTGGGTAAAAAGATTTATTCTTAACCTCACATTTACTTTAAATTCCAGTCAGTCTTCACATTATTTTCAGCTTCCATATTTTATGTCCCATTTATTTAAAAAACAGTTATCAATTGCCTGCTCTCTGTAAACTGTTTTACTAAATACTGTGTGGGTACATAGCTGAATGTCCTCGCATTGATTCTGCCTGTGTCCTTGGCTAATCATTGCCATCTCGTGGCTTAGCGAAACTGCCCTCCACTGTTTGCTGTAGTTTCCTTTACCACTTTAAAACTTCCATGGGAGATGGAGGGCAAGAGTACTTTTATAAAATATTGGAAAAAAATGAGTTGTTAATGAATCCTCAGTCCACTGCCTCACTTTGTTTCATAATCTCTCCTTTCCCTCTTCCTTTCTACTATTTACCACCTCTGACCAGTCTTTTCTGAAAGCAGAGGTCACATACTTTACATATTATTTAATACCTTTTTTAAAAAGTTTATTCAGTCCAAAGCATTTATTAAGGTGTGTTGTGTTGGTAGTACAAAGAAAGCTAAATAAACTGCTCTCAAACACCCCTCCCCTCTTTATTTATTTTGGCATTCATTTCTTTTGGTTGTTTTCTTTAACATTTTAGGACTTTAACTCTAGAAATTAAATCTTTAAAGACCTATGTATGTTATATGTATAATAAAGGTTCTGAAAATAGGTTGTTTGTGGGTATATCAGTAAAAAACTTAAGATGTTATAAAATAAAAGTATCATTAGGTCAGGAAAAAGGGAATCTTGACTTATTCAGCTCTCAGAATTATAGAAACCATTTGTTGGAAAGTAAGTGGAGATTGGCCCAGAGAAATTGTTAGTAAGTCTTTGAAGCAGTTGAGTTGTCTAGTCCTATAAGAATATTCTAGCAGCTAGGGGATACGGAATGTTTCTGATGCAGTGCTAAACAAGTGAAACTAGAAGAAAAATTTATAGGTACAGTGATACATGATGGAGAAAAACAATTTCGAAAGACTTTAGAAGCCTGATCAGTGATAAACTGTGAGTCTAAAAAAGAAATATGTAGCATGTCACTCACTTTGTAACAGACAGGTGATTAACTTAAAATAAAGGAAGAGACACACATTTTTGGCTGTGGTTAATGTGGGAATTTGTTTTTGCTAAACTATGCATGTGTATTGAGGGCTTCAATTTTTGAGGTTTTAACATTTGCTCAATTGGGAGAGGTGGTTATAACAGAAAAGACATTAGAAGACACAAGAAACAAAAACTCCAGAATATTTATGGTATTATATACATTTCTTTCAGTATAATTTATTTCTGTGCAGTGATGTTATGCTGAGTGAAGTACCAGCTCTGAATCATACTGCCCAAGGGGAATGATGAAAGTATACTACAGCCATTTGCTTCTAAAAAACCAGTACAGACAGATGGATGGATAGACAGACAGATACACACATGCACACACACTTTTACATGTATATGTATATATGCCTTGATGAGGTAGGACTGCTGTCGATATTGTTATTATTGGTTATGAATGGGAAGTATTTTTTTTTAATGTGTTAAGTGCATAGGATCTATTGTGGATACCATTTATATGTTTAAATTTCATTAAATTTTGTTTTAAGATCATTACATTTGCTGTGTAATAAAAATTTTAAAAATACAGAAAACTTAAGAAAAGAATATACCTTTAAAAAAGATAAAATAAATAGTATATTAAATTGTTTGATCATAAAGTAGTTCAAGTGTTCATAATCATTAGAAATAAATCTTTTACCTTAGCTCACAGCCCTTCTGAATGACAAGAAGGGGTGGTCTTATTTCTCTGTCTTCATATAACAAGTTATCAGGCCTGATAATTTATTTACTTTAGTAGTCATCCTGTATATAATAATTATTTAGTGCTGAACTATTCTCATTTGGGAGAGTTGCTTGGGTTTTTAATATGTGCAAATTCACTGAGACATTGACACAGACGCTATTATATTTCATTGTTAAGGCATTTAGTGAAATCAGATTATTCTAAAATCTTTTGTTACATACTTTTTAGTGCAATAAAAATTTACTTCATCTAGTTTTTCTTTTGTTTCATAGCCTCTTCTGCTAAAATGGGCTTGATCGAAACAAAATTGGCCATTATTCCTGGTGCAGGTATGAATTTAGCCTTTTCTTTTTAAGGCAGTAGCTTTTTTGCATTAAAAAAAATTCAGCTATGTGGTAATAGTTTATTGAAGAAAAATATTTTTCCTTTATATATTTATTTTGACTCTTACCATAAAACTGACTTCTAATGATCCTGGAAGTTAGTTCTGAAGGCATTGTGATCTAGCTAAAAAGTATTGCGTTTTGAGTCTAAGGATATTGATTCAAATGCTAGCTCTGCTACTTCGTACCTGTGTGAGTTTGGGCAAGTAGCATAACCTTTTAGCGCCTTAGTGTCTTCATCTGTAAGTGATGGAATTGTACTATGTGGCTCCTACATTCCCATCCAGCTCTATTTCTCTGATACTATGAGGATATTGTTTTGCATGTTTGTCACATGAAGGGAAATAAGTATGGGATTGTGAAAATGAATGGAGGTATTGGATATCTTGAGGTGTTTATGCATAACAATATTTTTTTTCTTTTGAAATTTTATTTTATTTTATTTTTTTTAATGTTCTACAATCACTACTATAAAACTTAGATTTTTTACCCCCCCACACCTATCCCCCACCATTCCCCTCCCTCCCCAAGATGGCATACAATTCTATATAGGATCTACATATACTTTCCTATTGAATATGCTTTCACTATGGTCATGCTATGTAGATGAACTAAAATAAATGGAAAAAATCATATAACAAATCAAAACATAATGCACACACTCACACATACACACAAACATGATCTGCTACATTCTGCGAATGAATTCCATAGTTCTTTCTCTGAGTGTGGAAGGCATTTTGCCTTAGAAAACCATTGGGAATTTTTTTTTTTAAGTTCTTGGATTATTACGAAGTTCCAAGTCTACCAGAAAAAACTCTCCCACACTGTGGTCGTTACTGTACACAAAGTTCTCCTGGTTCTGCTCCTTTCTCTTAGCATCAGATCGTATAAGTCCTTCCAGGCCTTTCTGAAGTCTTCTTGTTCATCATTTCTTATGGTGCAATAGTACTCCATTACATTCACGTACCATAATTTATTCAGCCATTCCTCAATTGATGGGCATCCCCTTGATTTCCAGTTTTTGGCCACTACAAAGAGTGGTGCTATAAATATTTTTGTACATTTGGACCCTCTCCCATTTTTATGATCTCTTGGGGGTACAGTCCTAGAAGTGATATTACTGGGTCAAAGGGTATGCACATTTTTGTAGTCCTTTGGGCATAGTTCCAAATTGCTCTCCAGAATGGTTGGATCAGCTCACAGCTCCACCAACAATGGGTTCCAACTCTCCCACATCTTCTCCAACATTTATCATCTTTCTGTTCTGTCATGTTTGCCAATGTGATAGGTGTGATGTGGTACCTCAGAGTTGTTTTGATTTGCATCTCTCTAATCAAAAGTGATTTAGAGCATTTTTTCATATGATTATAGATATCTTTAATTTCTTCCTCTGAAAATTGCCTGTTCATATCCTTTGACCATTTATCAATTGAGGAATGACTTGTATAGTTGTACATTTGAGTCAGTTCTCTTTATATTGTAGAAATGAGGCCTTTATCCCCGAGATAAGCTGTGAAACTTCTTTCCCAATTTATTACATCCCTCCGAATTTTGGTTGCATTGGGTTTGGTTGTGCAAAAACTTTTCAGTTTCATGTAATCAAAATTATCCATCTTGCATTTCATAATGCTTTCTATCTCTTCTTTAGTAAAAAATTCTTCTCTTCTCCATAAATCTGATAAATGCACTATTCCTTGCTCCTCCAGGGTATCAGTCTTTATACCTAGATCGTGCACCCATTTGGACTTTATTCTTGTATACGGTGTCAGGCAAACTGTGCCTAGTTTCTGCCACCTTGTTATCCAGTTTTCCCAGCAATTTTTGTTGAACAGTGAGTTCTTATCCCACAAGCTAGGGTCCTTGGGTGTATCAAACAGGAGGTTTCTATATTCCTTGCCTACTCTGTCTTGAGTGCCAAGTCTATTCCACTTGTCTACCCTTCTATTTCTTAGCCAATACCAAGTAGTTTTGATAATTGCTGCTTTATAGTACAATTTGAGATCTGGTAGCGCTAGGCCACCTTCCCTAGCATTTCTTTTCATTTGTCCCTTTGATATTATGGACCTTTCATTCTTCCAGATGAATTTTGATATTAGTTTATCCAGCTCTAGAAAATAATTACCTGATAGGTTAATTGGTATGGCACTAAGTAAATTAATTTAGGTAGAATTGTCATTTTGATTATATTAGCTCAGCCTACCCATGAGCAAGTGATGTTTTTCCACTTACTTAAATCTGATTTTATTTGTGCAAAAAGTGTCTTGTAATTGTGTTCATATAATCCCTGGGTTTGTTTTGGCAGGTAAACTCCCAAGTATTTTATAGTGTCTACCCTATCTTTAAATGGGATTTCTCTTTCTATTTCTTGCTGTTGGACTTTCTTGCTAATATATAGAAATGCAGATGCTGTGCGGGTTTATTTTGTATCCTGCAACTTTGCCAAAGTTGTTTATTATTTCAAGTAGTTTTTTACTTGAGTCTCTGGGATTCTCTAAGTAAATCATCATATCATCTGCAAAGAGTGATAACTTAGTTTCTTCTTTGTTTATTCTTATTCCTTCAATATCTTTATCTTCTCTCATTGCTACAGCTAACATTTCTAGTACCATATTGAATAATAGTGGTGATAATAGACATGCTTGTTTCATCCCTGATCTTATTGGAAATGCATCTAGCTTATCCCCATTGCATATAATGCTTGCTGAAGGTTTTAGGTAGATACTGCTTATTATTTTATGGAAAGTTCTCTTTATTCCTATGTTCTCCAGCGTTTTTAATAGGAATGGATGTTGTATTTTGTTGAAAGCTTTTTCTGCCTCTATTGAGATAATCATGTGATTTTTGTCAGTTTTATTGTTGATATGATTGATAATGCTAATAGTTTTCCCAATATTGAACCAGCCCTGCATTCCTGGTTTGAATCCTACCTGATCATAATGTATTAATCTCATGATAAAGTGCTGTATTCATTTTACTAAAATCTTATTTAAAATTTTTGCATCTATATTCATTAGGGAAATTGGTCTATAATTTTCTTTCTCTGTTTTGTCTCTTCCTGGTTTGGGTATCAAAACCATATTTGTATCCTAGAAAGAATTTGGAAGGACTCCTTCTTCCCCAATTTTTAAAAATAGTCTATATAGTATTGGAATTAACTGTTCTTTAAATGTTTGATAGAATTCACTTGTGAATCCATCTGGCCGTGGAGATTTTTTCCTAGGGAGTTCATTGATGGCTTGTTCAATTTTTTTTCTAGGATGGGGTTTTTTAAGTATTCAACTTCCTCTTCTGTTAATCTGGGCAATTTATGTTTTTTAAAATACTCATCCGTCTCATTTAGATTATCAAATTTGTGGGCATAAAGTTGGGCAAAGTAATTTCTAATTATTGTTTTAATTTCCTCATTGGAGGTGAGTTCACCCTTTTCATTTTTAATATTAGTAATTTGATTTTCTTCTTTTTTTTAATCAAATTGACTAAAGTTTATCAATTTTATTAGTTTTTTGTTTTATTTGTTAATTCAATAATTTTCCTAATTTATTTTTTATTAATCTCTCCTTTAGTTTTCAGTATTTCTAATTTGGTATTTACTTGAGGATTTTCAGTTTGTTCCTTTTCTAGCTTTTTTAGCTGCATGCCCAGTTCATTGATCTCCTCTTTATCTATTTTATTCATGTAGACATTCAAAGATATAAAACTTCCCCTAAGAACTGCTTTTGCAGCATCCCATAAGATTTGGTAGGTTATCTCATTATTGTCATTCTCTTGAATGAAGTTGTTGATTGTTTCTATGATTTCTTCTTTAACCCACTCCTTCTTTAGGATTACATTATTTAGTTTCCAATTGATTTTCGGTTTATCTTTCCATGACCTTTTATTACATATAATTTTTATTGCATTATGATCTGAGAAGGATGCGTTGATTATTTCTGTCTTTCTGCACTGGATTGTGAGGTTTTTATGTCCTAGTCCATCGTCAGTTTTTGTAAACGTGCCATGTACTGCTGAGAAAAAGGTATATTCATTTCTATTCCCATTCAGTTTTCTCCAGAGATCTCTCATATTTACCTTATCCAGAGTTTTGTTTACCCCCTTAACCTCTTTCTTGTTTATTTTGAGGTTAGATTTATCAGGTTCAGAAAGGGGGAGGTTGAGGTCCCCCACCAGTATAGTTTTGCTGTCAATTTCTTTCTTCAACTCCCCCAACCTCTTCTCTAAGAATGTGAATGCTATACCACTTGGAGCATACATGTTTAGTAATGATATTGCTTCATTGTCTATGGTGCCTTTTAGCAGGATATAGTTTCCATCCTTATCTCTTTTGATTAGATCTATTTCTGCTTTTGCTTTGTCTGAGATTAGGATTGCTACTCCTGCCTGTCTTACATCAGCTGAAGCACAATATATTCTGCTCCAACCTTTGACCTTTATCCTGTGTGTTTCCCCCTGTTTCAAACATGTTTCTTGTAAACAACATAATGGTGGATTATGGCTTTTAATCCATTCTGCTATCCATCTCCGTTTTATGGGAGAGTTCATTCCATTCACATTCACAGTTATGATTACAATCTGTGTATTTCCCTCCATCCTCTTTCCCATCGTTTGTGCTTTTAGCTCTCCTGTCTCCTTTCCCCTCCTCAGTAGTATTCACTTTTCACCCCCTCCTCCTGCAGCCTTCCCTTCCTTCTTTTAGCCCCCCTCCCTTTTACTCCCCTTTACCCTTATTGCTTCTTCCCTCCCTTTTAGCTTCTCTCCTCTTTCTTCCCCCTTCCCCTCCTACTGCCTATAGAGCTGGTTAGGATTATCTACTTAAGTTTATTGTTCCCTCATTGAAACAAATCAGATGGAAGTACCTCTCAAACAATGCTCATCTCCCTCCCCTTTTTCCGTCTACTATAATTTTGTATTTCTTCCTGTGATGTAATTTACCATTTTCTGCTTCCTCCTTTTCACACCTCCTGTTACAATCCCTTTGCATACTTAAATCATATTTCTAGCATGACATCATTTACTTTATACCTGTTCCCTCTATGTATATCCCTTTTATATTTCATAATAGATGCACAGTTCTCAAGATTAACAGGTATCATCTTCCCTTATAGGGAGGTAAACAGTTTGCCCAAATTGAGTAACAAATTTTTTGTTTTTTTTTCTCCCCGTTTACCTTTTTATGATTCTCTTGAGACCTGCATTTGAAGATCGAATTGTCTATTAAGTTCTGGAGTTTTGGTCAGGAAGCTCTGGAAGTCCCTTACTTCGTTGAATGACCTTCTCCTTGCCTGAAATGTTATGCTGAACTTTGCTGGGTAGTTGATCCTTGGTTGTAGTCCCAACTCCTTTGCCTTATGGAATATTGGATTCCAGTTCCTTTGATCTTTTCATGTAGAAGCTACAAGGTCCTGTGTGATCCTGACTGTAGCTCCTCAGTATTTGAATCGTTTCTTCCTGGCTGCCTGTAGTATTTTCTCCTTCACTTGATAGCTCTGGAATTTGGCAACGATATTTCTTGGGGTTTTGAGTTTGGGATCCCTTTCGGGAGGTGAATGGTAGATTCTTTTGATGACTCTTTTGCCCTCTGAATCTAGCACTCCTGGGCAGTTTTCCTTGATGATTTCCTGGAAGAGATTGTCCAGACTCTTTTTTTTTCATCATGGCTTTCTGGCAGCCCAGTAATTCTTAAATTTTCACTCCTGGATGTATTTTCCAGGTCACTTGTTTTTCCAATTAGATATTTTACATTTTCTTCTACCTTTTCATTCTTTAGATTTTGTTTGACTGATTCTTGCTATCTCATTGAGTCATTAGTTTCTGCTTGCCCAATTCTAATCTTTATCTGATTATTTTCTTCAGTTAACTTTTGCATCTCCTTTTCCATCTGTCCAACTTTTCCTTTTAAGGAGTTATTTTGTCCAGTTAAGTTTTGTACTTTTTCCATTTGTCCAATTTTCCCAGTTAGGTTTTGTGTTTCCTTTTCCATTTGACCAACTGTTCCTTTTAGGGAGTTATTTTCTCTAGTTAATTTTTGTACTTCCTTTTCCATTTGTTCAATTTTCCTTTTCAAAGAGATGTTCTCATCAGTGAATTCTTTTTTTATAGTTTTAAAATCATTGGCCAGTTTTTCTTCTATTTCCTTCTTCAGCTGTTCCAGGAGAGCTGGTTGTGCTTGCGAGCAGTTCATAGTCCCTTCTGAAGTTTCATTTGGAAGTACAGTCTCAGCTCTGACCTCTTTGGTATTTGTGTCTTGGTCCTTATCTCCATAGAAAGATTCTATGGTTTTTTCGCACTTATTTTGCCTTTTTTTTTTTTTCCATGATATTGATTATGTGTTGTGGCTTCTGGTTCTTTCAGTTAGAAGCTACAGAACTTTGTGTTGAGCTGATGTGTGAAAAAGCTAAAAGCAGGTTTTTGTTTTGTTTCCCAGATCAACCCTGGGATTAGCTTGTTAAGTGTGGGGGAGGAGTGGTCTGGTCACAAGAGATCTCCTCAGCTGAACTGAGGCAATGGCAAGCTCAGGGGATGGTGATCCCAGCTGCCCTATTGTCTTCCTGTTTCCCCTGGAAGGCTGAGGCATACCTAGATGCTAGTCTGGGTTCCCACCCCTCTTGGGGCTCCTCTCCTGGCGCTGAGGCTTGCTTGGGTCCTAATGCCAGTTTTCTCTGCCCTGGGTCTTCCGTCCTTCCTGGTTTGCCTCTGCCACAGTAGGAGGAATCCTCCTTAGCTATTTTCCTAGCCTCAGGTGTTATGAGATTATTTGCCCCCTCTGTTGTTCCTGCTGATCCAGGATTTTTCTGGGGAAATATTTTGTGGTTCTTTCACGTTCATCAAGCGGGGAGGAGAGAGCATTTACTGATCATTCTGCCATCCTGGCTTCCAGAAGTTCAAGTAGGCGACTTACTAATGTTTAATCTGGGGACTGAAAGTCTCAGGAGCTGCTGTGTTGATATCTGGCACTCAGTGGCTGCCCTTCCTTCAGCTCTGCTGGTCTCCCACCCTTGGGTGCTTCTCTGCTGGTTCTGCCAGCTGCTCTCAGGTTTTCCCCGGCCCTTCAGCCCTGCTGCACTGGAAGCGCTGCTGCTCTGTGCGCACTGCGCTGTGGGTTCACCCCCGCAGAACAGATCCTTCTTGTGGACCTTCCAGTTTGTCCTGGGCTCCAAATGTGCCACAGTGTGTCTCCCACTGGATTCCACACCTCCAAAATTTGGTCAGATTCTCCTTTCAGAGGTGTCCAAAGGAGTTTGTCCCAGAGCTTAGGTGAGTCATTGCTCTCACTCAGCCATCTTGGCGCACCCCCTCAATATTTCTTTTTTGAAATAAATTTTTGATACCTTTGATTTTTTGTATCTCAGGTACTACATTCAGTAACTCTTTTCTTCCCCCTTCCCAGAAACCATTCAACATTTTTGGGTCTTACAAAGATATTTCTCTACTTCTGTAAGAAATGTGTAGAAGTTAAAACAACATAGCATGTGGTACGATTGAAGACTCTTTAGATTAATACATAGGAGCATTTATTATATTGAGTAATTTACTAGCTAGTACTTTTGTGAGTTAAGTAATATTCCTTTTCATAATACCTCTCTTAATTCCAGACAATATTTAAAATAGAATTAAATACAAGTTAGCAGAAATGGTGCTCCACTAAAAAGAAATAAAAAATGACTAAATGTATAAATTAGACCAAGTTTTAATAGATTTTAAAATTAAGTTCTATTTTATTATTTATTGTTTGCAACTCATAAACCTCTGACTTCTTTCCTTCCCATCTCTTAGGGAAGAACAGAAAACAAAAACCCATGCTGAAAATGCCAACTGTCCAGCAAAACACATTTCCAAATTAACCATGTGCAAAAATGAATGTCTCACTCAGCATATCTAGTCTTAACATGTTTTAGGAGATTATGTCAGGAGTTGGTAGTATTCTCAATCACCCATCCTCTGGAGTAATGGTTGATAATTGGATTGAAAAGCGTTTTGAAATCTTTCAGAATTGTTCATTTTTCACAGTATCATTATGTTATACATTGTTCTTTTAGTTCTGCTCATTTAGCATTTTTAAAAATGAGTTTCAAATGGCATTTTCCCTACCCTTTCCTTGTCTGTGCACTTCTACTTGTATCCCCTAATTATGTGACATAGTAAGGCCCTCTCTTTTTCTCTATTATTCCCTAGTGTAACCTTTTAGCCTCTCCCTTACCTTTTTGCTTTTAAGACCATCAAATCATAACAGAAACTCTCATCCTCCATTTTTTTGACTCCATGGATTCTGACTCCATGACTCTGACATAGAATATTTGCATGTTTCCCCCCATTTCCCCAATTGGAATGGAAATATTGCATCCTTATAATTAAGGTTTTTTTTACTGATTGCTCACATATATTTTACCTTTGAAGTTTCTAATGAGTCCCAGTCTTTATGTCAGGAAGGCTTAGAAGTCTTTGTTTCATTAAAATGTCCATTCTTTGACTTAGCTATTCTCAGCAATACAGTGAGCCAAGACAACCCTAAAGGACTCGTGATGAAGCATGCTGTCTACCTGCAGAGAAAGAACTGCTGTTGTATGAATACAGGCTAAAAGTATGCTGTTTTTCACTTTCTTTCATTCTTTTCTTTGTTTTTCTTACACAAAATGACTAGTATGGAAATGTTTTACATGATTGCACATTTGCCCATGTATAACCTATATCGGACTGCTTTACCATCTCAGGGAGGAGAGAGAACCTCTAGGTGATATAATAATATCACCTATCTGGAGATGAAATGAGACAATAGTTGTAAAAGTGTTTAGCATAGTATCTGACACCTCGTAAGTAATATATAACTGTTAGCCACCATCAACATCATTATTCTTCCTCACTAAAATTTATTTGTAACCCTAAAACCAATACGGCTGTCATGGACATTTGCAGACATGCACAGTGGTAAAAAATTTGAGTGACCCAAATACATTCCCATCTGAGTTTGAACAAGGTGAAACTCTACCTTCTTGTTTCATCTCTAGTACTGTAAATAAGTATTCTTTTCATTGTCTAATTTAGTGCCACATTTTTAGTACTTTTGTGCTTTTTGTTGGTAGTTTTGCTGTTTAAAATGGCTCCCAAATGTTCTGCTCAAGTGCTGTCTAGTGTTCCTAAGCGTAAGAAAAATGTGATGTGCCTTTCAGAGAAAATGCATGTGTGTTAAATAAGCTTTGTTCAGGCACAAATTATAGTGCTTTTGCCTGTGAGTTCAATGTTAATGACTCAACAATATCCATCCAGAAAAAGGAAGAGGAAATTGAGAAGAAAAGTATGAGCAGATGCCTGAGCATGATATCTTTAAATAGATCTTAATAAACAAATGCGCCAGATTTTTAGAGATAAAATTGCTTCACAGACAAGGACAATTATTTGATTAGCCATGTGAATTATTAGAGAAAATTTTAAAATGTTAATTCTTTATTTCAGAGCTTGAAAGTAACAGCTAAAAACTGAACAAGGAAGTTATTAAATGGCTATTCCAGAACCTTGCTAAATGTGTATTCCATAATTGTGATGAATTTGGCATAGTAGAAATTTGTATTAAGTCCTTTCATTTCGTTGTTGAGAAAGTAGCACAGGCTCCACTCTTTCTCTTTTTGGTAGAATGTGAACAAGTATTTAAATAACCAAAAGTTGTGTGCTTTCTGTAGTAATGTTTTCCTCAATTGAGAATATTAAATAGCAGTTGTATTTTTTATAATGGTTGATACTTTTAAAGTATTTTCATTTCTGTTATCATGGTTTATTTTAACAATACAAAGATGTATGGAAACATTCTTTGCCTCTTTAGGTTACATATTACAAAATAATATTAAGTTAGTAATTGATTCTTATCTAATATGACTGGGAAACTCTCATCAGTCTTTATTTAACTTCCACTTTCTTTTGGAAAATTAGGTAAAGGTTGACGAGGGGAACTCTATTCTCCATGAGGACGATATTGAAGATATTACCAGACAAGGATGAAAAGCTCTATTAGCAGTACCATGTTTCCTCTAACCTTCCCTAGTTTAGGGTAATGATTAGCAACTGAAGAAGGAAAAACATATTGAATTTACCTTTGATCAAAAGGAAAAGAAAATTCTTGGAAGGAGTGGTCAAAAGAAACTGGTTTTAGGAAAATAATTTTCTGAGACTGCTAACCTAAACTCTGAACTTTTGATTAATATTGACTGTAGAATTGTGTATACTGTCCAAGAATTGTGTGTGTGTGTGTGTGTGTGTGTGTGTGTGTGTGTGTGTAACATATTAACTTCAAAATGGCTTCTGAGAGATTTTTCAAAGGTATTATAGGTGATAGTTAAATAAAGACTAAAAAAGGTGTTGAGGTTTTAACTGTAATCAGAGTGATTACTTCTGCCTCGTACTTGGATCTGAAAGCAATTCAAAAAAAAAAGAGAAAGAAAAAACTTTTCAAAAGTTTTGAGCAATGGCAGAAATGTTGATGTTCACTGTGTACAAAGGGAAATTTAGAAATTTCCTCCAGTAGGATGGTCCTGTATACTTGGGGGAATGAAAGAATCGAAGAGTTTCACCCAGGACAGTTTGATTTCTCATCTGAGAATAGTCTGTCATTGTATCAGACTTTATAAAAAAGAAACAATTAGTACAGACATGATAGATGTAGAAAATTTGCTTATGACTTTCTCTGATTATAATGTGAATAATATTGGCTTTTTAGAGAAAGGGATTTCTACATAATGAATATCTGATATCTTTTTTGGTTCTCAAATGGTTTCACTGCTGATTCTAGCTTCTGGTTTACAGTTTGAAGAATTTACTTCTGGTGTATTCTAATGCAGCAATTTTAGTTTGTTAAATCATTTACAAGCAAAATTCATGTTAATTTTTATTCAAGATCTGGTATTATTGTCATATTTGCCCCCTTGTGCCATTTAAATTTAGAATTAAAAAAAAGATATTCCAAAGAAGTTCATCATTAAAGAAGTTTCTTATTGCAAGATTCTTTAAAGTTTATAAATCAAAAACATTTTGAGGGGCTGTGATTTCCTTACTGTAGGAAACTCATAACAATTCAGATGAACAGCTATTCTGCCACTAAACAGTACTAGACAGTTCTATGGAGCACTGAGGTCTTGGTTAAAAAATGTGCTCAGAATGACACAGCCAATATGTTTTAAAAGTGTGTTTTGAATCTGTCTTCCCCCCACCAAATCTGCCTCTGTCATCTATGCCTACAGACTCATTGCAAAAATAACTGGTGGTAATGGAATTTTTATAGATGAAATTATTGTCTTTGTAAGTCTCTCACATGGCTTGCTATATCTAGTCAGCCCTAGCCGTGCTTCACATTCCACCTCAGACATCATCTTGCCATCTGCCTTATACATGTACAAGGATGGATGCTTTTCCATTCTGCTCTTCCCAGCTGTGGAGCAGTTAACAAATAAATACTGTCATTGTTACTAAAAAATATCCCTGTGTCTCCACTCATAGTTCCTGTGACTTATTACACTTTACCCTCACTATCTTGTCTCACTTTTGTATTTATATCTCAAGTAGTTATCACAGCATTTGGCATATGCTAAGTATTTAATAAATTCTTTTTTCATTCATTCACTTATTCATTCTTTTGTGGTTTTTGGAAAAGTATCATTCACAATTCACATGCATTAATTATTATTTTTAAATAAATATATGCCTTACGGAAAATTGTATTAGGTGCCACAGAGCTAGGTTTGGTAGCTATATACATTTTAACATTTCTACATAGACAGCTATGAACTTTAAGTGATTTTATTCCTTGCCTACTGATATAATATTTCATATACTAGTAATTTCCATTTCTGGGCCTCCTTTATAAAACTAGGTGTTTGGACTGGATCATCTTTTAAGGCCCCCTCTGAGCCTAAGTTTCTATTAAAAGAATAAAATGATTTTTAGTAATAATTTTAAATTTTACATTTGAATACTACTTTACATGGCATTCTCTATCCCATTTGGCATTGTTAATCACCTTTACAGGATGCTTCTCCCTCCTGGTTCTTTTCCTTTCTCTTGGAGTTTTTTATCAGTCTCCTTTGCTGATTTTTCATGTCATATTTAATAACTGGGTTGTCTCTTGGGACTTTCTCTATTCTCTCTATACTCTTTCATGTGGTGAACTTGTTGGCCTTCCCCTCACTCTCTTATCTTCTGCTTATAGCCAGTTGTCTCTCTGCAGAGAAACCCCAGGTCCATATGTCTAGCCTCTGTCTTTTTCTTTTCTCCTACATCACAAACTTGGAAATCTTGAATTGTAGATACCATACCAAATTCAACATATGTAAAATAGAACTCACTATCTTTTTCCTCTGACTCTTTCCTTTTTTGAATGTATTACTTTCAAGAACCACACCATCCATCCAGGCCTCCATCCTTGACTCCTTAGTCACATCACTTATATAAGTCTATTGTTGATTATTTTCTACCTTCACAACTTCCCTTGTATACCTTTATATGCACCACCCTTATATAGAACCTTATCGCCGCTTACGTAGTATGGGCATAGTAGCCCTGACTCAGTCCACTTCAGTCCATCCTTCATTCAGCTGTCAAAGTGATTTTCCTAAAGTGCAGGTCTGATCATTGTCAGTCCTAGTACCCCTTTCTTCCTCTTCCACACACGATTAGTAAACTCCACTGGCTCTCTGTTATTTCCAGGATCTTCTCTATATAGCATTTAAAGCTCTTCAGTCAGTAAATTAAGCATCTACAAAGGCACTGTGCTAAGCCCTGGGGACATATAAGAAGCGTAGGAGTCCCCCACTTTAAGGAGCTCACCATCTAATGGGGGAGGCAACATGCAAACAAATGAATGCAAACAGACCATGCACAGGACAAATAATTTTTTTGATGACAGGAAATAATTTTATAATATCTTAGCATTTAAATGAGGAAAAATTTAAAAATAACTTAAAATAATATCTATAATTGGCTAGACAAAAATTTTCTATTCAGAGACAGATCATCGTATATATCTGGACTCATAGAATCATAGATAGCTGGAAGGAGCTTTGGAGGTTTAGGCTGATGCTTCATTTTAAAGATGAAAAAACTGAGGTTCAGAAAGGTTGTGACTTGTTTTTCTAAGATGGTTCATGATGTGTATATACATATATACGTATATATAATATTGTATATAGCATTATAATATGCTGTAATACTATTACATATTATATATTATAATATCATATTTAAAACCACTTTTCTTTTAAGTACTAAGATTCTATGTCATTTGGTGTACAACTATTTAGTATTGATAATGTCTATTATCAATGATGCCTTTGCACATAACTACAATATTACCTACTTGTTCTTTTTACCACAACTACTTTTCATCTTTTTTTGTTTCTTTATTTTATTGTTTTCTTTTTTTAAAGCTTATTTTGTGTTCTACAATCACTACCATATAATTTAGATTTCTTTTCCCTCCCTTACCTTCCTCCCCCTCTCCCTCCCACTTCCTTCCCCAAGAAGGCATATAATTTTATATAGGTTCTAAACATACATTCCTATTAAATACATTTTCACCATACTCATGTTGTATAGAAGAATTAAAATGAATGGGAGAAATCATATAACAAATCAAAATGTAATACAAAAGAAAATAATCTACTACATTCTTTGATTGAATTCCACATTTCTTTGCGTGGATGTGGAAGGCATTTTGCCTTAAAAGACCACTGGGAATTTTTTAAGTCCTTGCATTGCAATGAAGTTCTAAGTCTACTGGAAAAAGTCCTTGCACACTGTGGTTGTTACTGTGTACAAATTTCTCCTGGTTCTGCTCCTTTCACTCAGCATCAGATCATATAAGTCTTGCCAGGCCTCTATGAAGTCTTCCTGTTCATCATTCCTTATAGTACAATAGTATTCCATTATATTCATTATATTCACAATTTACTCAGCCATTCCTTAATTGATGGGCATCCCCTTGATTTCCAGTTTTTGGCCACCACAAAGAGTGCTGCTATAAATATTTTTGTACATGTGGGACCCTTTCCCATTTTTATGATCTCTTGAGGATACAGTCCTAGAAGTGGTATTGCTGAGTCAAAGGGTATGCACATTTTTGTAGCCCTTTGGGCATAGTTCCAAATTGCTCTCCAGAATGATTGGATCAGCTCACAGCTCCACCAACAATGAATGTGTTCCAACTCTCCCACATCTTCTATAGCATTTATCATCTTCCTGTTTTGTCATGTTAGCCAATCTGATAGGTGTGATGTGGTATCTCAGAGTTGTTTTGATTTGCATCTCTCTAATCAATTGTGATTTAGAGTATTTTTTCATATGACTATAGATATCTTTAACTTCTTCTTCTGAAAACTGCCCATTCATATCCTTTGACCATTTATCAACTGGGGAATGACTTGTATTCTTGTACATTTGACTCAGTTCTCTCTGTATTTTAGAAATGAGGCCTTTATCACAGACGTTAGCTGGAAAAATTCTTTCCCAGTTTTCTGCTTCCCTCTTAATCTTGTTTACATTGGGTTTGGTTGTGCAAAAACTTTTCAATTTAATGTAATAAAAATTATCCATTTTGTACTTCATAATGCTTTCTGTCTCTTGTTTAGTCAAAAATTCTTCCCTTCTCCATAAATCTGATAAATACAGTATTCCCTGTTCCAATAATTTATTTATAGTATCAATCTTTATACCTAGATCATGTACCCATTTGGACTTTACTCTTGAGTACAGTGTCAGGCATTGGTCTATGCCTAGTTTTCACCACACTGTTATCCAGTTTTCCCAGCAATTTTTGTCGAACAATGAGTTCTTATCCCAGAAGCTGGGGTCCTTGGGCTTATCAAACAGTAGATTGCTATAATCATTGCCTACTGTGTCTTGAGTACCTAGCCTATTCCACTTGTCTACCCTTTGTTTCTTAGCCAGTACCAAGTGGTTTTGATAAGTGCTGCTTTGGATCTGGTAAGTCACCTTCCCTAGCATTTCTTTTCATTAGTTCCCTTGATATTCTGGAACCTTTATTCTTCCAGATGAATTTTGATATTATTTTTTCCAGCTCTAGAAAATAATTATCTGTTGTTTGATTGGTATGGCACTAAGTAAATTAATTTAGGTAGAATTGTCATTTTTATTATATTAGCTCAGCCTATCCATGAGCAACCGATGTTTTTCCACTTACTTAAATCTGATTTTATTTGTGCAAAAAGTGTCTTGTAGTTGTGTTTGGATCCCTGGGTTTGTTTTGGCAGGTAAACTCCCGAGTATTTTATAGTGTCTACCCTATCTTTAAATGGGATTTCTCCTTCTATCTCTTGCTATTGGGCTTTGTTAGTAATATATAGAAATGCAGAAGATTTGTGCGGGTTTATTTTGTAACCTGCAAGTTTGCCAAAGTTGTTTATTATTTCAAGTAGTTTTTTACTTGAATCTCTGGGATTCTCTAAGTATATTATCTTATCATCTGCAAAGAGTGATAACTTAGTTTCTTCTTTGCCTGTTCTAATTCCTTCAATTTCTTTATCTTGTCTAATTGCTACTGCTAACATTTCTAGTACCATATTGAATAATAGTGGTGGTGACGGACGTCCTTCTTTCACCCCTAATCTTATGGAAAATGCACCTAGCTTATCTCCATTTCATACAATGCTTGCTGAAGATTTTAGGTAGATGTTGCTCATTATTTTATGGAAAGTTCCATTTATTCCTGTGCTCTCCAGTGTTTTTAATAGGAACGGGTGTTATATTTTGTCAAAAGCCTTTTCTGCATCTATTGAGATAATCATGTGATATTTGTTACATTTGTTGTTGATATGATCAGTATGATCAGTAATGCTAATAGTTTTCCTAATATTGAACCAGCCCTGCATTCCTGGTGTGAATTCTGGCTTATCATAATGTATTATTCTCATGCTGAGTTGCTGAATTCTTTTTGCTAAAATCTTATTTAAAATTTTTGCATCTCTATTCATTAGAGAAATTAGTCTATGATTTTCTTTCTCTGTTTTGGCTCTTCCTGCTTTAGATATCAAAACCACATTTGCATCATAAAAAGAATTTGGGAGGGCTCCTTCTTCCTCAGTTTTTCCAAATAGTCTATGTAGTATTGGAATTAACTGTTCTTTGAATGTTTGATAGAATTCACTTGGAAATCCATCCAACCCTGGAGAATTTTTCCTAGGGAGTTCATTGATGGCTTGTTCAATGTCTTTTTTCTGAGATGGGGTTGTTTAAGTATTCAACTTCCTCTTCTGTTAATCTAGGCAATTTATATTTCTTAACATAATCATCCATCTCGTTTAGATTGTTGAATTTATTGGCATAAAATTGAGCAAAGTAAGTTTTAATTATTGTTTTAATTTCCTCATTGGAGCTGAGTTCATCCCTTTCACTTTTGATACTGGTAATTTGGTTTTCTTCTTTCTTTTTTTAATCAAATTGACCAAAGGTTTATCAGTTTTATTGGTTTTTCATAAAACCAAATGTTGATTTTATTTATTAGTCCAATAGTTTCATTCATCTCCTTAACTTCTTTCTTGTTTATTTTAAGATTAGATTTCTCAAGTTCAGAGAGGAGGAGGTTGAGGTCCCCCACTAGTATAGTTTTGCTATGTATTTCTTCCTGTAACTCGCTTAACTTCTCCTCTAAGAATATGGATGCTGTACCACTTGAAGCATATATGTTTAGTAATGATATCGCTTCATTGTCTGTGGTGCCTTTTAGCAGGATATAGTTTTCTTCCTTATCTGTTTTGATTAGATCTATTTCTGCTTTTGCTTTGTCTGAGATTAGGATTGCTACCCCTGCTTTTCTTACATTAGCTGAAGCACAAATATTCTGCTCCAGTCTTTTACCTTTGACCCATGTGTATCCTCCTGTTTCAAATGTGTTTCTTGTAAACAGCAAGTTGTTGGATTATGGCTTTTAATCCATTCTGCTATCTGTCTCCATTTTATGGGAGAGTTCATCCCATTCACATTCACAGTTATGATTACAATGTGTATTTTCCTCTATTCTCTTTCCCACCATTTGTGCTTTTAGTTCTTTGTTCTCCTCCACAATAAAGTTTTAATTTTTGACCACCTCCTCCTGCAGTCTTCTCTTCCTTTTTTCAGCCTCTTTCCCTTTTACTCCCCTTTGCCCTTACTACTTCTTCCCTACTTTTTAGATTTCCCTCCCCTTTCTTTGTCCTTCCCCTCCTACTGCCTATAGAGCTAGTTAGATTTATATACTTAAGTTTGTTGTTCCCTCCTTGAACCAAGTCAGATGAGAGTAAGTACCTCTCAAACAATGCTCATCTCCCTCCCCTCTTTCCCTCTACTGTAATATAATTTTGTACTTCTTCTTGTGATGTAATTTACCATTTTCTGTTTCCTCCTTTTCACATCTTCTGTAACAATCCCTTCACATGCTTAAATTACATTTTTATCATCATATCATTTACTTTGTACCCATTCCCTCTATCTATGTATATCCCTTTTATATTTCATAGTAGATGTATAATTCTCAAGATTAACAAGTATCATCTTCCCTGTTAGGGAGGTAAACAGTTTGCCCAAATTGAGTAATAAATTTTTCTTTTCTCCTATTTAACTTTTTATGCCTGTCTTGAAACCTGCATTTGAAGAATGGATTTTCTATTGAATTCTGACCTTTTTATCGGGAACATCTGGAAATCCCCTATTTCATTGCCTGAAAGATTATGCTCAGTTTTGCTAGGTACTTGATCCCTGGTTGTATTCAAAGCTCCTTTGCTTTACAGAAGCATATCATGAAGATACAGAAGATATCATATTCCAATCCCTCCACTCTTTTAATGTAGAAGCTGCAAGGTCCTGTGTAATCTTGATTTTAGTTCCCCAATATTCGAATTGTTTCTTTCTGGCTGCTTGCAATATTTTGTCCTTTTTGGCTACAATATTCCTTGGAGTTTTCAATTTGGGATCTCTTTCAGGAGGTGATCAGTGGATTATTTCAATGATTATTTTGTTTTCTGGTTCTAGGACCTTGGGTGATTTTGTTTGATGATTTTTGGGAAGATACAGTCCAGACTTTTTTTTTTCTTCATTATGGCTTTCTGGTAGACCAATAATTTTTAGATTATCTCTCCTGGATCTGTTTTCCAGGTCATTTGTTTTTCCATTGAGATATTTTACATTTTCTTCTATTTTTTTCTTTAGATTTTGTTTGATTATCACTTGATACCTCATAGAGTCATTAGCTTCTACTTGCCCAATTCTACTTTTTTATGAATTCTTTTCTTGAGTTAACTTTTGTACCTCCTTTTCCATCTGACCAATTTTACTTTTCAAGGTGTTATTTTCTCCAGTTGTCCTTCCTTACCCATTTGTGCAATTTTACTATTTAAAGATTTGTTCTCTTCAGTGAATTTTTTTTCCATTTTGTCCACTGTATTTTTAAAAGAATTGGTCAGTTTTTCTCCTACCTCTCTAATTTGGCTTTTACAATTCTCTTTGAACTCTTCCAGAAATGCTTTTTGGGCTTAAGACCAGTTCATATTCCCTTTTGAATTTTTAGGTGTGGGCATAGTGTCAATTCTGTCCTCTTCTGAATTTGTATTTTGATCTTCCCTGTCCCCATACTAAGATTCTATGGTCTTTGCTTTTCTAGTTTGCTCTTTGTTCATTGCGATTACCTTTTTCCTGACTTTTAAAGTGCATCTCTGCTTCTGGTTCACAGGGAGCTTCTTATGCTGGGAGCTAGGGACCTGATTATTGATGTGGCCTCTGCTTCTGTCAGCTAGAAATCATATAATGCTGTAGCTCACCTGGTGCTGAACTGGAGCTGGCTGGTGTGTGTCAAGGTTGAGACCTGGTGAAGTCTTTCTGAGTTTTCCTGGGGTTACACTGAAGCTCATTGTGTGGGGGAGGTGTGGTCTGACTTATTGAGGTTTCCTCCTCCCCTCGGGCTATTCTAGAGCACAGATAAGACTCAGCAGTTGTTGGAAGCCTGTTCATGCTAGTTAGTGTCTGCCGATGCCCCTGGCTGTGTGAAGGCATGCTGCTGGTCCTGGTGTTGGTGTTTACTGGCTCTGCCCCTAGCCCCAGGCGCTCAGGATCTCCTGATGGTCTGCTGAGATGGAGCTTGCTGGATGCCTCCTATCCTGTCCTGGTCCCCTTCAGCCACAGCAAGAGTGACCTTTCCTGGCTATCTCCCTAGACTCCTGAGCTAAAAGACTGCCATACCTGTTCTGCTGGCTCCACTATTCCAGGATTTTTCCTGGGACAATATTCTCTGTGTTTTTCAAGGTCAATAAGGAGGGGTGGGAGCACTTATGGTTTACTCTGCGATCCTGGCTCCTGGAAGTTCAAGTAAGTGACTTTCAAACAGTTAGTCTGTGGGCTCCTGCGACTGCTACAGCCCCTGTACTTTTCTCTTACCCAGATCTGACAGACCCTTGTCCTTCACTGAGAAGTTTGGGAATCACCACCAACATGGGTGATTCAGTTCACCAGGGCTCGCCCCTTTTTTGCTATGGTTGTGTGTAGACCCATGCACTTTGCACTCTCCCAGCCCAGTACATCAGATCCTTCCCATTGACCTCGACTCTCCTGGGCTGGAAATCTGCCACACTGTCTGCTAATGGATTCTGAAACTCTCAAATTTGTTCCAATTCACTTTTTAGAGGTATCTGAAGGAATTTGTGAGAGAGCTCAGATGAGTCCCTTCTTTCACTCTGCCATCTTAGCTCCACCCCTCCTTAACTGTATCTTTTAAAGCATAATAAATGTGTATTGACATGGAGGAAGTATATTAAGACAACTTGAATTTGCTTAAAAATGAATGTGCATGTAATGTGAATAAAATTTAGCATGCATATTTAAATAATAAATTTATTATTGTTGTTATAACATGTAGTTATAATGTACAGTCTAGAAAACACAAAAGCATTTTCCTGTCAGCCATAAAATCATATAATTTATAAAACCTAGATCATATACCATTAGGTTGCTTTTTAAAAAATTGCCATATCATACATATAAAATTTGCAAGAGTAAAAATTTTTCTCAAAGGGAACTGGACTCATAATTAGACATGTGAAACTTGTTATTCAGCAGCAGTAAGGAATATTAAGCATGTACTCTGAATAGAATACTGACTTGTTATTCATTCAGTTCAGTTAGTCTGACAACTAGCAGTTATTAGATGCTTACTATGTGTCAGGTGTGTTAAGTGCTGGGGATAAGAAAAAAGTGAAAATGGCCTTTCCTTTTTTTAAAGAATCTCTGTTTTAATGGGAAATACTATATACAACCATACATATGTGTGTATGTGTTTGTTTGTGTGTGTGTATAGTATAAATGATAGATTCAGAATGGATGGAAGGCATCCTTAGAGGGGAAGGCAGTAGCAGATGGAAGACTCGGAAAAAGCTGTAGAAGATAACATTTGAGTTGAGTCTTAAAGGAAATGAAGGATTCTGAGAAACAGATGAGGAGAGACTACATTGTCATGGGAGACAGCCTTGTATCAAGGGCACTAATTTATAAGGAATCTTAAAAGATAGGAAGAGTGCAGGTTGTGAAGACCTTTAAATGCCACATACTACAGGGGCTTGTATTTGATCCTAAAAGTAATAAGGAGGCATTAGAATTCATTGGTGGGCTGGGGAGCACTGAGGGGGATCCAATCAATTCAACAACCATTTATTAAAGACCTTCTATGTGCAAGGCACTATGCTAGATACTGGAGTTACAAATACAGAAACAGTTTCTGCTTTCTAGATGCGTATATTCTAAGGAGGGGAAAGGGAAGGGAATGTACCAATAGTACACCAATAGCATACCAAGCCTGTGGACTGGACCACAAATTGCCTCTATCATGTAAGTGATAATCTTCTCTGCAATTTAAAGTTTTAGAGTGGCCTACTGCAAATCACTTAGAAAAGCACAAATTAACGTTATTTGTGTTGTCTTTTTATTTATTTTGTTAAAGATTTCTCAGTTACATTTTAATCTGGTTCAGGGAAGCACTCACCCTCTGGCCTGGAGCAGAAGAAGGTTTAAAGTGTGTTTCAGAGCCTGTACTCCACCCCAGGTCTTTCTAGCTCAAGGGCCAACTCCTTATCCACTATGCCATACTGCTTCTTTATAGATAGATATAAAAAAATTGAGAATATAAAAAATTAGAATAAAGGCTAGCAAGGTTAATTTTTTTTTTTTATAAATACAACTGGTTTTAGGAAGGAAGAATTTGAAAACAAAAATTTATGTCAAAGGGCATAGAAAAATCTCCGAATAGTATTCGTGTTTCTTCAAATGTACTGCCCACTGCTTTTGTGAATATGGAAATCTGAAAAGAAAAACTAAAAAGAAATAGTCCTATGATCTTATAAATTCCATCCTTGAGAGAAAAAAATAGAAATGCCAGAACATTAACTTCAAGTATGGTTTATTAAAATGACTGTTGCTGAAAAAGAGCTGGTAGTATCAAACTTTGATTGAAATTTATTGAAGTATAATGTGTTACATGTTGAAGTATAACATAACGCTGTCTCTCTGAGTATAAGTTCATCATGAATTTGGAAGCACATTCTTTTCTATTTAACTTTGTATTTTGTGTAAATATAGGTGTAAAGTCAAGATGTTTTTCTTTGTAAGATTTCTTAAGCATATGTGCCTTTGCATATACACACACAAATTCTTATTATGGAGACTGCTACTAGCATAAATGGCATTAGTTGTTTTTGTTTTTGTTTACAAAGTAAGAAATTTTAAATGTTATATATTTGACCTAATTTATTTCCCTGCACAGACAGTGACATTGAAGAATTAGCCACATGTGATCCATGTTTTATCACATATTTAGATGAGAACAGAAAGAAACAATAATTTAGGATATTTATCATTTTTAGGAAAAAATATATTTAAGAGCTTCTGTGGAAGAATGTTTTCTAAAAATTAACTAAATTAGAATGTCAGTTTCATCTAAATATCAAATGCCTCTGCATGAATAGTATTTTTCACTTTTATATTGCTAAGTGTCTTTTGAGCATCATAAATTATCATGAGTTTAGAAAAAGTATTTCAAAATGTATTCCTTGTTTACTTTTATTCTGTTTGCATTATGAGTTAGTGAAACAGGCTCTATTAACATTCAGTTTTAGATCTGTGTCATTAAATAGTTTATGTATTAGATCACTATTTGTCTGACCTTGTCACGTCTTTTTATATCAGCATTTCTTGCCAGTTAAAGATTTATAGTATGTGCTAATCTACCTTTTGTTGGAGAGTTTTTGTAGAATAGTTTCTTGGGCATTTAGAAGATATCTATTAAATGGATCACATTGCCTTAGCAGGATAGAGCCTGATAGAGCTGTATTTATCCCAGCATCTTGTTTTATATTCTTGTCAGTGCTTGAATGTTACATTTATTCATGAGATTTATAAATATATTTAGAGTAGACACAATGTAGTACATATGGTTTGGCTCATAAGTAGGCTATGCTATGTTTGCAACTGGCATATTCAACTTGAAATTGTTAGAAATAGTTTTTAAAACTTACGAATATGGTATATTTTCTCAGTGTGCCTGTATATGTATTATATTAATGCATATATTTGAATATCTCCATAAATTGTGTTATGTGTATCCAGTGTTAACACACACACACACACACACACACACATATCCTGGATAATAATAGTTAGCATTTATATAGTGCTGTAAGATATGCAGAGCAGTTATATATATCTTTATAACAGGTAGGTGCTGTTATTATTCCCATTTTACAGATAATGAAACTAAAGGTAAGAGAGATCATGTGCCTTGTACAAGATCACAGCCAGTATATGTCCAAAATAGGATTTGGATCTAGGTCTTACTTAGTCCAAGTCTAATATCTACTATGTTACATAGCTATCTTGACAACATTGATGTATCCGTGAGTTCACTAGATGTATATATGAGTGTGTAGCGTATGTGATACACACACACACACACACATACACACATATTCACAAATATGCATTAGACACCAAGAAAATGTTCCAGGTTGTTTTTAAAACTACTCAGAATTACTTCTATTTTTAAGTTCATCATGCCAGTTGCAGATTTATCATGTATACATCAGTGTATCTATGATGTTGTTGAGTTGGGTGCTCAGCTATGACATCATCTCTGTAACTTGACATATGGTCTTTGAGAACTGTTATAGCTGGAAAACTTGTCACCCTGTGGCAGTCTAATGAGATTTACTATTTCATTTCTATAAGGAAACTCCCTCTATAGTTGGAGCACTAAATATATCAGCACCTTCTCTGTAATTTATAGTCTTAAAAGAGTTCCCTGGGGCACTGAGAAGTTAAGTAACTTGCATGTGGACACACAGCCAGTATTTTTTAAGAGTCTTGAACCCTAGCCCAGAATCTATGGCCACCTTTCTATGCACCATGCCATGCTACTTGATAAGTAAGTCTCTAGAAATAGCACGACCGACCATATCAGTTTTCTACTTCATGAAATCCAGTGGCTCCTTACTGCCTCTAGGATAAATTATAAGTGCCTTTATTCATCTTTGAATGCTTTTCACAACCTTGCCTCAGACAATCTTTCCAGCTATACTCGGAGAAGTCAGGATAGCAGAGTGAAAGCTAGTAACTTTGCCTCAACCCCCCCAAAACCTCTTCTGTAACCACCTAGAAAATGTGCTAACCAAGTTCTGAGCAGCAAAATCCCCCCTACTCCCTAAATGTGATAGTGAGTCATTTTTCCAGCCCAGAACAATTAGAGAGTTAGAGAGGTCAGCATACTCTGGGGTTGGGGCTTGCCAGGGGCACAGCATAACCACAGAAGCTGCATTAGGCTGTGACTACTTCAGTGATGGGGAGCAGGCCAGTGCCCAGGAATTGTAAGGGGACCAAAAACCTAGGCAGAAAGAATTCTAGGGGACCCCTATACTATCCCTGGGAATAGGAACAGGTGCCATCTAGCAGCTTTGTCACTTATTACTTGTTCTGGGCCGCAGTGCCAGGGCAGAGAGGAGCAGTAGTGGTCTTGAGGGTAGGAGCAGGCATCCTCCTGTGTAAGTAGTGATGTGCAAACCAGGAAGCCAATGAAAAGCCCTCTCTCCAGTGTTGGAAACACTGAAACTTACTGGCTCCACACTGAGCTGCGAAAGGCCAGAAAGACAGAAACTCAGGCCAGTCATCTCCCCCAGAGGTGAGCAGAGCATAACTAAGTCCAAAGACAAGAAATAGGATGGAAAAAAAAACCTGCTAAAAGCCTGAGGGACTTCTTAATATTTAAAAGGAAGGAAGGGAGGGAGGGAGGAAGGAAGGAAGGAAAGAAAGAAGGAAGGAAAGAAGGAGAAATCAATCTTATAAACAAAATTTTTTTTTTACTTATTAAAGGGGGAGAGTCAGATTGCTCTGAGCACTGTTCCCATTTTATATGGCATATATCATTCTGAGGTTTCTATTTTTGTATTCTAAAACAGCTTGATAAGCATCCCTGTGAATTTGTAAGTATATTTACCATAGTGATTCCTTATTCTTCCTAACTGATCCAAGTGGAGTTGATGTTGCTCCTCATCTTTAGTAGTTAGGGGGAGAGGAGATTATAATCTCTGGGTTTTGAGAGCGTTCAAGGAGTGGTGTCCTGTTATTATTACAAATTGAAATACTAATGAAATCTGAACTTTCTGATAGGCCAGAGCAGAAATTGATGCTTGGTAGTAAAGGGTTTAGCTGCTCGAAGATAGAAGAAAGAAGGGCAACCAAATGGGAAGGTTCATGGGAAATGAGGTAGCCAGGTTGTATAGTAGATAAGAGTTCTGAACCTGAGGTAAGGAAGAACTAAGTTCTAATCTATCTAGCCTCAGACATTTCTGTCTTTTTCACCCTTGGATAAGTCACTTAACCTCTGTCTACCTCATTTTCTTCATCTGTAAAATGGAGATGATAGCGTTTGCTGACTGATGTTTTTGTGTAACACAGGATAACATTTGTAAAAGCAGGGTAACGGTAACATTTGTAAAAGCACTTTGCAAATCTGGCAGTGGTAGATAAATACTTCTGCTGCTGCTTCTTCCTCTCCCTCCTTTTCCTTCTCTTCCTTATTATTATTATTTATTATTAAACAAGTAGTAGGAGTTCCTTCTTATCATTCAGAAGAAGGCTTGGAACATCTTGGAAGAGTATACTCTCCCAGATTATACAGTCAGGGTAGAAGCAGCCCTCTCATTATTTTGCCACATACTTGATGACCTGGGTATTTAAAAATCACTGTGGCTGATCAGAAGGGAATTCCTTCTACTTTTAAGATCTTGATATGGTAGTTATTATTTAAGGTGCAGTTTAATCTTCACTTCTGTGACAGAAATATATGTGAAATGAAAAGGAAGCCCTTCTATCCTCCTTTATTTCTTACCAAGTTCATGGTTTTTTTTGTCTGTTTTCGTGACGCTCTGTTTCATCCTCTGCTGTCCTCTTTTCCTTTTGCCATCAATCTTTCCCAACATCAAGGTCTTTTCCAATAAGTCCTGTTTTCTCATTATGTGGCCAAAGTATTTAAGTTTCAGCCTCACTATTTGTCCTTTCAATGAATAGTCTGAATTAATGTCTTTAAGTGTTGAATTTGACCTCCTAGCTCTCCAAGGGACTCTCGGAAGTCTTCTCCAGCACCATGATTTGAAAGCATTGATTCTACAGCACTCAGCTTTCCTTATAGTCCAATTCTCACAGCCATATATTGTTACTGGAAAAACCATAGCTTGACTATACATACCTTTCATGGTAAAGTGATGTCTCTGCTTTTTACTATGCTGTTCATATTTGTGTTGGTTTTTTCTTCCAAGGAACAAGTATCTTTCAATTTCATGACTGCAGTTGCTATATACAGTGATCTTTGAGTCCAAGCATATAAAATCTGATATGGCTTCCATTTCTTCTCCCTTTATTTGCCAGGAAGTGATGGAACCAGTTTCCAAGACCTTAGGGTTTTTTTTGTGTTAAGCTTCAAGCCAGTTTATACTTCTTGTATCCTCATCAAGAGGCTTCTTAATTCTTTTTACCTTCTGCCATCAGAGTAGTATTGCCTGCATATCCAAGATCATTGATATTTCTCTCAGCAACCTTAATTCCAGCTTTTGATTCATTCAGCCTGGCATTTTGCATGATATACTCTGCATATGAAATAAATAAGTAAGGGGATGATATACAGTATTGTACTCCTTTTCCAGTCTCTCAGACAATTAGTTCCATTTTTGGTTTCAGCTGTTGCTTCTTGGCCTCCATATAAGTTCCTAAGGAGACAAGAATGATTTGATACTCCCATCTCTTTGAAGACTTGCCATATTTTGTTATGATTCATACAATTAAAGGATTTAGTGTAGTCAGTGAAGTCCAAGTAGATGGTTTTTTTCTGGATCTCCCTTGCTTTCTCTATAATCTAGTGAATGTTAGCAATTCGGTCTCTGGTTCCTCTGCCTCTTAGAAAAACTTGCCTGCCCCTCTGGTAATTCTCAGTTCATATATTGCTGAAGCTTCCCATGCACAGTCTTACACATCTTGTTGGTATGAAATGAGTGCAATTGTTCAATAATCTGAACATTTCTTGTCATTGCTCTTCTTAAGATTAGGATATAAACTGATCTTTTCCAATCCAGTTGTGTTTTCCAAATTTGCTGGCATTTTGAGAGCACAATTTCTTTTAGGGTTTTAGATAGTTTAGCTGGAATTCCATCACTTCTACTAGCCTTATTGTTAGCAGTGCTTTCCAAGGGCTTCATGACTTCATTCTCCAGGATGTTTGGCTCTAGATCAGTAACTACACCACTGTAGTTATTGGTTCTATTAAGATCTTTCTTGTGTAGTTCTTTTCTGTATTCTTGCCGCCTCTTCTTAATTTCTTCTGCTTCTGTTAAATCCCTACCATTTTTTCTTTTATCATGCCCACTTTTGCATGAAACTTTCCTTGATAACTCTAATTTTCTTGAAGTGATTTCTTGTTCCCATTCTATTGTTTTCTTTTATTTGCCTTTCTCATTTAAAAGAAACCTTCTTATCTCTCATTGTTATTTTCTGGAATTCTACATTTATTAGGTTTGTCTTTACTTTTTGCTTTCCTTCTTTCCTCAACCATTTGTAAAACAAACAGATATTTTGCTTTCTTGCTTTTTCTTCTTCTCTGGAATGGTTTTGTTCCTGCCTCCTTTATAGTATTGCAAATCTCTGCTCATGCTTCAGACATTCTACCAGATCTAATCTCTTATATCTATTTATCACCTCTACTTCATATTCATGAAGGATGTTATTTTGGTAATGACTGTATGGTCTGATGGTTTTCACTACTTTTTTCAATTTAAGTTTGAAATTTTCTATAAGTTCATGATCTGATCCACAGTCAGCTGCAGGTCTTATTTTAACTGACTTATAGAGTGAGTTTCTCTACCTTTGGCTACAGAGTATTGTAATGAGAGTTAAAGATCTTCCCCTGCCTGTTAATAGGCCTCATGTGGAGTCCATTGGGGGAGGAACTTGTTTAAAGGGAAAGTTTGCTTATGGGGAGGTTTGATTGCTTGAAGGCTTTCACACCTTTTGGTAATTAGGCAAGTGGGTTGTGAGGTCTTCTGGCTCTACATATACTCTAAAGTGAGGTTTTGCTTTGGAGTCTTACTGTTTGGAAGAAGGTTTGTGTGCCAGATGAGACTCTGGGTAGCCATTAAGGAGTTTTCCCCCCACCCCCACCCTGGTTTTGAAAACCCAGATGTTGGTGCTTCTCTCTCTGATAATTATGTATCTATGTAGTGGTCAGCCAGTTGGATCTCTCTGTTGATCTGTGATGTCTGTATTGCTTATGGGCAGACAGTTAGAAGCCCTGTCTGTTGGTCTTTATTTCTCTGCTTATATTTTCTCTGTTTGTTGAATGTAATTAAAAATGATTGTTCATCTCTTAAACAGCTCTCTTTCCTAGTAAAGCAAATCTAAGAACCTGTGCTAGCAGTCATTCTGGGTATGCCAGTGTGGTTGCTGCTACAAGTATATAATTATTTTGATTTCTGTATTGACCATCTGGTGATATCCATGTGTAAAATCACCTTTCAGGTTGTTGAAAAAGAGTGTTTGTTATGACCAGTGACAAGACTCTTATTATTCTCTACCATGCTTAATTTTGTACGCCAAGGTCAAACTTATCTGTTGTTCCAATTATCTTTGGATTTCCTGCCTTAGCATTCCAATCCCTTATTATAAATGTGACATATTTTTTAGAGTCATTTCTTGAAGATGTTGTAGGCCTTCTTAGAATTATTCAACTTTGGACTCTTTGGCATCATTGGTTAGAGCGTAGACTTGTATTATTATGATGTTGAACAATTTGCCTTGATTATGAACAGATATCATTTGGTCATTTCTGAGATTATAACCTTTTATTGACTATGAGGGCTATAAATGTTTTTTATTCCCCCAATAAAGTGTATACTAATAGATATTTCCAGGAGCCAAGATGGCAAAGTAGGCAGTAAATCATTGAAACTCTCTTATATTTACCTAAAAAAACCAGCTTCCCTAAAAAATCCTGGAACACCAGAAGCAGCAAAAAGTTGAGGTGAGACAAACTTTGAGCCCAAGAAGCTTGTAAGATTGGCAGGAAAAATCTGTCTCATTTGGGTGAAAGGGGAGTGCAGTCCAGGACAAGAATCATTCCAGCAAGCTCCACCTCAGCAAAACAGTTGTAGATCCTGAGCCTCAGTGCAGTGGAGCAGGCAAACACCAACACTAGGACCTCCTATGTGCCTCAGCTTAGCCAGGGGAATGTGCATACTACAGTCCTAAGAACTGCCTTGTGCTTCAGCATAGCCCCAGGCAAGGGCATCTAGGTGGTGCAGTGGATAGAGCACCAGTGCAGGAGTCAGGAGGACCTGAGTTCAAATCTCACCTCAGACACTTGACCCTCACTAGCTGTGTGACCTTGGGCAAGTCACTTAACCCCAATTGCCTCATCCTGGGTCATCTCCAGTCATCCTGATGAATATCTGGTCACTGGATTCAGATGGCTCTGGAGGAGAAGTGAGGCTGGTGACCTGCACAGCCCTCCCTCACTCAAAAGAAAGTGAAGTGCAAGTCATGTCATTATTTCTCTGATGGCATAGTCTTCTTCGGCAATGAAGGACGAACATACAAAGAGCCCTGGGCAAAGAGGTAGATACAAACCCTGTAGGTGCCTAAGGAAACAGTAAGCCACCAGCTCTATGCCCCCTCTATTTGCTTCAGCATAGCCCTGGGCAAACTGGCAGCCCCTAGATATCAAACCACCATGTTCCATCCCTGGAACTTTATTGTCCTAACTACTGGGTCATAGAGGCAATAATATACATAATCAGTTGAATGTAGAAATACCTGACAGGGAAGCAGGAGGGGAGGAGATTAAGTAAAGATGGGGAGGGGGGGAACTGACAGAAGGAAGACAGATTGAAGGAAGTAGTGGACAGAAACAAAACACTGGTGAGGAAGGAAGGAGTAAAAGAAGAGAGAGGACAAACAGGAGAAGGGGGTGGAGGGAAATACACAGTAATTATAACTGAATGTAAATGGAATGAATTCTCCCATAAAATGGAAAAGGATAGCAGAGTGGATCTAAAACCAGTATCCTACAATATGTTGTTTACAAGAAAGACACTTGTAGTGGAGAAACCCACACAGAGTAAAGATAAGGGGCTGAAGCCCTTTATTATGAATTTAGTATGCTTCTATTGAAGTAAAAAAAAAAAAATAGGGATAGCAATCTTGATCCTAGACAAAGTTAAAAAAAAAAATAGATCTAATTAATGTAGAGGGAAGGAAACTACATCTTGCTAAAAAGTACCATAGAAAATGAAATAATATCACTACTAAACATATATGTATCCAGTTGGATAGCATCTAAATTCTTAAAGGAGAATTTAAGTGAGTTACAGGAAAAAGTTGATAGAACTATACTAGTAGAGGACGTCAACTGTCCCCTCTCAGAACTCAATAAATCCAACCAAAGAATAAACAAGAAAGGAACTAAGATGCCAAATAGAATATTAGAAAAGTTAGGTATGATAGACCTTTGGAGAAAACTGAATGGGGAACAGAAAGAAATATGCCTTTTTCTCAGCAGCTCATGGCACCTACACAAAAATTGAACCTGCATTAGGGCATGTAAACCTCAGATTCAGATATAGAAAGGCAGAAATATTAAATGTATTGTTTTTGGATCATAATCCAATAAAATTACATTCAACAGAAGGGCAGGAGAAAGATAAAAAAAATTGATTGGCAACTAAATGATCCAATACTAAAGAATAAATGGGTCAAAGTATACAAAT
Organism: Notamacropus eugenii; assembly: GCF_028372415.1. Lineage (NCBI taxonomy): Eukaryota > Metazoa > Chordata > Mammalia > Diprotodontia > Macropodidae > Notamacropus > Notamacropus eugenii. The sequence goes on along the minus strand of NC_092872.1, from coordinate 108,106,123 downwards.
CATAGAAATAATTAGTAATTTTATTAAAGAGAAGGATAGCAATGAGGCAGCATACCAAGATTTATGAGATCCAGCCAAAGCAGTACTTAGAGGAAAATTTGTTTCCTAATTTCTTATCTCAACATGCAGTTAAAAAAACTAGAAAAAAATTCCAAATCCCCAATTGAGCACCAAATTGGAAACCCTGAAAGTGAAAGGTGAGATTAATAAAATTGAAAGTAAAAAGAAAAAAAAAACAACTATTCAGCTAATAAATAAATCTAGGAACTGGTTTTATGAAAAACCAATAAGATAGATAAGCCATTGGTTAATTTGATTTAAAATAAAAGAAAAAGAATATCCAATATTGATATTTTGGATATCCAGTTTGATATCCAATATTTGATACCCAGTATCAAAAATGATAAGGGTGAAATCACTACCAATAAAGAAGCAATTAAAGCAATAATTAGGAAATATTTTGCCCAATTATATGCCAATAAATCTGACAATCTGTGCACAATCAACAAATATTGCAAAAATATAAATTACCCCTATTAATAGATCAGCAAATAGGATGTCTGAAAAAATGCATATTAGAAAAAAAGAAATTGAACAAATCACTAATGAACTCCCTAAGAAAATATTCTCATGGCCAAATGGGTTTACAAGCGAATTCTACCAAACATTAAAAGAACAATTAATCTCAACACTATAGAAACTATTTGGAAAAAATAGGCAGAGTCATCCCAGACTCCTTTTATGACACAAATGTGGTTGTTATACCTAAATCAGGAAGAGCTAAAACAGAGAAAGAAAATTATAGACCAGTTTCCCTAACGGATATTGATGTGAAATTTTAAAAATACTAGCAAGGAGATTATAGCAGTACATCCCAAGGATCATACACTATGACCAGGTAGGATTTATAACAAAAATGCAGTGTTGGTTCAGTATTAAAAAAATTTTCAAATAACTGACCATGTCAATAACAAAACCAACTAAATCACATGATTATCTCAGTAGTTACTAAAAACAGGTTTTGAAAAAATATATAGCATCAATTCCTTTAAAAAAAAAAAACAAAACATGAGTGTATAGGAATAAAGGGAGTATTCCTTAAAGTGATAAGCAGTATCTATCTGAAACTATCCGCAAGCATAATCTGTAATGGAGATAAGCTGGAAGCCTCCCCAGTAAGACTGGGATGAAGCAAGAGTGCCCATTATCACCATGATTATTCAGTATAGTACTAGAAATTCTAGCTATGGCAAGAAGAGAAGAAAAAGAATTAGGATAAGCAGTGAGGAAACAAAACTATCCGTCTTTGCAGATGACATGATGGTATATTTAGAGAACTCTAGAGAATCCACTAAAAAACTACTTGAAATTAACTTTAGCAGAGTTGCAGGATATAAGACTAACCCATATCAATCATCCTCATTTCTTTAAATGACCAACAGCTAGAGATAGAAAGAGAAATTCCATTTAAAATAATTGTAAACAATATAAAATAACTTGGGAGTCTGTCTGCCAAGACAAACCCAGGAACTATGCGAACACAATTACTAAATACTTTTCACACAAATAAAGTCAGGTTTAAATAATTGGAAAAATATCACTTGCCAATCCAACATGTAAAAATGACAATTCTACCTAAGCTAATTTACTTATTCAGTACCATACTAATCGAACTACCAAAACATTATTGGATATAGCTAGAAAAAAAACAGTAAAATTTATCTGGAAGAACAAAATGTGAAGAATATAAAGTCAATTAAAGAAAAAAAATACAAAGGAAGCTGTCCTATCATTAATCTCAAACTGTATTATAAGGCAGTAATCATCAGAACTGTTGTACTGGCTAAGAAATAGAGTGGTAAATTGGTGGAATAAATTAGGCACACAAGACCCAGTAGTCAATGACCATAGTAACCTAGTGTTTGATAAGCCTAAAGAGCCTAGCCTTTAGGATAAGAACTCACTATTTGACAAAAACCACTGGGAAAACTGAAAAACAATAGGGCACAAACTAGGCATAAACCAACATCTCACACCATATACCAAGATAAGGTCAAAACGAGTGCATGATTTAGACATAAAGAGTCAGACCATAGGAAAATTAGAAGAGCAAGGAGTAGTCTATCCTACAGAACTGTGGAGAAGAGAAGAATATATAACCAAACAAGAGACAGAGAGTATTACCAAAAAAATATGGGAAACAAACTTTATAGTAGATAATCTCTGATAAAGACCTCATTTCTCCAATATATAGAGAGTTGAGTCAATTATAAGAATAGAAACCATTCCCCAATTGATACATGGTCAAAAGATAGGAAAAGGCAGTTTTAGATGAAGAAATCAAAGCTATCTACAGGTGTATGAAAAAGTGCTCTAAGTCACTTGATGAGAGAAAAGCAAATTGAAACATCTCGGAGGTACCACCTCACACTTATCAGATTGGCTAGTATGACAGTTAATGAACCTGATAAATGTTGGAGAGGATGTGGGAAAATTGGAACACTAATACACCACTGTTAGAGTTGTGAACTGATCCAACCATTCTGGAGAGCAATTTGGAATTTTGCTCAAAGGGTCACATAACTGTGTATGCCCTTTGATCTGGCAATACCACTACTAGGTCTGTATCCCAAAGATGCAAAAATATTATAGCAGCCCTTTTTGTGGCGGCAAAATATTGGAAACTGAGGGGAGGTCTATCAATTGGGGAATGGCTGAACAAGCTGTACAGTGTATGAATGTGATAGAATTCTATTATATAATAAGAAATGATGAACAAGCAGATTTCAGAAAATCTGGAAAGACATGAATGCAGGAATGTTCCTCAAGTTGAAGTAACATTTGACATTGATGCAAATGGCATCAATGTATCTGATATGGATTAGAGCACAAGTAAGGAGAATAAGATCTGATGACCTTTGTCCTTGGCTATAGTGATCTATTCTCCTTGTCTGTGTTCTTATTTGCAGCATAAACATTTACTATGTAAATCTGGGCTTTCTGAATACTTGAATGTGGACAGAGAGAGAGAAGTGAACAGCACTGTACTTTATTAATACTGTAAACAAGTGGAAAAACAATTCTTGTCCTAAAGAATAAAATCTGTTTAACATTGGCAAAAACAAAACAAGAAAACTACACCTTTGCATAGATTGATTGATGCAGAGTGAAATAAGCAGAGCTAGGAGAACATGCTACACAGTTTCAGCAACATTGTATAATAATCAATTTTGACAGACTCAGGCCTTTTCAGCAACACAATGATCCAAGGCAAGTAGAAAGGACTCAAAAAGAAAAATACTACCCACAACCAGATAAAAAACTGAGACTCTGAATGCAGATAGACGCATATTATTTTCACTTCTTTTTTTCTTTTCATCTGTTTCTTTCATAATTGTGACTAATATATGTTTTACATGATAGCACATCTATAATCTATATCAAATTACCTACCATTTTAGGAAGAGGGGAGGGGAAGGAGAAAGGGAGAAAAATTTTGAACTCAAAAGTCTTGTAAAAATGAATGCTAAAAATCGCCTTGACATGTAATTAGGAAAAAATAAAATACTATTAAAAATGTATACTAACTACTTGAGGGCAGTCTCATTTTCGTGTTTATGTGCTTAGTCCCTTGGTACAGTACTTGTCCACATATTAGACAGAAGGGCTTATTGACTGGTTAGCTTATTTTGCTTTAAAGCCAATCTACTTTTAGATAGTTATCTGGCCTGTTGAAAATAGAACTGGTCTTTCAAAAATAATGCAAGGTAGGTTAGTTTCATTTAACTATTATTCTGTACTTCTCAATTTGAGTAGACAAATTGTTAACATCTTAAGATATCAGAGGCCTAAACTTTACAATGTTTTATTCAATTCCTATTTTAAAATCTCGTTTGGTGCTTTCTCATCATGATGTGGTTCATCTGATTGACTTACTGAGATTCTGAGCACTCTGGTCACATAATGTAAAAACTAAGTGGAAGGTGTTTCTGCCTTCTGATAAAATAAACATTTGTTAAGCATATACTGTGTGTCAGGCAGCGTGCTAAGCACTGGGGATACAAAAAAAAGGGGGGGGGGAGGGCAGTTCCCTCACACAAGGAACTTACAGTCTAATGGAGGAAGACTTAAACAGGAAACTAAAAAGGAGTAAGGGGAAGTGCCAGAGGGTACCCAGCATAGGAACTTAAGGAAGGTGATAATGGAGTTGAAACTAAGAAGATCAGGTGATGGTTGGGATTTTAAACTCTCTATAAAAGGAAGGTATTTGAGGAGGTGAGGGAGGGTGGGGCATGGGGTGAAGAATTGCCTTCTGTTCTAGCCCTCCAATCTTCAGAAGTTACTGAAGATACTGATAAGATATGATTTGCAAAGCTGAAGCAGTCTCTGTAATCTTGAGTTTCTTGTTGATGAGTTTATCTGGTGATAATTTTATCCTGAGCAGGACACAATGAAGATCATGCTAGATTTGAAACCAAGCAGAGCAGCTGGTGGAAAATTATGAATCTTGTCATTTTAGTCTACTTTAGAAGGTTAAATATGTTTCACAGGCCACCATGTCCTACAGTAGAATAGTACTACTATATTTTCTTTTCAGTAATTTGTGTTGTCTCATGTATTAGTCATCATTAACTTCAAAATGCATTTATTAAGAACTGTGGTACCATGATGTTTGGAAAGACCAGATACAGATGCAGATATTAGCAATACCACGAAGACCTTGTCCAGGGTGGAGGGAGGGGTAGCCAAGACTCAGGTGCCCCCTTCACTCTGGAGGACCCCATTTCTTAAAAGGAAAAAAAGTTAAGATGTGGGGGTAGAAAAGATTCTTGGAAAATGATGGAGTAGGTCAGAAAATTCTAAGCCCTCAAGATTTCCCCCACAAATGTGATAATAATAGGACCTCAGGGCAAACATAGAGGGGTAAAAATTAATAAGAGTAGTGGCAGAACAGTAGTGTTTCTGGGACAGTTGGAGAAGATCAGAAGAAAAATCCCAAGATGAAGCTTGGTCTCTGTGAAGAGTAAATACTTCTGAGCTATTTGCTATTAAACAAATGGCAAACCTTGGGGTTAGCTGGTTTGGGAGGCTGCCTCAGCCCCTAGCCACAGGAACTTTTAACCTCAGGACAGTGAGGGGAGTGAGGTGTCTGAGCTGGAGAAGATTGAGGGAACTTTTGCTAACAAGGAATGCCAGACCCAGCAGTGCTGTGGAGATATGACCCAAGGTACCAGTGCAGGCCTGGTGAGTGCAGAAGTAGTGAAGCAGGGATGCCACTGGCTTTGGGCATTTACAGGAGGTTGGAGATCTTGGTTTTAGTTCCAGGCCGGGGGAGAACTGAAGAAGGATCTGAGGCCAGAGACACTATCCTCCATCAAGAATTACTATGGGAATAGAGAAGACCAGGGTTCACCTTCGAAGGAGGATACTGAAGCAAAGAAACTCCTTTCTACCCCAAAGAGTAATGTCAAATGGTCACCTGTCTGAGAATTCATAGAAGAACTTTAAAAACACTTTAAAAATCAAATGAAAAAGATTGAGGAAAAACTTATTAAAAAAAAAAGAACAATCCCAGAAAAACAATACGATCATGAAAAGAAAGTCAGCCAACTGGGAAAGGCGATCCAGGATCTTAAGGAAGAAAATGACTCTTGAAAATCAGAATTGGATAAGGGGAAGCTATCACAATGATAAGAGGTCAAGAAATAGTAAAAGAAAATATAAAGAATGAAAAAAAAGAAGAGAATGTGAAACATAAGAATAAGATCTGGAGAAAGGATCAAGAAGAGAAAACAAGAATCATCAGACTACTTAAAAGCTCTGATTAAAAAAAGAATCTTGATATGATAATACAAGAAATAATTAAAGAAAATTTTCCTGAAGCATTACAGCAAGAGAGGAAAATAGAAATAGAAAAAATCCACTGATCACCACCTGAAAGAGCTCCTATAAGGAAAACACACAGAGATATAATCAAATTGGCAGAACCCCAGCTCAAGGATAAAATACTATGAGTAACAACAAAAACAAATATGGCAGTGCCACAATTAGAATCACATAAGACCTAGCACTGGCAACACTGAGCAAAAGAACTGGGGTTCTGGCTGAAAATATCATACCCAGCAAAGCTAAGGGGGCAGGAGGAGAAGAAGGACATTTAATGAACTGTCAGACTTTTAGAATTATGTAGAAACAAAAACAACAAAAAAACCCACCTGAACTTAATATGTTTGACATACAAGAGCCAGGAGAAATATAAAGTACACATCGAAGACTTAATTACAAGGGACTCAATAAGGACAGACTATTTACCTTTTATGTATGTTCAGTCATGTCCATCTCTCTGTGACCCCTAGATCAGAGGTGGGAAACCTGTGGCCTCAAGGTCACATGTGGGCTTCTAGGCCCTCAAGTGTGGCCTTTTAACTAAGTTTAAGTTTTATAGAACAAATCCTTTTATTAAGGGAATTTGTTTTGTGAAGTTTGGATTCAGTCAAAGGGCTGCCCTTGAGGACCCAGGGGGCCACATGTGGCCTCCAGGACACCACTTCCCTACCCCCACCCTAGATGATAGCACATTAGGCCCTTCTGTCCTCCACTATTTTCTGAAGTCTGCCAGGCTCATGTTTGTTGTTTCCATTACACTATCTATCCATCTTTCATCCTCTTCTCCTTTTGACTTCAATTAAGGTCTTTACCAGTGAGTCATGTCTTACTTTGTGGTCAAAGTATGTAAGCTTCAGCTTCAGTATTTGTCCTTCCAATGAGTGGTCTGATTTGATCTCTTTGTTGTCCCAAGGGATCCTCAAAAGTCTTCAGCACCACAACTTGAAAGTGTTGATTCTTTGGTGCTGTTTTCTTTATAGTCCAAATCACAACAGTGAGAAAGAAAACATACCAAAACTTGTGGGATGCAACCAAAGCAATACTTAGGGAAAAATTTATATCTTTAAATGCTTATGTCTGTAAAATGGAGAAAGAGCAGATAGAAGAATTGGGCATGCAACTAAAATAACTTAGAAAAAGAACAAATTTAAAATCTCCAATTAAATACCAAAATAGAAATAGTACAAGCAAAGACAAATCGATAATATTGAAAGTGAAAAAAGACCATTCATGAAAAAACCAATAGCATAAATAAGCTATTAGTTAATTAGGTTTTTTAAAAAAGAAAGAAAAGTCTCAAAAATGAAGATCAATACAACGTTAATGAAGATGAAATTAAAGCAATTATTTAGAGGTATTTTGCTCAATTATATGTCAGTAAAAATGACAGTTTAAGTAAAATGAATGCTTACAAAAATATAAATTGCCCAGATTAACAAAAAAGGAAATACAATACTTAAATAACTGTATTAGAAAGAGAAATTGAATAAGCCATCAATGAGCTCCAAAAGAAAAAATTCTCAGGACTAGATAGATTCATAAGTGAATTCTCCCATACATTTAAACAACAATTAATTACAGTGATCTGTAAACTGATGGACAAATATAGTTAAAGAAAGAATCCTACGAAATTCCTTCATTAACATAAATATGGTTTTGATACTTAAACCAGGAATAGCAAAAACAGAGAAGGAAAACTATACACCAGTTTTCCTTATCAATATTAATGTAAAACTTGTAAATAAAACACTAGCAAGGAGACTACAACAACATATCACAAAGATCATCCACTATGACCAGGTGCGATTTATACTGGGAATGCAGGGCTGCTTCAATATTAGGAGAAGTACAAGCATAATTAACCATGTCAGTAACAAAAACAACAAAAATTATATGCTTATCTTAATAGATACTGAAAAAGATTTTTACCCATTCCTATTTAAAACACTTGAAAGCATAGGGATCCACAGAGCTTTTCTAAAATCAAGAGCAAGCATTATCTGTAATGAGGATAAACTAGAAGCCTTTCCAGTAGTCCGACAGTGAAGCTGGGATATCCATTATCATTATTATTACTCAGTGTTGTACTAGAAATGCTGCCTGTAACAGTAAGTAAATTAAAAGAAGTGGAAGCAATAAGAGTAGACAATGAGGAAACAAACTCACTCTTTGCAGGTGATATGAAGGTATACTTAAAAAACCCTAGAGAATCAACTAAAAATCTTAATGAAACAATTAACTTTAGCAAAGTTGAAGGATATAAAATAAATCCACATAGATCATCAGCATTTTTAGATACTACCAACAAAATGTGCAGAAAGAGATAGAAAGAGAAATTCCATTTAAAATAACTGCAGATAGTATAAAACATTTAGAAATCCATCTGCTGAGACCTACCTAGGAACACAATTACAAAACTTTTCACACAAAAAATTGGAGAAATATTAATTGCTTGTGGGTAGGTCAAGCTGATGTAGTCAAAATAAAAACTCTACCTAAATTAATGTATTCAATACCATACCAATAAAATTGCCAAAGAATAACTTCATAGAGTTAAAAAATAATAAAATTCATCCAGAAAGTCAAGAATATTAAGATAATTGATCAAACAAATGTGAAGAAAAGCGGCCTGACAGTGACAGATTTTTAAACCCTATTAAAAAGTGGTAGTCATCAGTCATATAGTAGTGACTAAGAAGTAGAGTGGTGGATTAGTGGAATAGATTAGGAACACAATATAAAGTAGTAAATGACCATAGTAATCTAGTGTTTGATAAAACCAGCGATCTTGAGGGAATAACTCACTATTTGACAGAAACTGCCAGGAAAACTATAAAGCAGTCTGGCAGAAACTGGGCATAGACTAACTTCTCATACTGTATACCAAGATAAGATCAAAATGGATGGATACATGATGTAGATATAGAGGGTGATAATAATCATATTATCAGAGCATAAAAGTTTTGACCTGTCAGATATATGGATAGAAGAAGAGCTTAATGACTCAACAAGATAGAGATGATCACTGGAAGTAAAATGGATAAATTTGATTGTTATATGAAGTTGAAAAATTTTTGCAGAAGCACCAATTCAGCCAAAATTTTGAAGGGAATGTGAGAAATAATTCATTTGGATTCCTACTCTATTGCAATCAGTATTAGTTTGCTATGATTCCATAGGAGTAGTGATTATAAGTTCTGTATATTAGGCCCCAGAGCTGTGAGCTACAGATTGTAACTGCAATCAAAGGGAGGTAATTAGAAGCCCATCACCCTTGTTTTTTGTTTGTTTTCCTTGTTATGGTGACCAAGCCCAGTGTGGCAGAGGTGACCTGGAAAGTTCTCCAACTTTTATACCTCTGGAACACTCTCGTCCAACATGCGCAGGTGACCATCAGAAAACCAAAATTCAAAATAGTAGCAAATTTAATTCCTTGACTTTAAGATATCAGTAATCTTTTAGATAAATATTAGTTTTCCTATGAAGTAAAATCTTTTCTTACCCCTGTTAAATACTGTTTTGAAAAGGTCAAAAGGAAATTGCTTTTAGAAAATAATTCCAGAGTATGAAAATATGCTCTTTTGTTTTACTAAAAAGAAAAAAAGAACAACTCAGGAAATATGTCTGGTCAGTTTGAAAGACAGCAGCTTTTAAATGTAGAACATACAGGACAGTTTTCCTTTTTCCTAAAACACAGAAAATGAACACTGCTTTATAGATAAGTGTCTCACAACAAAGCATTAAAATACGTTTTTCCACTAAGCCAGTATTCCATATAGACATCATGCTTTAAAAGAATATCCTTGTCATGCTTAGGTATATTTACATTTACTAGGGGAATACAGTTACTGGAAGGAGAACCAGATCCTTACTTTGCCCTTGTGACTGAACCCATTTCATTTCTTCTCCAATGCACTGGCCCCTCCTACAGTTCCTGCTCTCTCATTTATCTTCAATCTCTTCCTGTCTTCTGGCTGCTTCCTTACTACCTTACAAGCATTTTATGTCTCTCCCGTCCTCAAAAAACCCTCATTTAATCCATCCATACCTGTTAACTATTACCCTATAACTCTCCTGTCTTTTATGACTAAACTTCTTGAAAAGGTTATTTCTAACAGGTGCCTCTACTTTTTTCCTCTCATTCTTTTCATGTCTCCCTACATTCTGCTCTCAGCCTCAATGTTCAATTGAAACTGCTGTCTCCAAAGTTACTAATGATTTCTTAATTGCAAATAATTGCCTTTTCTCAACTTTAAAATGTCTTGTCCTTTCTTGTAACCTTGACATTGACTATTCTTTCTGGTTCTTATCCTACCTATCTGAGCATTCTTTAATCTCTTTTGCTGAATCTTTACAATTAGATGTGACCTTGATGAAGATCCAGTAAAAGAGATTGTGGACCATTACATTTGCATGTCATGGTATCATCTCCTTCATGTTGTGGTCCTCTTTGAGAACGAAGGAGAAACAACAACCTCTGTGAGTAGCAAAGGAGCTGCCCCACTGAGGACCCAGCTGGAACTGGCCAATTGGGCAACACAGCTCTCTCTTTGTACCCACTAGGGAATATAAAAGGAATGGAATAATGTATTCTGAAGAGTAGTAGAGCTCAGAATACAGCCCAGGGTGATCCACTTTACAATATCCAGTGACCCAATCCTAACCAAAACAGCACTGTCTATAGTCTGTGGCAGGAAAAATGGCCAGTTCAGGGCAGCCCCATTTGCTGTAGGAAACAGAGCAAGACAGTTACCCAGACCTATCTCCCAGGTAGCTTGTGCTCAAACAATAGCAAGAGACAAGGCTCAACAATTTCTAAAGAAGGTAGAACTTAGTCTTGGCTCTCAGACTCAAGAGATCAGCAAGTCCTACTCCTATCAGGAGTAGAGGAGCAGAGTTTGCCCAAGCACAAGCCCCTAATTCAACAACCAAGACTGGAGATACAAGTAAAAGAAGAAAATGCTGAAAACAATAAATACATGCCTTGGACTGAGATAAGCCCCAGGTGGCAAACCCAGAAAAGGAAAATAACTCTACGTAAGTTTAAGTAGGGAAAAAATGTCCCGGCCACAATAACCTGGAAGAAAGCAAACAAGATCTATGAAATGTAACGGCTCTGAAGGGGGGGAAGTCTTCTAATACCTTAGAAGAGACAAGGATAAGTCTCACTTAAGAATTTAATTCTTTAAAATTAGAACTTACCAGATAGAAAGTGACTGTGTAACAAGACATATTAAAAACAAAATCAGAAGACTGGAAAAGAAGCAGAAGAAACTGTTTGATGTGTATTATCAAAAGCAGCTCACCTGGAGGACGGGTCAGTGAGAAATAATGTTGAAAAGAGGAACAGCAACGAAAAGTGGATACCATATTAAAAGAAATGAAAATGACAGATGTAAATTGAAGCAATCCTCTCTCCTCAAATCACAACATTAAATCTCCCAAAATAACAGCCAACATCCAGAATTTCTGTGAATGGGCACAGGGAAGATACAATAGCGAATGGAGAAAAAACAAATCATTTTACTTCTACTCACATGTTAGGCATACTCTCCTTTCACCATCTTCTTAATGAAGGGAATGTAAGCAGAGAGGTAAAAGTACAAGAGGACAGACTAGAGGGAAATTTAAAATTACCAGTAATAACCTTGAACATGAATGGGATAACCTCATTCATAAAATGAAATAGTAGGACAGATTAGAAAGCAGAATACAATATATTGTATGAAAAAAATACACTTAAAGACACACTATTCTTAAAAATTTTCAAAGTTGTTACAGTGCTATGATAAAAATTATTCTGGTTCTTCTCACTTCACTTTGCATAGTTCAAAGTGAGGTTCAGTGACACTTTCCTCACCTCTTCTTTATTTTCTTGAACTTCTACTTGTATGCTCCCTGATTGTTAGGAAATAAATTATCCCTCACTTTTCCCTTTCCCTTCCCTTTTTTTCTTTTTAATATCATTACAGTGTAACAAAAATCAATCCAGACTTGCATCATATTGTTCCTTGTAATTGTAATTGTAATGCCATCTTTGTTAACATCTTGGTTCTCAGGAGATGCTACTTCCCTCTCATTAGAAGACAGTTATTTTATCCATATAAAGACTTTTCTGATTGCTCACTTTTATGTACCTTTTTATGTTTCTCTTTACTCCTTTGTTTGTATTTCAGTATCTGTTCAACTCCAGTCTTCATCAGCAATGCTTGAAAGTCCTGTATTTCATTAAAGGTCCATTTTCCCCCTATAGAATTACACTCAGTTTTACTGGGTAAGTTATTCTTGTTTATAACTTTTTATTTTCTACCCTTGGGAACATCATGTTCTATGCTCTCTATTCCTTCTTAAGTGCTTGTTTGTTTTAAGTTTCTTACTGAATCTTGACCATCCTCCATTCAGCTGTCAAGGTGATCTTCCTAAAGTGCAGGTCTGACCATGTTGCCACCCTCCTCAATACATTCCAGGATCAACTGGATCAGTCTGTCTTGGCATTTAAAGCCCCTCATAATTCCTCTCCTTACACCTTACTCATCCCCATACATTATGTGATCCAGAGGCACTTATGTCCTTGGTGTTCCTCCAAAAAGACACTCCATCTCTCAGTTCCAGGCATTTTCCCTGGCTGTTTCCCATGCCTGCAATGTTCTCCCTCTTCTCTATTTCCTGCCTTTCTTCAAATCTCAGCTGAAATGTCATCTTCAAAAGGAAGACTTTCCCAATCCCTCTTAATTCTAATACCTTCTCTCTGTAAATTATTTCCAATTTATTGTGTATAAATTTTATTTGTACATAGTTATTTGCATGTTTTTCTCCCGTATTAGATTGTAAGTTAGTTGAGAATGTAAGGAATGTCTTTTCTCTTTCTTTGTATTCCTCAGTGCTTAGCACAATGCCTAGCACATAGTAGGCACTTAATAATTGTTTATTCACCAACTAGTTCCTCAGTACTTTGCATTGTTTCCTTCCTTTTTCGTTCCTTCCTTTTATTTGAAGTTCATTTTCTTTGACGTGGAAGCTCAGGGTTTTAGGTGTAATGTTCCTGGAAATTTTTATTTTGGGGTTTCTAAACCAAGAACCAAGAGAACACTATACAGTATTCATTTTTTACACCACAACTTGTTCAGTCATTCCCCAGCTGAGGGGGATCCATCAGTTTCCATTTCTTTGCCACCACAAAGAGAGCTGCCTATAAACATCCCTTTCCACATCCAAAGTTATAATTACTATTTGTGAATTTCCCTCCATCTTATTTTTACTTACTATTTTCTTTCTCAGCCTCTCTTTTTATTCTATCCCTGTTACCTTATCTTCTCTCTCCCACCCTCCTACCTCCCACTTCATCCAGTTCTTCAAAAGTTCCCCCATTTCCTCTCTCTACCCCACCCTCAATATCAAGCCATACACTCCTCTTAAAGTCTCTTCCCATCCTCCCAAATCCCATCCTCACTCAACTCAAGTCTGGACATTTTCAGTAGCCTGCTGGTTGGTATACCTTCCTCAAGTCTCTCTGCCTGTCCCCAATCCACTCAGTTGTCAAACTGATCTTGCTAAAGCACAGGTCTCCTCTTTATTCATATTTTTTTCATTCTGGATTTGATTTATTTTCTTGTTGCTTTATTTAGCATTCCAAATAATAATGGGAAAGAGAAAGCATCTTTGCTTTATGCCGTATTTGTATTTAGTAGGAAAGCTCATCTGCTCCATTACTGCCAGCTCCTAGTTTCTGCTATATGCTTTTAGTTATATTAAAGAAGCTCTATTCAATACCTTTGCCATTTTTTGTTTTCTTTACATAAATAAGTGGTTTATGTTATTAAAGGCCTTTCTTTGCATCTATTGAAATAATCATATGGCTACTGTTATTTTATTTTTACAATTATATTTTTATCAATAAATATAGAAAACACTTTTTTTGACAAAATATAACATTTATTTACCTTATAAGAGACATAATAAATGGGCCCTTTCTTAATAAGTCAAACAGTGCCTATCTAAAACCAAAAGCTAATTCTATCTAAAATATGAAAGTGGCATTTCCAGTAGGATCAGGGTAAAGGAAGGATGTTTATTCTCACTATTGTCATTTAATATAGTGGTAAAGATTTTAGCTATGACAGTAAGACAGGAAAATAAAGTTTGAGGGAATAAATAAAGTCAGTGAAAAAAAGAAATTGCTTTTTGCAAATGTTATGATGGTTTATTGAAGAAAACCATGGAGAAAAATAGAGAAAGAAGAGACAAATGAATTGGGCATGAAACTAAAAAAAAAAACTAGAAAAAGAACAAATAAAATGCCCAACTAAAAACACCAAATTGAAAATCCTGAAAATCAAAGGAGAGATTAATAAAATTGAAAGAAAATCATTGAACTAATAAAGTTTTATGAAAAAACAATAAAATAAATAAATTGTTGGTTAATTTGATTTTAAAAAAAGAAAGAAGAAAATCAAATTCCTGGTATTAAAAATGAAAAAGGTGAATTTACCATCATTGAAAAGGAATTTAAAGCATTTATTAGAACTGTTTTGGCAAATTGTGTGCCAATAAACTTAGCAATATAAGTGAAATGGATGGATATTCACATAAATACAAACTACCCAGAATAACAGAATAAGAAAAAGAATATTTAAATAACCCTATCTTAAAAAAAGAAATTGAACAATTCATAAATGAACTCATTGGAAAAAAAATCACCAGAATCAGATAGATTTACAAGGGAATTCTATCAAACATTTAAAGAACAATTATTGCCAATACTTTGTGGAATATTTGGAAAATAGGCAAAGAATGAGTCCTACCAAGTTCCCTTTGGGACACATATATAGTGCTGATACCTAAACAGGGAAGAGTAAAAATAGAGAAAGAAAACTCTAGACCAACTTCCTTAATGAATACTGGTGCAAAAAAATTAAATAAAATGCTATCAAGGATATTATATATCACAAAGATCACATGCTATGACCTGGTATGATTTATATGAGGAAGGTAAGACAGGTTCACTATTAGGAAAATTATCAGCATAATTGAGTGTATCAATAACAGAAACAAGTCATGTGATTATCTCAATAGATGAAAAAAAAGCCTTTGAATAAATACAGCACATTCATATTTAAACAACTAGAAATCATAGGAACAAATGGAGCTTTCCTTAAAATGATATGTAGTGTCTATCTAAAACAATCAGCATGCATTGTATTTAATGCGGATTAGCTAGAAGTCTTCCCAATAGGATGAGAAGTGAGGTGAGGAGGCCCGTTATCACCACTATTATTCAATGTTGTTCTACATATTCTAGCTAGAAGAGAAGAAAAAGAAATTGAAAGAATCAGAATAGGCAATGAGGGAACAAAACTGTCACTCTTTGTAGATGATATGATGGTATATGTAGAGAATTCTAAAATAAACAACTAAAAAATTAAAAAACAAGTTGAAATATTTAACAACTTTTGCAAAGTTGCAGGGTATAAAATAAATGCTCATAAATAAATCATTAATATTTCTGTATATTACCAATAAAGTCCAGCAGCAAGAGATAGAAAGAGAAATTCCATTTAAAATAACTGTAGACAACATAAAGTACTTGGGAGTCTACCTGCCAAGACAAACCCAAGAACTATATGAACACAGTTGCAAAACACTTTCCACACAAATAAAGTTAGCTCTAAACAATTTAAATAATCTAATTAATTAATTGCTCAGGGGTAAGTCAAGCTAATATAATCAAAGTGAAATTTCTATCCAAATTAATTTATTTAGTTTTATACCAAACTATCAAAGAATTATTTTATGGAAAATTATTTTATTATGTATTGTATTATAGAATATACATTATAGAAAACTATTTTATGGTAAAATAATAAAATGCATCTGGAAGAACAAAAGGTCAAGAATATCAAGGGGATCAATGAAAAAAATGAAGGAAGGTGGCTTAGCATTACTAGATCTCAAATTGTATTATAAAGTGGTAATCATAAAAATAGTCTGGTACTGGTTAAGAAATAGAGTGGTGAATCAGTGGAATAGATTAGGTACAAATTAAGGTAAATGACTATAGTGATCTAGTATTTGATAAATGCAAAGATCCAAGATTTTGGGATAAGAACTCACTATTAGACAAAAACTGCTGGGAAGACTGGAAAGCAGCTCGGCAGAAACTAGGTACAGACTACCATCTCAAAGTGTATACCAAGATAAAATCAAAATAGGTACATGATTTAGACATAAAGGGTGATACCAAAAGCAGATTAGGGCAGCATGGAATGGTTTACCTATCAGAGCTATAGACAAGTAAAGAATTTGTGATCAAACGAGAAATAAAGAGCATTGCAAAATGTAAAATGAATAGTTTGGATTACATTAAGCTTAAAAAGGTTTTGCACAAACAAAGCCAGTGTAACCAACATTCTAGGGAAAAAGACATCTGTGGAGGGGGGAGGGGAATTACACTAAGTTTCTCTGGAAAAGGCCTTATTTCTCAAATATATAGAGAACTGAGTCAGATTTATAAGAATATAAATCTTTCTCGAGTTGATAAGTGATCAAATGATATAAAATGAAGTTTTCAGATGCAGAAATTAAAGCTATCTATGCTCCTGAAAAAGTTCTTTAAATATCTCTTGATTGGAGAAATGCAAATTAAACAACTCTGAGGTACCACCGCATATCTATGAGATTGGCTAATATTACTGAAAAGGAAAATTACAATTACAGAAGATAATATAACCCTTACTTTAAGTCATTCATAATGAAATAAGCTTGCCGTGATTCAGCAGAGAATTGTATGTACAGAATGAGATGTATTTTCATAGAAATAGTGTATAAATTTGTTTTGCTTGACTATATTTTTTGTTATAAAGGACAGCTTTTATTTTGGTGGGCATAATTTAGGTACAGTAGGCATGAGGATAGAGATAGTGATAGAAAAGAAAAAAATGTCAGTGAACCTTTTCATAATGGCAGAAAACAAAAGGAAGTTCAGAAAGGGACAGAGGCACGATAATATATTAAAATTTTTTTAAGTTAAAAAGAAACTACACACAACAGATTTATATAAAATCTTTTCCCCTTTGTCAAAATATTTATGTCTGATGTTTGTTTTAACAAAAATAATTCATATTTTGGTTGTTGATGATGTATATATATAATTAATTGCTTTGAGACAGCAGTACCGTACCAAATACGGAGCTGGTCTTAGAGTCATAAAAGCCTGGTTTCAATTCCTACCTCTGATACAGGGCCTTGTGGCACAGGGCCAAATCGCTTAACCTGTGAGTGCCCCAGACATTTGTGTAATATACATTTTTGATCAGGGTACTGAACCCTCTGGAAGGTGGCAAGGCCTACCACTCCATTCAACCAACCTCTAAACACTCAACCTTCACTTACCCCAGAAGTGGAGCAAGACTCTGTCTGTACTTGGCAGACAGGTCTGGGCTGAACCCAAACTTAAATTGGCCACTGACCAGCACACTTTCTTGGCAGGAGGATGATAATACCTGACCTCTACCTGGTCTTCTACCACCAAAGTGGTTTTGGAACAAAACCAAACCCGGCCCAGCTCCCTCAGCAACAGTTCTTGGAGACGTGTTTCTGTCTAGTCCTATTCCTGTACCTTCTCTTGTTTCTCTCCTTAGTCCTGTATTTTATTAATCACAGGCCATTTTGGTAAAATTGTCCCCAGCCCATTCCTCATTTTTTCATCCCGTCCCCCTCAACTCTCCTCTATCCATGCCCCAATCCAACTTTCTCTACCTTTTTCATTTTCTCCTCCTTTGGGGCAGCTAGCTGGTGCAGTGGATAGAGCACCAGTGCAGGAGTCAGGAGGACCTGAGTTCAAATCTCACCTTGGACATTTGACACTCACTAGCTGTGTGAGTCAAGGGTAAATCACTTAACCCCAGTTGCCTCCTCCTGGGTCATCTCCAGTCATCCTGAGGAGTGTCAGGTCACTGGATTCAGATGGCTCTGGAGGAGAAGTGAGGCTGGTGACCTGCACAACCCTCCCTCACTCAAAACAAAGTCAAGTGCAAGTCATGTCATCATTTCTCTGTTGACATGGTCTTCTTTGGCAATGAAAGATGAACACACACACAGACACACACACAGACACACACACACACACACACATTTTCTCCTCTAGAATTCCCCTTCATCCTAATGCTCATCATGCTTCTTCCATCTGTTAGCTTTCTCTGAGAACGGCTTTCCTCTGCCAACACTGTATCTCCACTCTCCTCGTCTGCCCTGGATGGACATTTTCTCATTAGCTGCCTTCCACCTACCCCGCAACACCCTTGTCCTGGAGGGAGAACTACAGTATTCCTTATCCTCCACTATTTTTCCCAGACGTTCCCTTTGCTCAGTACTCAGAATTTTCCACTCAATCGAAATTATTCTAACTATAGTATACTGAGCCCCAAGTCATTTTCCCTTTCTCTCAAGGGGTTGTTCACTGTCTTCTCCTCTACATCCTTCTCTTATATGAGAGGGATTTAGTATCTGCTTACATGCTTCCTCAGATTCTTTAAACACCCAATTTCCCAGCCCTCTTAAATCACATAAATCAATCACCTTTACTCCATTTCAACCACATGTATGGAACACACTAGCCCTCACTATTTACCTATAAATGTTCCACTTACCTAATTAGAAACTCTGTTATTCCCATATTTTACCATAACCTCCAAAATTCTACCTTTCCCTATATTTCATCCACCTAATTTTTTTTTTGCTTTCATCAAGATTAAGACTATTATCTCTGCTGTGACTTCAGTTCCCTCTCCAATATCAACCTCAGTAGTTAGCCATTTCAGTTACATTCTCCTATGGTTTTTGAATCCCTCATCCTACTGGTATTTTTGTCTTGTCACATTTCAGTCCTAGATTATCTCCTCTGCTTCTATTCAGTAAACTGGTGAAGGAAATCTTATAACCATGCTGATTAGGTACATTACAAATTCTTGTTATACAGCCTGGCAACTGGGTCCTCACTATAGCAAGACAACCTTTCTTTACCTGCCTAATTGGTTCCTTGTTTCATTTCCCATAGAAGCTATTCCAATTCCAAGCCTTCTTTTCCTTCCTCAGGACTTCCACATTTTATTCTGTCCTGCTGCAGCTGACATCGTTCTTTCCTATTTGACTGAAAAAATTGAGATTTCTGTGTTAGCTTCCTCTCCACCTATTTTCTTCATCTCAAAACTCTTTGTAATCATCTCTCACTCTTCCATTCTCTCCCCCAGTATCTAACAAAGGTGGTTTTTTTTCTATGTGCTCTTGGTTCCATATCCTTCGAGCAGTTCTCCAGCAGATTCACAATAAAGCCTCTCCCTCGAATTTCTAACCTTTACCTTTCCACTGGACCCTACCCTTTTGCCTTCAAAAGTACCCTAGTCTCATCTTTAAAAACCTTTCACTGCCATCCCCCTCAAACATTTATCATTTTATCTCTTCTCCCTTTCTCAGCCAAACTTCTTGAATAAACTATCTACACTCACTGGCATCACTTCCTCTCCTAACCTCTTACTCAACCACTTGCAGCTTCATCACTCAGCTGAAATTACTCTCCCCAAAATTACCTCTTAATTACCATATCTGATTGTCATTTCCCTGATCTAATCCTCCTTGACCTATCTGCTGCATTTGACGTTTGACCATTTTTATCCTTCTGAATATTCTCTTTTCTCTGGTTTTTTTGTGACTTAACTTTCTTCTCATGCACCTCTTACCTTACTTAGGCTGCTCTGTTGGCTACATATCATGGTCCCTAAACGTAAATGTTCCCTAAGGTTCTGCTCTATACCCTCTTACCTTGGTAATCTCAAAAGCTCTCATGTGTTTAAACTATTGTCTCTATTCTGATGATGCCCAGATTTATATATTAAATCCATCTGTCACCTGAGCTTCCACCTCACGTTACTAATTGCCTTTTGGGCATTTGATATTGAGTATCTTAGAGACTACTTAAGCTCAACATGTCCAAAACAAAATCCATTATTTTTCCCCTAAATTCTCCTCTCCTCCAAACTTGATTTCTCTTGTTGGCATTACCATCTTTTTCAGTCACCTGGATTCATATCTTTGGCATGATCTTCAATTCCTCATTCTCCCCAGTCCTACATATGCAGTGTGGTTTGATATTGGAACAAAATGAAACACTCATAGGTCATTCAAGTGCAAAGAAAAGGTTCATTTAACCATAGCAGGGAAAGAATATTTAACAAAACTAGGCATTGAGAGCCTCTTTTCAGCAAAGCAAAACTCACAGTCCCCAAGTTAAACTCCTTTAATTCTAGCCCTCATGCCTACTTTGTACTCAAGTGATGAGAAAATGATATCCATAGTCTGAGCCCTTAATGTCCAGAGCCAACCAACCCTTAGTACATTTTAAGGAAAATCTAGCCTAACCCGCATGGGGAAAGGATTGAGATATTGTTCCTACCATAAGGGTATAAGAGTGGAAACTTTTTAAACAGATGTAATAACTCTGCCAGTCTTCAGTTAGTTAAATGGGGGTGGGGGGGTGGGAGGGTGTACAAATTGATACATATTTCCATATCCCCAGTTCCAGTAAGGTCTCTTCATGCTGCCTAAGAATTTAGCATTTTCTTTTCAAGTACATTCCCCAGTGGTTTGCACCAAAGAATCACACATACACCCCTCCACCCCACCCCACCCCCCACACGTGTATATGTGGCAAAATTCTTGTTGAACTCTCAAATTCCAAAGCAAAAAAAAAAATTAACGAATTTCTTCTAGTTTGCATTCTTTCATCGTTGAAATCCCTCATTGATTGGCCATGTTCATGTACAAGACTGAAGACTGCAGGTTCAGCTATATTTTCATTTCCAAAAAGCACATTCAAAACCAAATTTTTTTTTCACAAATATTACTCCCTTCAAGCTGGGAAGGGCCTTTCTTCAGGAGGATTCCCCTAAGGCAGCTGGTTGATGATGCCTATTAGCTATAAAAAAAACTTTCCGTCTTAGCCAGGGTAAAGCTCCTCCAGTTCTAAATACTTCTATTTCTCCTGCATAGAAAAATCTTTCTCAATCTCTAGAAATTTAATCCCTCCAAACTACTTTGAAGGTAAACTGAATTCTGAAGAAATTCCTTAGTAACTTGGAAGAGGCTTAAATCACCAATTTAGAAAGTCCCAATATAACTTAAGGACTTTAAAGACAATTTACCACAATTATCTTCAAGACACAATTAAGGACGCCGTTTCCCATTGCAGAATAGCCACAGGCGGTTTACTCTCATCCGATAGGAATCACTGTGGATAGAGGGCTGGGCCTGGAGTCAGAAAGACCTGACTTCAGATTTTGCCTCTGATTAGTTATGTGAATCTACATCTTAGCTGGCCAAATCACTTAATTTCTGTTTGATTTGTTTTTCTCAACATTTAATACAGGAATATTTAAGTAAGTACCTTAAAGGTTTGTTATGAAGATCAAATGATATAGCATTTGTAAAATGTTTAGCCCAGTGCCTGGCTCATGGTAGGTGCTCTATAAATGCACATTCCTTTCTCCTCTTTAAATCTTGGGGGAGTGGGGGTGAAGGATGGTCAAAGCAAAACATCATCTCTAGAGGCATCACCAACAGTACCACCAGAAGCATAAAGACCTATCTTCCCTGAGCTGTCCGTTGTGATCTACCTTCAAGAGGGAAGGTACCTGAATCTCCTCTTGACTTCTTTATACTTAGGATATAAGGAAGTAAGAGCCAGCAGTCTAAGCCTGAGAAGGTTGGAGTTGGGGGTGAGGGCAGGAGGAGCAGGTAGGCTATTGCTTCTACTGCAACACTGAATATAAAACACTGGAATATGAATTTAATTTTTTTAAGTTATGGGGACCACTAAAGATTCATGAGTAGGGGGGTGATCCAGTTATATTGTACATTATTATAGGTTGTTTATGTGGGTAGGAGAATATAAGAAAAGATGAAAGAGAACATGTGGGGATGGGAAAATCAAAGAAAAGTAAACTGACGTAAAAATTATGTTTTTGTAGGAGGGGGAAAGGAAGCAAATAACAGTAACTACTCTTTTTTCCCCAAATGGAATAACACCAGACTGTAAATTACATTAATTTTCTTAATATTAAAGTTTTTCTAAGTGTCCAATCCACAAGGTTAGTAGATGTTGAGTAGATTGTAGTACTGACCATATAAATAAAGTTGCGTGCTGAAATGGGAAAGACAGGTGCTGACATTAGAGAGATGCTTCCGAGTGGCTTCAAATCAAGCAGGAGTGAACTGAGACTGAGTCGTGTAGGCAAGCACTGAAAGTGGGAGCGAGGTTGAGGATATTGTAATGATCGTTCACAAGGAGATGGGCAAGGACCTTTTTCTCTAAGATAATATAGGATTCCAGCAAGGGTAGAAAGAACCAAATTTATACCAGGGGGTACCTGTACCTCACAGGAAGTCTTTGTAGCCTTTAAGAAGTGCCTGAACACACTAATGTGTGTTCCCCTGGGTGCTCTGATTGCCTTCCTGGAGGCTTTTTCTCTTTGCCTATCTGTGCTACATCTTTTCTGCTTCTGATGACTTCCTGTCTACTTGTCCCCCTCTTCAATACCTGGTGCATTCAAATTGAAGTTAGATAGGTGATACCATCTGAATCTTAGTCTAGATCCTTTTTGGCTTGAATTATTTTTAATACAATTTGATTTCCCTCCAACCATCTGTCATCATGAATAATGAAGAATTGTCAATGCCAGCTCAGCTCCACTGTTCTCAAATCTCTTGCCTTTTCTGGTGCCAGCTTTGACCTGATCTCTCTCCAAAGGGTTGTGATTAGTACATGATTGTATTTATTTACTTATATATTTGTTAATGTAATATCTTTCCTTAAAGCATTAAAAAGCCTGAGTGCTATACTTGGCACCTAAGTCCTTAATCAGTACTTGTGGTTTGACTGATCAACTTAGCAGACTAGCCTGAGAGAAGGACAAAGAAGAAAGAACAAGCATTTATTAAGTGCCTGCCATGTGCCAGATGCTTTTCTTTACAAATAATATCTTTGGTCTTCACAAACAACCTAGTAAGATAGGTACTATTAGGCTGGATCTGAATTCCTGTTTCCAGAGCTAGCACTCCATTAGCCATCCTAACTAGCCTCTGAAAGAGGAGGAAACCAGAAAAATAGAAAATCTAAGTTCTACTAGGTTAAAAAAAAAACATGCAACTGCCTATTATCTATTCATACTGAGGTAATAGTTTCTGTCTGTTCGACTTGACTTATGGTTAGAGATCAATAATAAGCATATAGTCCTGCACAGGCCTTATAGTGTGTTCCATCGTCCCGAACTGTGTAGCTTCTTCCTTGTTTCAAGTATCTCCTGAATTTTCAACCACCCATTTAAAATGTGATATAAATGTGGAGATGAAATAGGTGTCTCTAGGAGACATTTGGAAGCCAGTGCGTTGTCTGCTTATTCTCTACCCACTTTCCACATTAAGAGATGATGAATTTAGGTGGTGATAATATGGAGAATCATTCAATAAATTATATAAAAGAAGTGTGGGATAGGTCTATGACCGCCTGACTAGATACAGCTAGCCAGTCCCCTACTCATATTTGAGACTGGTCCCTGATTTCCTGCTCATACTAAAGGTTGGATTGTTCTTATCATACTATGGATCAGTCCTATGACATTTCCCTAATATTCCTCAGCCAGCCCACTTGATCTGCTAGGCAACTAGATAACACAGTAAATAGAATGCTAGGCATGTAATCAGGAAGACCTGAGTCCACAACTAACTTCAGGCATACAACAATGAAGTTAACACAATATATAATTACTCCTCTATTTGTATAGAATTCATAACCTGATCAATACAGTTAATTTGTTCCATGGAAATACCACTTGGAATCAAGAGCCCTCCATTCTTTGTAACCATGGAAAAGTCACTTACCACCACCAAAAAACAGTTAAGTGCGGGAGCCTGTTCACAGAACATTTATTTCTTTTAGCATTTGTTAAAAGCAAACTTTGGATTTTTAAAAATTCCATACATCAATCATACTTTCTAAATTAAATTAAATAACTTTATTTCACAATAATGCTGTTATAACCCATAGCCTAACTCAAGCTGATATCATATAAATCATGTTATGGTGTTGGTGTTAATACTCATTTTTCAGATAAGTAAGTCAGATGTCAGAGTGGTTCACTGACTTGCTAATAGTGTGTGTTTGTCCTTCGTTGCTGAAGAAGACCATGCCATCAGAGAAATGATGACATGACTTCCACTTGACTTTCTTTTGAGTAAGGGAGGGCTGTGCAGGTCACCAGCCTCACTTCTCCTCCAGAGCCATCTGAAGCCAGTGACTAGATATTCATCTGGACGACTGGAGATGACCCAGTATGAGGCATTTGGGGTTAAGTGACTTGTCCAAGGTCACACAGCTAGTGAGTGTCAGGTGTCTGAGGTGAGATTTGAACTCAGGTCCTCCTGACTCCTGCACTGGTGTTCTATCCACTGCACCACCTAGCTGCCCTTGCCTGGTGCTGTGCTGAAGCATAAGGCAGTTCTTAGGACTGGAGTATGCCCATTCATTCCCCTGGCTAAGCTGAGGCACGTGGGAGGTCCTAGGGTTGGTGTTTGCCTGCTCCACTGCACTGAGGCTCAGGATCTACAACTGTTTTGCAGAGTTGGAGCTTGCTGGAATGTTTCTTGTCCTGGACTGCACTCCCTTGTCACCCAAATGAGACAGATTTTTCCTGCCTGTCTTACAAGCTTCTTGGGCTCAAAGTATGTTTCACCTCAACTTTTTTGCTGCTTTTGCTGTTCCAGGATTTGTTTGGGGAAGCTCTTTGATGGTTGTTTTTTTAGGTAAATATGAGAGAGTCCCAATGATTTACTGTTTACTCCGTCATCTTGGTACTGATAGAATGTGGCAACTCACTGAGTATATGGGGTAAGTCAAAGTTGACTCAGCTTTTCAAACCTTGGAGAGTAGAAGGATGGTGGGAGGGAGAGTTGGTGCATGATTTTTGTTCCCAGAAGTGCACTCAGTGCATCCTCTGAGGCTGAGATGCAACAAAGTGTGAATCAGTTCACTGTTGCTTGTGCTAATTTTGGCCCAACAATTGACACCAAGAAAACACAGGTTCTTACCATACAGTAGATGAAACCACTGGTTACAGTAAATGGAGAAATTTGGAATGCCACAGACATGTTCACTTACCCCTGGCAGTATACTTTCCAAGGATGTGCACATAGATGACGAGGTTGATACTAGCTTGTGGTTTGGAAGACTCCAAAGAAAAGTGTAGGGGAGAAAAGGTAGAATGTCTACCAGACTGAAGGTCTACAGAGCCATTGTGCTGACTTCATTGCTGTATGCCTGTGAAACCTGGACTGGATACCAGATACCAAGGTCATTTCTTGAGCTGAACTGCCAGGTATTTAAACCCTCCTGCAGAGAGCCCAACTCCAATGGGGTGGCCGCATTGTTTGACTGCCAAAGTGTATTTGCCTATTAGACTATTTATGGAGAACTCTTACAAAGTAAGCACTACAGAGATCAGAAGAAGTGATACAAGGATACTCTCAAGGTCTTTCTGAAGAACTTTGGAATTGATTGTGTGACATGAGAGTCCCTGGCAAAAGAACACCCAGAAAGGCATGCTCACATCAAAGAAAGTGCTGTGCTTTATGAGCAAAGCAGAACTGTAGTAGCTCAAAAGAAACGTGAGATGTACAGATGTAGACACCTCTACTCCAAGTGTGGATTATTTGTGTTCAACCTGTGGTAAAGCCTTCTGAGCCCGTATTGGTCTAATCAGACACACTGTACCTTGACTCCAACATAGTGATGTCATTTTGGCCCTGTTTGAAAATGAAGGACAACAACCAACCAATGTTTTTTTAATCTTTGTTTTGTTTTCCCCATTGTCACTTTATTTTTTTTTTTAACATTTACATAGCACTTTAATGTTTTCAAAGCATATTTTATATGCATTCTCGTTTGATTCTTTTTTTTTCTATTTCAATTTATTTATTTAAGTTTTCAATATTCATTTCAACAAAATTTTGGGTTCCAAATTTTCTCCCCATTTCTCCCCTCCCCCCACCCCAAAACACCAAGCATTCTAATTACCCCTATCACCAATCTGACCTCCCTTCTAACATCCCTCCCTTCCCTTATCCCCATCTTCTCTTTTGTCCTGTAGGGCAACATTAATTTCTATACCCCATTACCTGTATTTCTTATTTCCTAGTTGCAAGAACAATACTCAACAGTTGTTTCTAAAACTTTGCGTTCCAACTTCTCTTCCTCCCTCCCTCCCTACCCATTCCCTTTGGGAAGGTAGGCAGCACAGGCCATATCTGTATAGTTTTGCAAATGACTTCCATAATAGTCATGTTGTGTAAGACTAACTATATTTCCTTCCATCCTGTCCTGCCCCCTGTTTCTTCTATTCTCTCTTTTGATCCTCTCCCTCCCCAAGAGTGTTGACTTCTAATTGCTCCCTCCTCCCACTGCCCTCCCTTCCATCATCCCCCCACCCTGCTTATCCCCTTTCTTCCCACTTTTCTGTATTGTAAGATAGGTTTTCATACCAAAATGAGTGTGCATTTTATTCCTGCCTTTAGTCAAATGTGATGAGAGTAAACTTCATGTTTTTTCTCTAACCTCTCCCCTTTTTCCCTCCACTGAAAAGTCTTTTACTTGCCTCTTTTATGAGAGATAATTTGCCCCATTCCATTTCTCCCTTTCTCCTCCCAATATATTTCTCACCGCTTAATTTCATTTTTTTAAGATAGGATCCCATCCTATTCAATTCACCCTATGCTCTGTCTCTCTCTCTCTGTGTGTGTGTGTATGTATGTGTGTGTGTGTGTGTGTGTGTGTGTGTGTAATCCCACCAACTACCCAGATAGTGAAAAGAGTTTCAAGAGTTACAAATATTGTCTTTCCATGTAGCAATGTAAATAGGTCAACTTCAGTAAGTCCCTTATGATTTCTCTTTGTTGTTTACCTTTTCATGCTTCTCTTGATTCTTGTGTTTGAAAGTCAAATTTTCTTGAAAGTCCTCTATTTCATTTAAAGGCAATTTTTTCCCCTGAAGTATTATACTTAGTTTTTCTGGGTAGGTGATTCTTGGTTTTAGTCCTAGTTCCTTTGATTTCTGGAATATCATATTTCACACCCTTCAGTCCCTTAATGTAGAAGCTGCTAGATCTTGTGTTATCCTGATTGTATTTCCACAATACTTGAATTGTTTCTTTCTAGCTGCTTGCAATATTTTCTCCTTGACCAGGGAACTCTGGAATTTGGCGACAAAGTTCCTAGGAGTTTCTCTTTTTGGATCTCTTTCAAGCAGTGATCGGTGGATTCTTTCAATATTTATTTTGCCCTCTGGTTCTAGAATATCAGGGCAGTTTTCCTTGATAATTTCATGAAAGATGGTGTCTAGGCTCTCTTTTGGATCATGGCTTTCAGGTAGTCCCATAATTTTTAAATTGTCTCTCCTGGATCTATTTTCCAGGTCAGTTGTTTTTCCAATGAGGTATTTCACATTATCTTCCATTTTTTCATTCTTTTGGTTTTGTTTTGTGATTTCTTGGTTTCTCATAAAGTCATTAGCCTCCATCTGTTCCATTCTAATTTTGAAAGAACTATTTTCTTCAGTGTGCTTTTGAACCTCCTTTTCCATTTGGCTAATTCTGCTTTAAAAAGCATTCTTCTCCTCATTGGCTTTTGAATCTCTTTTGCCAATTGAGTTAGCCTATTTTTAAAGGTATTATTTTCTTCAGCATTTTTTGGGGTCTCCTTTAGCAAGGTGTTGACCTTTCATGCTTTTCTTGCATGTCTCTCATTTTTCTTCCCAGTTTTTCCTCCACCTGTCTTACTTGATTTTCAAAATCCTTTTTGAGCTTTTCCATGGTCTGAGCCCATTGAATATTCATTTTGAATGTTTGGGATACACAAGCCTTGACTTTTATGTGTTTCCCTGATGGTAAGCATTGTTCTTCCTCATCTGAAAGGATGGGAGAAGATATCTGTTCACCAAGAAAGTAACCTTCTGTAGTCTTATTTTTTTTCCCTTTTTTGGGCATTTTCCCAACCAGTTACTTGACTTTTGGGTCCTTTGTCAAGAGTAGGGTATACTTTGGGAATCTGTAAGATCTCAGTTCCTCCAAGGTGGCAAAATCAAGTGTGTACTGGTCTGGGCACAGATAGGGATTTTTGTGGCCAGAATCTTAGCAGTTACCTCTCCACTGGCACCTGGCCTCCAGTTCCACCAAGTCAGCGCTGGGGGCTGATATTTGGATAAGCTGTGAGGGCAGGGCCACCATTCAGTGTGAGATTAAGAGCAGCTCCCTCAGGGCGTCTACATAGGGCCAGGGCAAGAATCAGCTCCTCAGTGCCCCCAGGGTTTTTACGCTCCAGCAATGGATGCGGCTGCAGTAGGGGCATACAGTTAGAACTGCTGCCACCTGTCCAATGTGGCCTCTATGGGGGCTGCCTAAGTCAGGAGTTATGGGAAGGCCCTTCTCCCTTCCCAGCTGAAAAAAACCCTGTCACTGACCTTGGGCACCTGTGGGTTGAGGGATCTGAGGACCACTGCTGCTGGGACTGGGGATTCCAGGACTGGAGCTTCTGCTCCCGAGGGCAGTTCGTGAGCAGCACAGCTCAGCCAAGGCAGGGCTGGGCTCTGCTTTGTCTCCGATGCAACAGGTGTTTCCCATGGGCCTTTCAGGTCACCCTGGGCTGGAAATCTCCTCCACTCTGTTGTTCTCCACTTCTGCTGCTCCAAAATTTGTTGAGAGTCCCTCTCTATAGGTATTTTATGGGCTGCTGGGAGAGCCTGCATTGTGTGTCTTTCTACTCCGCCATCTTGGCTCAGCCCCCTCCCATTGTCACTTTATAAAACAAGAAAAATATCACCATTCAGTTCTGATCTATTTATTAGAAATGTATTGGAGTCCTCTCTTTCCTCCATACTCTTTGGCTGTGTGAGTTACTATTATCGTAAGCCTATATCTTTTGCTTCCTGGAATATCCTTTTCCAAGTTCTCTAATCTGATCTATTGTCTACTAAAGCTCGTGTGATCCTCCCTGTGGCTGCTCAGTATTTGAATTCTTTCTGACATTTTGTGATATTTTTCTGTGACCTGGGAGCTCTTGACACTACAATATTCTAAGGAGTTTAATTTTGGGGTTTTCTTTTAGGAGACAACCAGTGTACTGTGTATTTCTGCTTTGCCCTCTGATTCTAAAGCATCTGAGCAATTTCATTTGGTCAGTAGTTTTCAGGCAGTCCAGTGATTCTTAGGTTACCACCCTACCGACGTGTTTTCCAGATCTGTTATTTTTCCTATAGGATACCTTACATTTTCTTCTATTTTTTCAGTTTGAGTTTATTTTCATATTTCTTCTTGTCTCGAGTTGTTATCTTCAGTTTAGTACATTTTCATTTGTAGAGAAACTTTTGCTTCAGTAGTTTTGTGCCTCTCATTCCAAGTTGTTAATCTTTCCAGATCTTTTGTCTATAGCTGTCATTTTTTTCCCCATTTTCCCCTCTACCACTCTCATTTGGTTTTTTAAATCATTTTTTAACTTTAAAAGAAAAACAACCTCATGGTTCATTCCCTCAGGAATTCTAGTTGTTCTTGTACCTAAGCTTTCAGTTTAGGATGAAGCCTGCAAGGGAATACCCAGGAAATGAATTCCAGACCACAGGGGAGACTGTAATTTTGTCACTTTGAAAATGCAGAGCATCCCAGCTCGCTGAGAGTGGCTAAATCCAGCATCAGTTTACTGGAACTTCCAACTAGGAAAGTTTCAATTTCTTCTGGGTTTGTGTCTTGAGTGTCCATGTCACTTTAACAGTTTCATATGCGATTTTTATTTATTTATTTTTTTGCTTGCTCATTTTTCCTTGACCTTTATGTTAGGACTGGGCCTATACACATAGCCATTGTTTGCTTCTGAACTTAGTCCAATTCAGTACATAGCCTGCAGCTGCTCCTTATGGTGGAATGCCACTCCAAAGTGTAAGACCCCTCTTTAGTCTGCTCATGAGCCAGATTTGAGTAGTGAATAACAGAATTGCCAGATGACACCCATTCCTGTATTCTTATCAAGGTCAGGATCCCCTGTGGAACCTCATCATGCTCTGATCCAAAATCTCAGTCTTGTTTCAGTTGCAATGTCCTAAAATTCCCTACGTGGGCACACTCCTGGTGTACACAGACTACTCTGTCTCCCTATGCTGACCTGAGTTAGAAGTATGACCAAGATTTTTTTTTCCTATTCTGGATTTCTTCTGGTACATTTTCCAGATCCCTATGGAATAATTGTTTTGGAGAACTTATACTGTATTTCTCTGCTGTCTTAGCTCTGCCTCAACCAACTAGATTTTGTCATTTTAAATTACTTAACATGCCATTCTAAAATGTCACCCAGTGCATCATTTTTCTGAACTGCTGCCATCTTTCAAAACACAACTTATTATATGTCTTCAGCTTCTACTTGGATTTTCAGCATAAAGATGAAATTGGGCATGTATAACAGTGCTGAGAGTGCCTATCAATATATTTTTACATTCATGTATAAATAAATACATACATTTAAAATGAATGCATATATGCATAAATGAATATAGAAATATATTGGTTTTACATATCATTTGGAATTATATAGCGGTATGTAAAATGAATATCATGCATATGTAAATATGTAGAACATGTTGCATGCGTGTTTCTACTAATTGTTTATTAAATTTATAGTTCTATGAAAGCTTTTTTTCCTCCATGTTTCAGTGAAATAAAACGTTCTCAAATGAAGGTTGTTAAGGTGTGTTAAACTTTTCATTCAAATTCCTAAAAATGTGAAATATATGAGATAGAAAGTGATCACATAAAACCTTTGCTGATTATAAAGGTTATAATTATATAAAAAAATTATATAATTATATAAAGATTATAAAAATTGAAAAAGAAGTTAAATTAACTTTAAAAAGAAAAGGTAAAACCCAGTATCTTAGATCTGAGTTGCCTGAAAAAATGAAAGGCAAAAGAGTAGAAACACATCACTCCAGTTACAGTGTTCATTCCTGTCACTTTCGTTACAACTTTCTTTGCTGGGTGAGGAAGGGGAGTGGGAGAAGAGAGAGAAGATAGCAGAACAGCCAGTTGACACTGTGGACAGAGCTCTGATCTGGAGTCAGTATTGCCTGAGTTCAAAATCCACCCTCAAGCATTTACTAGCTCTGTGTCCCTGGACAAATCTCTGTCCTAGTTTCTCAGCTATAAAATGAGAATCATAATAGCATCCTTCATAGGGTTTTTTCGAGGATCAAATAAAATAATATTTATAAAGCACTTGTTACAATGCCTTGCATGTAAGTTCTTAATGATAAGTATTTAATAAAGGCTTCTACCTCTCCACTGGAGAGAGAGAAAATGTGATCATAGGATATGACAAAAAGAAAAACACCTATAAATCATAAGTCATTGATGTTAATAGAATGAAATCACCTACAAAATTGAAGAGAGGAGCTGAATGGATTAGAAAGATGAATCAATAATATGTTATTTAAAGGAGATTCATATGTCATTTAAAAATTATTCCAGATAAAACAGAAGTAGCAATAATGGTTTCAAATAAGAACAGAGTAAAGAAGTTGATGATTTAAAAAGATAGGGAAATAACATTATGCTTTAACATACCACCAATAATGAAATAACATCAATGAAAAAATAGTATGTGTTTCAGTGTGTATACCAAATGGCACAATATTTAAATACCTAAACAAAAAATGCTAAACTGAACTACAGAAAGAAACAGACAACACAGTAATTGTTGCAGACCTTAAGGTGTTTTTTTCCCATTTAGGCAAACATAAAAAATATGTAAACAAAGAAAGAAGTTAAATATATGTATAGAATGTTTGAAAAAAATTCAGTATAATAAACCTATTGTCTAATAAATGGGAGTCATAAAAAGTATACGTATTTCTCACCTTTGCATGGAATTTCTTCCAAATCTTAACCACCATGTGTTGACTTGTTTTGTAAAACTTTTTTTTCTCTTTAAAGGAAAATTCCTTTTCAGGAAGGACAATTATCTTAGTAATAGAGATGGAAGGGACATTTTGGAGGTGAGGGAGAGCTGGAAACAGAAAATATCAATGAAAATTTTATATTAAAAATTGGAGTTGTCCACTGTTACATTTAAAAACTTGTGTTAAATCATTGCTTGCATTTTTCTGTTTTATTCATGTTTCAGGAGGAACACAAAGATTACCTCGTGTCATTGGCATGGCTCTGGCAAAAGAAATGATCTTCTCTGCTCGTGTATTAGATGGCCAGGAAGCAAAATCAATAGGATTGATCAGCCATGTTTTAGAACAAAATGAAACAGGGGATGCTGCCTACAGAAAGGCATTAGCCTTAGCAAGAGAATTTTTACCTCAGGTATGTCTGATTATAGTCTTTTATCCTGTTGTTGAGTAGATTGATAAAATGGTTAACAAAAGTAGTAAACAAATTTACTGGGAATGTGAACACCCTAAAAGAAAAGTTCTTTTAAGTTGTGAAATAAATGATGTGTTAATCTTAAAAAAAAAATACATT
This sequence comes from Notamacropus eugenii, assembly GCF_028372415.1. Classification (NCBI taxonomy): domain Eukaryota; kingdom Metazoa; phylum Chordata; class Mammalia; order Diprotodontia; family Macropodidae; genus Notamacropus; species Notamacropus eugenii. Next base: position 108,073,633 of record NC_092872.1, on the reverse strand, counting down.
TCTTTCCATTTTGGTTTTCTATCTTGCTCTTTAATTTTTCCCCTCATTATTCAGTATACATACCTCATACTTTCCTTTAACATATTGTTCTCATTTTCATAAACAGAAGAAATGATTTTTAGTAAAACTTAAGATAAAACTAGATTTGGGAACTTACATTAACTAGTTTAATATCTCGTTCTACTCATGATGAATTTCATTAATTCTTTAATTGGTTCTTAGGGTTTTGTTAGCATCATATTCAAATATTAATATTATTAATAATACTTAATTTAGTTAATAATATTACATTTTAAGTATTCAGTTTTTAAAGTAACTGAACATATCTGATTTTACTTCTTATAGTATATGACTTTGTTGATACAGTCACTATTTTGCACACTCTCTAAAGTGACTTCTCTCTTCTGTGTTTACAGAAATTGTAAATGTTTCAAAACCTGACACTAAAAAGAAAGATTTGTCACAGTCCACTAAATGATTTTTCAAAACTGATTGTCTCCAGTTTCATATATTACTTCACTACAGTCTCTGAGGAAGAAGTTTCTTCCTTCTAGGTGGTGCAGTGGATAGAGCACCAGGGCAGGAGTAAGAGGCACCTGAGTTCAAATCTCACCTCAGACACTTGACTCTCACTAGCTGTGTGACTTTGGGCAAGTCACTTAACCCCAACTGCCTCAGCCTGGGTCATCTCCAGTCATCCTGATGACTATCTGGTCACTGGATCCAGATGGCTCTGGAGGAGAAGTGAGGCTGGTGACCTGCACAGCTCTCCCTCACTCAAAACAAAGTCAAGTGCAAGTCATGTCTTCATTTCCCTGATGGCCTGGTCTTCTTCAGCAACGAAGGACGAGCACACACACATCGTTCCTTGATAAATTGTTTCCTTCCTTGGTCTTTCTAGGGGTTTACTCTTTCCCTTACATACTTGCTTTGCTCCTATTGATAAGGAATCTTCAGAGTTTTCCTGCATCTAACAAATAGAGTTAGTTATCCTCAGATGGCTGTATAAAGGCCTCCATAATTAACCCCAGCCTGCTTTTCTAACTTTCTTACTCTTTCTCCTCACGTGTATTTTGACGATAGAAAAAACAGACTACCTAGCTATCCCCCAGAGTCTACCTGCATCCCCACCTCCGTGCTTTCTCTTGATGCTTTTTCCTTCACCCTGAATGGCAATAATTGATGATAATATGTAATGCCTTGAAATGTTCAAAGTGCGTTTCTTAATTTTGAGCCTCAACAGCCCTTTAAAGCAGAAAACTTTTTGTGGAAGGACCAAGGGTATAAGTAACAGATCTGAGGGAAGAAACATACTGCCTCTATGAGTTTACTTGCTCAGTCAGCAGGCATTTATTAAGTGCTTATTATGTGCCAGGCACTATGCTAAGCCCTAGGTATACAAGCACAAGAAGAGAGACAGTCCTTGCCCTCAGGAAACTTACATTATAATGTGGGAAGATAATACGTAACAGGTGAGGAGAGGTCTGAAGATATCCATCTTGGAAGCATGGTTGAGAAAGTGCTCTGGCAATGAGTCAGCAGAGAGGGAGGAAGATTTCTTTGGCCTAGCTCTCCTTCTCAAACTGGTGATTATGGGAGGGAACATCCAATAAGAAGAGGCATCCTCAGAGGAAGAAAGTACTTCCAGTGAAAGAAGTAGTCCAGGAATGAAGTTAGCTTTTAAAGAGGTTTCTGTGTCATGGTAGAGAAAGATCTGTGGAGATTAGCAGTAGAGACTGGAGAGGGATGTCATAACGAGTTGTTTGGGCAAAGAGATTAAATGACATACTTGTCCACAGTCTCACAACTCCATGTTGTCAGAAGCAGAATTAAACCCCAAGTGTTACTGACTCTGAGTCTGGTTCTCTAGCCTTTGTGCCATCCTGTTTCTTCAGGTAAGTACTATTTCAATACTATCACCCCCATTTTACAGATGAAGAAATAGACTAAGAAAGGCTAAATCTATGGCCATATAGCTAGCAAATGTCAGAAGTAGGATTTTAACTCACTTCTTTAGTACTCCAAGTCCAGCATTCTACACACTGTGCCATGCTGCTGCATCTAATGGACTATCCTCAATTACATTTTATCCTCTTAAAAATACTATCTGTGTTTTCATGGTTCAACTTAAATGATACATCCTCAATGAGGTTTTCCTCTAAAGTTCTATAAACATTGGGCCACTACAATCACATGCTTGTTTTTTTTTTAGTTATTTGTATACATACCTATTCTCACTTAGTATTTTACAAGTTATTGAGTTCAAGGGACCATTTCCTCTTCATTCTGTCAGTGAGGATGCCCTAAAGTTATGTATAGAGTATTTTTATACACAATTTGTAGAAGTGGGAAAATATGGATTAGTAGCTATATGCTGGGAGGGGTGTATGTCTTTTTTGTAAGATTAAGGTGATTTTCTTCAGGCACTAGCATCAATTCACCTCCACAAGAAATATCTTTAAATTATACTTGATCCAGTTTAGCTTTTTCTTCTCATCTGTTTTCTTATTAGCATTCTTACTAACTCATACTGCATAAAGAAAACTAATGTTAAAATCTAAATGTGGTAGTTGTATTGTCTTTTGTGGTGAAAACTTTGTTATAAAAATCTTTATAGATTTGTTTCACATTTCATCTGTTGTCCTTCCAGTTTAATCTAGGGATTAAATTGGACCCTCAGTATAACTTATTTGTCTCTCTGAAGTTTCTGCAAAGTTGTTTTTCTTCTTCATTACTGCTTGCTATCTTTAAGGACTATTTTGTTCATTATCTTCACATGCAAAATTTCAGAGTTGGAAATAAATTCATTGGTCATGAAGAATCCTTTTTACAACATACCTGACAAGTGGTCATCTAGCCTTTTTAGACTTCCAGTGATGGGGAAGCCCACTGCTTCATTGAAGCAACCTATTCAATTTTTGGATAGTTCTAATTTTTTTAAAAGGAAGTTTGAGGAAAAAAATTAAGAATTTTTTTTTCCTTAGAGGAAGCCTAACAATTTTCCTCCATAAGGTTTTACAAATGAGTTCATACTCTAAATTCTTCTTGCCCTTTTCTGCCATGTTTGCTGGAAGAGGCAGCTTCTAGAATAATATGCTTTACCCATCATTTTACCACCAGTTTACATCCTTTGAATTCTTTAAGAAGTGATGGTAGTCTCTATCAATATCCATTCTTTAATACATTTCATATTTTTTGGCATCAATAGCTTGTTAAATAGATACATTTGGGGGGCGGAGCCAAGATGGCGGAGTAGAAAGACGCACATACACATAGCTCCGAACCCACAACCCATAGAACGGCTACAGGGAAGTAACTCACGGTGAATTCTGCACCCAGAGGCCACAGAACATTGGAACGAGGGAGATTTCTGTTCCGGAGAGACCTGCAAACCTCTCGTGGGGGGTCCTTCGCGCTGCGGACTGGGTGCCGGGACTGGGAGCTGAGTGCAGCCCTGCCGCAATCGCGGCACCGAGAGGAAAAGATCCGAGCGGGCTTCAGGGACGGGATCTCCAGCGGCCACGCGGGTCCCTCCACCCACAGAGGGACCTGCAAACCTCTCGCAAAAGGTCCGTCGCGCTGCAGACGCGGAGCCCAGCCCAGACCTGCCACGGCCGCGGCACCAAGAGGTACAGATCCGAGCAGGCTTCAGGGACGGCATCTCCAGCGGCCGCACAAGTCCCTCCACCCACAGGTGACGGGGGTCGGTGAGAGAGTCTCTTTGGTGGGTTGAGAGGGGAGTGGGGTGCCCCCATAACTCAGGCCCCCCCCGGGAGGTAGAAGCTGAGAGGCGGCTGCAGACCAGGGCTCCCCAAGGGGGCAGGAGCCTGGATCCATTGTGGAAGGTCTGTGCATAAACCCCCTGAGGGAACTGAGCCTGAGAGGCGGCCCTGCCCCAACCTCAGCACCTGAACTTAATCTCACACTGAATAGCAGCCCTGCCCCCGCCAAAAGCCTTAAGGCTGGAAGCAGCATTTGAATCTCAGACCCCAAACTTTGGCTGGGAGGATCAGGAGGGGAGGTGGGTGTGAGGAGAATATTCAGAGGTCAAGTCACTGGCTGGGAAAATGCCTAGAAAAGGGAAAAGAAATAAGACTATAGAAGGTTACTTTCTGGGTGAACAGGCATTTCCTCCCTTCCTTTCTGATAAGGAAGAACAATGCTTACCATCAGGCAAAGACACAGAAATCAAGGCTTCTGTGTCCCAGCCCACCCAATGGGCTCAGGCCATGGAATAGCTCAAAAAGAATTTTGAAAATCAAGTTAGAGAGGTAGAGGAAAAGCTGGGAAGAGAAATGAGAGACATGAAGTCAAAGCATGAACAGCAGATCAGCTCCCTGCTAAAGGAGACCCAAAAAAATGTTGAAGAAAATAACACCTTGAAAACTAGCCTAACTCAATTGGCAAAAGAGGTTCAAAAAGCCAATGAGGAGAAGAATGCTTTCAAAAGCAGAATTAGCCAAATGGAAAAGGAGATTCAAAAGCTCACTGAAGAAAATAGTTCTTTCAAAATCAGAATGGCACAGATGGAGGCTAAGGACTTTATGAGAAAGCAAGATATCACAGAACATAGCGAGAAGAATGGAAAAATGGAAGATAATGTGAAATATCTCATTGGAAAAACAACTGACCTGGAAAATAGATCCAGGAGAGACAATTTAAAAATTATGGGCCTACCTGAAAGCCATGATCAAAAAAAAGAGCCTAGACATCATCTTTCATGAAATTATCAAGGAAAACTGCCCTGAGATTCTAGAACCAGAGGGCAAAATAAGTATTCAAGGAATCCACCAATCACAGCCTGAAAGAGATCCAAAAAGAGAAACTCCTAGGAGCATTGTGGCCAAATTCCAGAGTTCCCAGGTCAAGGAGAAAATATTGCAAGCAGCTAGAAAGAAACAATTCAAGTATTGTGGAAATACAATCAGGATAACACAAGATCTAGCAGCCTCTACATTAAGGGATTGAAGGGCATGGAATAGGATATTCCAGAAATCAAAGGAACTAGGACTAAAACCAAGAATCACCTACCCAGCAAAACTGAGTATAATACTTCAGGGGAAAAATTGGTCTTTCAATGAAATAGAGGATTTTCAAGCATTCTTGATGAAAAGACCAGAGCTGAAAAGAAAATTTGACTTTCAAACACAAGAATGAAGAGAACCATGAAAAGGTGAACAGCAAAGAGAAGTCATAAGGGACTTACTAAAGTTGAACTGTTTACATTCCTACATGGAAAGATAATATTTGTAACTCTTGAAATTTCAGTATCTGGGTACTGGGTGGGATTATACACACACACATGCACACACGCACACATACATAGAGACAGAGTGCACAGAGTGAATTGAAGAGGATGGGATCATAGCTTAAAAAAAAAATGAAATCAAGCAGTGAGAGAGAAATATATTGGGAGGAGAAAGGGAGAAATTGAATGGGGCAAATTATCTCTCATAAAAGAGGCAAGCAAAAGACTCATTAGTGGAGGGATAAAGAGGGGAGGTGAGAGAAAAACATGAAGTCTACTCTCATCACATTCCACTAAAGGAAAGAATAAAATGCACACTCATTTTGGTAGGAAAACCTATCTTACAATACAGGAAAGTGGGGGACAAGGGGACAAGCAGGGTGGGGGGGATGATAGAAGGGAGAGCATGGGGAGGAGAGAGCAATTCGAGGTCGACACTCATGGGGAGGGATAGGATCAAAAGAGAATAGAATAGGGGACAGGATAGGATGGAGGGAAATCTAGTTAGTCCTATACAACACAACTATTATGGAAGTCATTTGCAAAACTACACAGATTTGGCCTATATTGAATTGCTTGCCTTCCAAAGGGAAGGGGTGGAGAGGGAGGGAGGTAAAGAAGTTGGAACTTAAAGTGGTAGGATCAACTGTTGAGTATTGTTCTTGCAACTAGGCAATAAGAAATACAGGTAAAGGGGTATAGAAAGCTATCTGGCCGTACAGGACAAAAGAGAAGATGGAGACAAGGGCAGAGAGGGATGATAGAAGATAGAGCAGATTGGTCATAGGGGCAGTTAGAATGCTTGGTGTTTGGGGGGGGAGGGGATAAAAGGGGAGAAAATTTGTCACCCAAAATCTTGTGAAAATGAATGTTAACAGTTAAATAAATAAATTTAATTAAAAAATAAAAAAAAATAAACATTGGAAAAAATAAATAGATACATTTCGAGTTGGTTTTGTTGCATACTTTATCATCTCATTTTATTTTTCTCATTTGGAATTGGTTTTTATACTTGCTCTAGAAAGTCAATGATCTAATAACAGACAGCTGGAAGGACAACTAACTTTAAAATGATGCTCATATCAGCAGTTAGTCATTTACTACTTATTAACTACTTATTACTACTTATTAAAATACAAGTTGTTTAATTTTTATAATGCTATTTGGTGCTCATCAACTCCTATCCCTCTTCACTCTCAAGTTTTTCTTAGAATTTCTCTACCTCCATATTTTCTTCAATAAATGTTGACATATAAGCTGCAGTTATCTTCATGGTAGCTTTCTTTTGCCTATGTTTGTCATGAGTCTTGCATAGAAGAAGCACTAATGAGCCATAAAATGACATTTCTTGTTGCCTTTGGTTGCATGATAAAACCTAGTATGCCAGTTCCTTTATTTTCTTTTCAAAGAAATCTAATTCAAAGTATCTTTCCATTTATTGAAAATATCCAAGTTTATATGAGTTGTTATCTCCTGTAATACATTCATTTGTTGATCAGTGAAAAAGATCCCATGTTTAGAAATAGAATCAGTTAACATTTATAGACAATCTAAAAACTACATGATTCCTAGAATCATCTGTCCCCTAATATATTTTGCATGGTTTTTTTTCCTGCTTTGGAACTACAACTGCTCAAGGTAAAGGCATGCTTTCAGATTTAGGCTGTTTTATATTTTTCTTGTTTTCTGAGTTTCTTCGCAAGACTTATGTTCCAGGGAAGGTTAGAAAGAAGACTTTGAAAAACTTATAAATTTATAAAGATGGTATTTATAAATGTTACTAAATGAAATTTGAGATGGAATATGGAGAAACAATAGTTTATTCTTGATGATTATTCTTTTAAGTAATAGATAAATCTTTTTAGAGATAGTGTTCATCTATTTAATTGCTATATTGGCTGAGCCCAAAGTGTCTAAAATTCTCATTTTACACCTGAGAATAGAAAAGAATATATGATTAGTTGGAGTTTAGGTTCGTTTATAGTGGAAGTTAAATCAGGCATGATTTCAGAGCAGATTTTTTTAAAAAAGCTTTTATGGTAAAACATTTTTGTATAAAATATAAAGAGTTTGAAAGTTATGATAGTGAAGTAAGGAAAGGATGATTAAAGGGAATAAAGATTACTTTCCTTTAGTTTTGTACTGAAATAAGAAGAGATAATTATTAAATCATTCCTGGAAAAATGATTTGGCTAATATATTTAGCATGTATCTCTCTTAAATCAGAAATCCTATTCATAAGAAAATCTAACAGATACTGAGACAAGTTGTATTCAACTTATAACTACAGTTAAGAATCTGATTTGCAGGTGTGGGAATTCCCTTCATCTAAAGCAGAATAGCACCTCCTCTCTAAATTGTTAGGTAAGTCATAGACAGCAGAATGAAGTTCAGAGAGATTGAGACTTTCCCTTAAAGTCTTGCTAATTGTCACTTGTCAAGGTGGAATTTGAATATAGGTCTTCTTTCCAAAGCTGCTTCTCATCCAAATAGCATTGCATCAGGAAAGTATCAAAGTATCTTTGAAAATATTGTTTTAGATATTTGATACTTAAAGAGAATCTAATTAGCATGACCTGTAATAATGGATTCACAAAAAACTTCTAGAAGACCTTCTTTTCTAGCGAATTCTTTAAGTGTTCGCAAAAGATACAAGTAGATCACAAGTTACTTGATCACTCATAAATAATCTTTAACCCATTAAAAACACACACACACACACACACACACACGGGCAGTTTCTTCCTCAGTTCTATTTACATGGTAGTAAGCAAATTAGACTTCCGTAAAGAATATAGTGATACTTTGAGTGCTATAAAAGAGCATTTCTAGCCATTCTCCATTTTTTACTCTCACTAACTTGTTTATGTAGTATGTTAGGACAATGTGTGCTGATAGTATTTATTTTTATTAATATACCTAGTTCAGTATGCATGATAATGGAGAGGAAGAATGCCAAATAAAAGTGAGCTATTACTATTGTGGTGAAATATGCCTAAATTCTATCTTTTTGACCTCCTTTCTAAGTTTTTTATTGGTACAAATTTTTTTAAATTTAATATAGCAATAACATTACATCTAAATAATTGTAACTATTAACATCACAATGTTAATGTTTGGATCTAAGTGGTTTTTTTATTAGATCTTTGTGAATATGTGTAATTAATGAAATCTACAATCTACTTTCAGTATCTCACGAGTATTACTGTGGTGTATGACTCAGATGTGATTGAAGGGAGTTCTGCATTATGCTAGGTATGCAACAGATTCATTTGCATAAATAGGCATCCAAAATCTCTTTTTCTTATGAATTTTAGGGGCCTGTAGCAATGAGAGTGGCAAAACTAGCCATCAATCAAGGCATGGAGGTAAGTTCATTGGAACCTTTGTTGTTGTGGAAAAGAGTTTAAAGAGGATTAAAATAACATATTTTTTAAGGTGTATAAGTTATTTATAGATTTTGAAATTATATCTAGTTCAATTATGAATAACCAAAGGATATGAACAGGCATTGTTCAGAGGAAGAAATTAAAGCTAGCTATGTTCATATGAAAAAATGCTCTAAATCACTGTTGATTAGAGTGATGCAAATCAAAATAACTCTGAGGTACCATATCATACCTATTAGATTAGCTAGCATGACAAAACAGGAAAATCATAAATGTTGGAGAAGATGTGGGAAAGTTGGCACATTAATTCATTGTTGATGTAGCTGTGAGCTTATCCAGCCATTCTGGAGAGTGATTTGAAATTGTTCCCAAAGGCCTATAAAAATGTGCATACCCTTTGACCCAGCAATACCTCTTCTAGGGCTCTATCCCAGAGAGATTATAAAAATGGGAAAAGGACCCAAGTATACAAAAATATTTATGGCAGTTCTTTTTTTGGTGGCCAAGAATTGGAAATTGAGGGCATGCCTATCAGTGGGGAGTGGCTGAATAAGTTGTGGTATATGAATGTAATGGAATACTGTTAGGCTATAAGAAATGATGAACAGGAAGACTTCAGAAAATCCTGTGTGTGCAATGACTGATTTTGATAGACTTACCTCTTCTCAGCAATGCAGGGACCTAAAGCAGTTCCAAAGGAATCGTGGTGGAAAATGCCATCCACACCCAGAAAAGGAACTCTGGGATTGGAATGCAGAATGAAGCAGACTGTTTTCTTTTTTGTTTCATTTTATTTTGTTTTTTTCTTTCTCATGGTTTCTCCCATTCATTGTAGTTCTTCTATGCAACAAGACCAATGTGAAAATGTATTTGACAGGAATGTATGTGTAGAGCCCATATCAGACTGAATGCTGTCTTGGCGGGGAGGTGGCAGGGAGGGGGAGAAACTATAAAACTTATGGAAGTGAATATTGAAAACTAAATAAGTTGGAAAAAATTTATATCTTGTTGCAAAATTCAGGTCAAATAAAACATAGTGTTGGTTCTTTTTTGTTAAATGCTGTTAAACCAGAAAAGTGAATAATAACATGAATTCATTATTAGACGTAATCACCACGAATGTGTTAGGCAGTTTAGTCTAATCTTTTCTTGGGAAATCATATTCTGTAGAACCTGTGGGGAGGAGTTATTTAAATGTTTGGGAAGTACCTTTTGTGTCTAAATGAAATATAAAAGGATAAAGAAAATTATCACTTAATACAGCGATTTGCTGTTTAGAAAAATATGGGACTATTCTTGTCGTGGCTCTGTCTGTTGGTTTGATTCTTCTGAGGTTAGGGTTGGTGCTGCCTTTAATTTGGTGGTAATGACCCTCAGTAATCATACTCAGCCCAGTGATACCTTGCTCCTCACCCTGACTACCCCTTGTTTTCCCTCATTTCCTTCAAAACTCAGCTCAAATCCTCCCTTGTGCTTGTGGCCCTTACTTGTGTTACCCACCCTCAAGTTCTAGGGCTTTTCCTTCTACAATTGCTTTCCATCCTCTCTCTCTCTCTCTCTCTCTCTCTCTCTCTCTCTCTCTCTCTCTCTCTCTCTCTCTCTCTCTCTCCATACATACATACACACATACATATATGTATATACACACACGTATAGGATATTTATTTACACACACACACACACAAATATTTCCATGCTGTCTCTATTGGTATGCTCTTTGATAGATCAATGACTGTTTTGTATAGCATTTCTAGTTCACGTAGTAAACATGTAATGAACTTATCCTCTGGAGACTGTGGAGTGACTCATGGACCTGAGAGAGTGTGTAGTCAGTTGAGAAGGTGAGAAGATGAATTGCATTCCCGCTTTTCTCACAAATAGTCAGCCTCAGCAACCCCTTTACCTGTTATCACCCATACTGCCCAATTCTTTCCTTTCCTATCCATTTTTGCTTCCATCATTGTGTAGGCTCTCAGTCTCTCCACTTTTGTATCAGGCTCCAGTCCCTCAGAATAGATATAACCTAGTCACTACTCAAGAACCCAGAGCAGCTTTTTGGTACAGTGGATAGAGCACCAGTGTAGGAGTCAGGAGAACCTGAGTTCAAATCTCACCTCAGACACTTGACACTCACTGGCTGTGTGACCTCGGGCAAGTCACTTAACCCCAACTGCCACATCCTGGGTCATCTCCAGTCATCCTGATGAATATCTGGTCACTGAATTCAGATGGCACTGGAGGAGAAGTGAGGCTGGTGACCTGCACAGCCCTCCCTCACTCAAAGTCAAGTGCAGGTCATGTCATCATTTCTCTGATGGCGTGGTCTTCTTTGGCAACAAAGGACGAACACACACACACACACACACACACACACACACACACACACACACACACTCAGGAACCCACAGGAGCCTCCTTTAAGAAAATTCTCTCATTCCTTGTAGCAAACTCAAACCTTGGCCCCAGAGGCTGTGATGGTTACCCCGTGGATAGCTCTGGGTTTCTAGGCAGTGTCTGGTGAGTAGTAGAATAGAGTGAATCATGTTGTAGATCTTGTCTTTCTTCCCAATGTCACCCCTCCTTTGAAAATCCTTATTTCTATCAAGGGTACCATCAGTCTTACAGGTTCTCAACTTCCCTGTTACCCTCTATTCTCCCCTTCCACTAATTTCACATATTCACTGACTTGCCAATATCTTACTATTTCTCTCTCTTGCATCTCTCTCTCTCTCTCTCTATTCACACAGGGCATTCTGTGAGTTAAATTGTGAGAAGAGATAAAGAGAAATCCTTTCCTTCTAGGACCAAGAAAATATATAACTGTTATCTTTACAGGTTCAGAGGAGAAAAGGGAGCTTGTTTTTAAAAGATTATTTTAGTAAATAGAATGTCTAATGTTTGCACAACAGTTACCTTTTGAAAATCCAAAGATGTTTCTCATGTGTTCCCCAAATACCTGTGGTTCTGATTCTGGGAGGTTAAAATAATTGGGTTACATAGTATGTGTGTCATGTAAGTTGTTTTCTTTCCAAAATAAGTAATATCTTTTTTCCCTAGGTGGATTTAGTCACAGGTTTAGCAATAGAAGAAGCTTGTTATGCCCAGGTAATTTTTAAAGTTAAATTACATTTCAATAAATTTCTAAAAATCATATTTAACAATAATAGAATGTAAACTTCTAGAGGGCAGGGATTTCATTTTTTCCCCGTTTAACCCCAGTAATTACCATAGTTCTTGGCTCATAGTATATTTTTATTATGTTTGTTAATTTGATATGAATAGCTCCAACAAGAGTTGTGGAAAGATGGATTAAAATAAACGCTTTTTAGTACTTTTGTATTACCAGTGAATTCCTTTGTCCCCCAAATTGGACCAGTTGTCTTTGCTAGATTTTGTTAGTTATGAAAACTTCTTAAATATTTACATTGGTGTTCTGTGTGTTTGTAACAGTAACCTGGTAGTTTAGGCTAATGCAGCTCTTATCCTATACCAGAGGTCTCAAACCCAAGGCAAGCAGAGCCTGAAGCCTGTGTTCCCAGTACTGGGGAGAACAAGATAAAATGTAATTGGGAAATGTCCAACACAATAAATAAAAATACAATGTAACATTGATAATGTTAATTTGTGGTTTTTTTAAACCAATATGTAGCTGTCAGAGATCTGTTTCTATCTGAGTCTGACACGATTGTCCTACACCTAAGTATTGATTGGTCCTTAAGCAAAATTCAGAATTTTGAAATTAGTTATCTACCTAGTTAATATCTTCTGAATTCTGAGTCCCAACCTCTTGAAGTAACTATTTGAAATAGTATATTTACTTTGGCATTAGGTGCAGTGTATATATCATGTGAGTTTTTATCATTTTTATCCACAAAGTTTAAATTCATTTTAGGTCATGTCTGCACTTACTAAAAAAGCAAAATATATTTTTGTGTTGTTCTAAAATGTAACTTTCACCTGCTTAGTAAGTACTTGTTATTTCTTGAATAATTTAGAAATAGACATTTTCATATACCAAAGTGGGGGAAAATCACTCAAACTGTACGTGAAGGGGGAATAACAGAGAGTTTTGAAAATTATTATTGTATTTTTCTTTGCTTTTCTTCTCATGTGAATTTTATGATCTATAACTTGTTTAAAAAACCATAGAGTTTATGTATTTTTCTCTTTGATGTGTCATTCTAGCACTTACACTTTATTTTTTTGTTCTTAGACTATTTCAACTAAAGACAGACTTGAAGGTCTTCTGGCTTTTAAAGAAAAAAGGCCTCCTCGTTACAAAGGAGAATAAAAGATATAGAAGCTTTGTCATTCAAATGTGATCTCCCTACTTCTGGAAGTACCCTTCTGGTATATCTTGAGGCAAATGGACATATCACCACCAAAATGAAAAGCAAACTGTTTATAGAATGCATTAAACATCTGGAATGTGTCTATCCACGTGCTTCATTTAAGCATATACACTATTACATTCATTCTAGTTTATGAAGACTACTGTATGTATTAACTCAAAGCCAGATTGTTGTTGTTTTTAATTTCATGTGTTATTAGGCATTCCATTCCTAATTTTTAAAATGTGAATAATTCCTATAGACTAAGCCTAGGAAATAATGTTAAATATATGTGTCATACTGCACTGAAAAAAATAAAGGTGAACTTCTGTACACCAAAAATGTGAGGTATACCAAATAAAGTTTTAAAGGATTACAAAGGAGATTTTATATACATGTGTTAATGCATACATATAGCTCAGAAAGAAATTAAAAGATAATTTTCAAGTTGTAAAATACAAATAAAGGTAGTGAAATGAAGCTATATTTGCTTATAAATTATCTTTGTTTTATGTTTTTGATTGAGTAAGTCATTCCATATCAGCTTTTCAGAGATATGAATTGGAATAAATTGGATATAGAAAAACAGAAGACAAAATTACCAGTTGGTTACCCAGTTTCAAGCTGTATGATCAAAGCAATATGGTACAGTACGAAAAGCACTGGGTCTGGAGTCCAAGGACCTGGGTTCAAATTGTGCCTTCTTAATACCTATATGACCTTGGGCAAGCCATTTAACCACTCTGGGTACCAGTTTTCTCATCTATAAAGTGAAGGGATTTGACTCAATCATCCCCGAGGCACCTTTCATCTCTAGATCTGTGATGCTATAATGAACACTACTAAGCTAACACGGTCAAACATTTCAGGTCCAAAGGCCTTTGTAAGGTTTCTAGAAGCATGGAACCAGCATACTCTTCTCCCCCCACTCTCACATTTGTATTGATATTTTTTGGTTTTACATCACCTTCATTTCCCAGAAAACCATCCCTGGTAGCAAAGAGTACAAGGGAAATTGCACACCCATAGCCCTCCATCTCATCTCCTTCATAGCTATGCTTAGTCACTATAATCACAAAGCATTCAGTTTTGTTGTTTCTCATTGTTTCCATTTATATCGTTCTCGTCATTGTGTAATGTTTTTCTGGATACTTAATTACCCTTCATCAGTTCATGTCTTCTTGTTTCACTGTATTCTTCATATTCATAGAGTACGATTTTCCTTATTCAGTTGTTTCAGTTATATCTGACTCTTCATTACCCCATTTGGGGTTTTCTTGGCAAAGATGTCAGAGTAGTTTGCCACTTCCTTCTCCAGCTCATTTTTCAGGTGAGGATTTTCTTTAGCACCTTGCACACCGCTTACCACATAGAGACAGCCTTTGATTTCACTGGGTTAGGCAACTCCCAAGTGAAGTTGTACAAATGTAACTCATCATTGTAGTGAGCTTCTTAGAGCAGTGGTGTCAAACTCCAATAGAAAAGGATCCCTACAGGCCACAAACTGACTTAAAGAATCCCAAATTAACATCATCTGCATTGTATTGTATTTTTATTTATTTTGTTAAACATTTTCCAGTTGCATCCTAATCTAGTTTGGCTAGCACACATCAGGCTACACAAGCCTAAAGTTTGATACCTCTGTCCTAGAGCACCTAGAAGTTAAATGATTTGCCCAAGAGCACATAATATGTTGGATTTATCCACTAGATGCCTAATAAATGATTACTGAATGAGTGAATTGAATATTCCAGATGTGTCCATAACAACTAGCCTTGGATCATGTTGGGAAATAGAAAAGAGACTTATTTCTTTACAGATTCCTACCTACTCACTACCCATATGTTCTGACTTCCACAAAGGAGCTAAAATAGAAAAAAATATAATTTTATAATAATCTGTCATGAAATCATAGCTTTACTTTTACCAGAAGTAAACATATAAATGAAGAAAGGAGAGGTTGTGTTCACAACACCCTGTCACTGGCTAGAGCAAACTGGGAAGAAGACAAGTATGGATAGATGGGTTTGAAGGACACAAAGAAGCGTTTGGGAAGTAGCATATGCAAAATGTGCTCAGGGAAAATGGATATTTACACATTAGGAAGCAGTAAAATAATTTTCAATCAGTTTCTAAGCCTCGGAAACTCATGTGTTATCCAAATAGACAACACTATGTTCCCCATTTTCCACTCTATGAACTAAGGAAGTCTAAATTCTTAAAGTGACGTATCTTAAATTTTTATTTTCATCTCCATATTCTTTGGATGGCCAACTATTTTGTATTTATTGGTTTGTTTTATTTGTTTGGCTTTATTTTTCCTTTTCATCTTGCTAAAGGCCATTCATTATTAAGATGTCAAAGCATACCTAAAGACTTTTCCTTTCTAAAATTTTGGCATGCTGATTCTTTCACAGGATCATAAATTTGGAGCTCTTAGGGAACTGAGAGTCTCGTCTAGTGCAAACTCTCTTTGTTCAGGTTTGATGCAGGGACAAAATGAGACATTCATGAATCATCACTGAACATTTAATAAAAGATGAGGTTTACTTTGCCCAGCACAGTAAGGATATGCAACAAGTATCTACTGCAGTGACAGGCAGTCATCAAGGTATAGCCGGCTAGTTAATGTTTCAGATACCCACCAAGTCTGAAAATCTCAAATGGCTTGGGCCTTCTATTGGCACTAAGCTAGGAAAGTGCATCAGAGAAGCTATGGCCAAAGGTACTTGTGTGTGGGAGAATCCTGTGTCAGGGAAGCTGCATCCATAAAACTTCTGTCCTACCACACCCCTCAGTATGTGTATATTTATGTATGTATATATGGAAGCTGATGCTCAGTCACTTGCCCAAAATCATTTAAGGAATAAGTAGCAAAGCCAGCATTTTAACATGGGTCCTCAAAAGGCTCCAAATCCAGTGCTTTTTCTATCATATTATTATAATTTACTAAATTGAAATGTTATTAGAAGAATAATCTCTCCTAAGAGGCATTAGTCATTTTTCATTGAAACTACCTAAAACTATAGAATTTGGAGTCAGAAAATACTGTACTCTTCTTCCGTGTTCTATCTTGGTGTTTTTGATATGGAAAATTAGACTCTTTCAGAATTCTCTGATAATTGTAATAGTTGGTAAACTTTATAGTCAGAACCTTGCTTATTTTAAATAAATTTAGGTTGTTAACTTTTGTTCAGCTCCCAAATGTATTCCTCTACAATATTCGTTATAAGTAGCTATGCAGATCTGTGGTTGTGGCTCAGCTATAATATGAATTGATGCTATTAAAATTCATATTTAGCAATATATTTAAATGTAAATTTATTATGTCTAGTGGAGCATATGCTTTGTTTACTGACTATTTCATGATAATTTGCAACTAAAGTACTTTAAAGCCTTCAGGGTCATTTACTTCTGTCTTATGAAGTACTAAAATGCCATTTTCATTTTTAGTGAGTAGAACAAAAAAATTAATGGGAGCTAAATGGCTTGTTTTCATAAGATGGATTTATAATCTGGTCTTTGGTGTTCCAACAACTACAGTGTAGTTATTCAAAAGTTGGTAGGAAAAAAATGTTCAATTCCATATGTAAATTCTTGCCATGGCCTCTTTTAATTGAAGTGATATCTCAGTGAAATATTCGTAATATTTTTTTCTTCCCATAAAATGGTCAGAATGGTTTGGTTTCTTATGAGGCCTCTGTTAATGTTATTTGTTGTGAGAATAATGTGATTTTGTATTGTTTTTCCAGTAATCAGAGCAATTGTAAATTGTCCAATGGAATCTTTCTCAAAGAAGTGATAAATATTTCGTCTCAGTATATCTCTATATATTTAGATCTAGAAAAGTTTGATTAATTTAGCAAGTTATGAATTTAAAGGTAAAGACAAAATAAAAAGAACACGTAGATCTATTTCAGAAGTGAAAAGTACTAATTTTAATATCATTTAGGTGCCTTTTGAGGTATTAAGGAAAGAGATCTACACAAGTTTCAGACTCCAGTTTCCAAAAGAAGCCTGCTATTGACTAAAACTAGATGGTTCCTATTGACTAGAAAGGACCCAACTATTGAATTATATCCATGTAATCTAGAGAATTTTTTTAAAAAAACATCTTTTAAAGTATAATAGGTCTGGGCATGGTGGCACACTCCTGTAATGACTGGGCTGATGGATCCCTTGAGTTTGTCCATTCTGCATTGTGTTGGTGCTAAAGCTGATTGTGTCTGCACTAAGTCCAGAACTAATGTGATCAGTTCCCAGGAGCAGAGGGTCATCAAGTTGCCTAAAAAGGAGTAACATAGCCCAGGCAGGAAAAATCGAGCAGATTAGATGGTCTGTGCCTCTGAGTATAGATAGATACAAATATGCTATCCATACATGCATGCATACATACATATATGGTAATACTACCCCTTCTTGGGGTAAGACAGGGATGATGGAGGAGATTGTGGCAGAACGTATCTGAGTGAGATGAAATAAGGATGGGGGTAGAAAAGAGAGATCATGGCAAATAGCCTCAATTTTTTCCAGTAAAACATAAGACAAGATTCTCAACTGAGAGGATGGGAAGAAGAGAAAACATGGTAGGTCTGAAAAAGGATGAAAAGGTTTAGAAGAATCACTATGAAGACTTGAGTAAAGAAGAATTGCCCAGCAGTAGTGAGGCACCAGTTGAGGTTATGTAACACATTTATAGTCAGCTCAGTCAGAATGTTGCATGATTTTCTCCATCTTTATTCAGCAGCACGTGAGTGGGAATGACCGAAGACTAAGGCTTGACAAGGCACAATTGGTGATACAATGAAGGGGCCAGGGATTCAAAAGAAAATGGCAGCATAGAGCTCAAGATGTAGAAGAAGAGAGAATGGCTAGGGCAGAAGAGATGGCCCAGAAGAGAATTGGGCAGTGAGAGAATCAGAGATCACAGTGTAGACAAAGTCCCAACCAAATGCTGAACACCCTTTCAAACATGTTTTCTGAAATGCCTTCCATAAGCACCAAACTTCCCTTCATCTTAAATATTAGGGTTAGAGACTTTGGGGTAGAAGAATTAAAGAGAATTGCAATAAGAAATTAGGTGGTAGGACATGGAGAATAGGGTTTGGATGATGACCTGAAAGCTAAAGCTGCTGCAAATGATGTGTGGTTTTGTGTGTTTTGTACCCCTTCAGAGAGCCCAGCTCCCACATAACTCCAACAAAATCCTGAAATCCCCACTAGATGTAGTAAGGATAATGAAATTTAACATAGAACTATAGGAAGTGACATTTTCCACCCCAGGACTTGATGGAAAGTCAGCCATAGACTTGCCATAGAAAGGGCAAGATCTACCTCATATCCCAGAAATACTAATGCCACCATCTCCCAGGTTGACCATAAACAGGACAACAGAAGTTAACAGAAATGGAGGGCTCCTCTGAGGCAGTCCCAATGTGGAGACCTTGGAAGTTTGAGGGAGAAACAGCTGGTAAAAAACTAACAAGTACTATACCATAGTGCTCAGACTGGGAACCCCAGTCCTAAGGACTTTGAGATTCCTAATACTCTTTCCTGAGATGCCAGAATGAGCTCTGAATATCCTGCACTATGAGCCTCAAAAAACCAGGATATCCTAACACTGGGAGGTGGAAGACAGCAAAGCAGTCCAGAATACAACCAAGAAGCACTGCCCTACTCTACCCACAAGTGCAGCATAGTGGAGGCTGGTCCTGACACAGAGCTCCAATTCAGGAATTAAATCTGGAGAGTTGAATAAATCAAAGAAAATATTGACCTGTATCAAAAATTATTGCCAATCTAGATATCTCCAAAAAAGAAGGAACAACTGTAACTGCAAGAAAAGATTCAAGGGAAAAAGAAATGGATTTTCCACAATGACAACATGATAGCTTGCAGAAATGAAGCTAGAGATAAAATTTAAAAATGAAATGGTAAACCTAACCCAAGAAATGCAGTCCCTGAAAAATTAAAGCAGTACAAACAGTAACTAGTGATTTCATGAGATAATGAGAAATTATAAAACAAAATTAAAAATTGAAAACAAGATAATTTAAGATAGATTTAAGATTAAAAAACTGTCCTGGAAAAAGGGGTTGGAAGATCTTTTAATAATCATTGAACTCTCTGAAAACAGTGATTTAAAAACAAAACAAAAATTTGTTTATGAACAATTATAATTGTTTATAAACAATTATAAATGAAAACTGTTTAAATCTATGACAATCAGAGGACAAAGTAAAAATAAAAATCCACCAATGATCTCTAGAAATTGACTACAAAAGGAAGTCAAAACAATATCATAGCCAAATTCAGAACTCACATCAAAGAAAAAATACTTAAAAGCATCAAAAAGAAACGTTTTAAGTACCAAAGAAGTACAGTCAGTGTCACACAAGACTAGCAACTTCTTACTGTGGGCCAAGTGAGATTTTAATGTATAATATTCCAATAGGCAAGTAAAAAAAAATTTCAACAGAGAACCTGCAAAACTGAGTATAATCCTACAGGAGGAAAGATATACCCTTATTGAGATAAAGAATTTGCAAGCATGTCTGATGAAAAGACTAGAGTTGACTAGAAACTTGAAATATAGTCAAAAAAACTTCAGAGAACTCTACCAGACAGCCAAGAAACCATTTATTAAGTACTTACTATGTGTTGGGCACTGTACTAAGCACTGGAGGTATAAAGAAGGGCAAAAAAATTGTGCCTGCCCTATAGAAACTCACAATCTAGAGGGAAACAATGTTCAAACAATGTGAACAAACAAGATATATACAAGATAAATTGTGCATAATCTCAGAAGGAAGGCAATAGAATTAATAAAGATTGAGAAAGTCTTCTTATAAAGATGGAATTTCAGGTAAACTTAATTTGAACAATTGGAGGGAATGGTATGCTGACATAGTCAAGTCAGTAAGAATTTGTTAAGTGCCTACTATGTTCTAGACACTGGTTAAATACTGGGGAAAGACAGAGAGGCAGCAGTCGCTGCTCTCAAAAAGCTCACAGTCTAACAGAGGAAGAAAACATGCAAACAACTATGTACTAAGATAGGATAGATTAATAACAGAGGAAATGCGCCCATATTAAGGTAGTTTGGGAAAGGCTCTGAGAAGGTAAGATTTATCTGAGACTTGAGGGAAGTCAGGAGATGAAGATGAGGAAAGAGAATTTCAGGCATGGAGGATCACACAGCTAGTGTCTGATATAAGATTTGAACTCTTCCTGACTCCAGACCCAGCACTTTTCTTTATCATCAGCTGCCCCTACCTCTCCTTCAGCAGGAGAAGCTAGAATCCAAAAAGATTCCTTTAATTTCTTCCTAGATAATTGAGGAATAGCTAAACAAATTGTAGGATATTAATTTATTGTAATGTACTGTAATAAGTGATTTTTTTAAAAGATGGTTTTATGGAATTCTGGGTAAAAGGAAATGATGCAGACTGAATTGAAAAGAACTAGAAGGACATAGCATACATGAGTAGTAATATTGTAAGGAAAAACATCTTTGAAATAGTATTATTAACACAATGCAATAACCAACCCGGTCTCCAGAGGACCTATGATGAATCACATTATCCATCTCCTGACAGAGAGGTGATGGACATAGGATGCAGAGAAATACATTTTTGAATAGGGCCACTATAAATATTTATTTTGCTTAAATATTCTTATTTCTACATAGCTATAAATCCTTTGTAAACAGTTATCCATTATAAGGTTGATGGGTTTTCTGCTCCTATTTCTTTGTTTTTATTTTTATTTGGGGAGGAAAGGTAGCTGTAATGATGCTTTAAAAAAAAGGACATTATTTTTCAATGCACAGAAAAGGACAGAGATATTTTAGAAGGAAACAAAAGCAGGGCAGTTTTTTAATGGAATTTATCATGTACATATAGATATATGTGTTTTAAAGTGTTATGAAATAATTCATAATTTCATATACAATCATCTTTTTGCATCCTATGCATATGGAAATGTTTCATTTTAAGGTCAGAATTTAAAAGTTAAAGAAATTTTTAAAAAACCAAGGGTAAATACAGAGTACCAGAGAAACCAGATTATTTCAATAGCTTAGTGAAATTCCAGTTCTAAAAATTGAATTTCAAAAGGCTGTAATTCTGGTTACTGTAGGGTTGGAAGAACTATTGTAACCAAGTTTTACAGAAGTGCTGAATTTTATGACATAATTTGTGATATTAATATTAAATAAATTTTCTCACTGGAAAGAATGTAATTCTCATAAAGATTTTAAAACAGATAACACTCTTGGAAGAACATGAACAGAGTCATACAAGATGAGAAGGAATGAATAGGTTATGATCTTCACTGATGGAATGAACATAAATGAAATTTTAAAAATCACTGATATATTGAAGTAGGTAGTTTGGCATCTGGAGTGTGCTAGAACCCATTCATACTGGATCAAGAGAGCTATTATTAAATTTTTGGTGTGAGTATTTACATAACAAATCAGAAAATATTACAAACTGGAGTTTGATTTATTATTTTGTTATTCTCTAGACTTAAGAAAATGCTTATTCAGATTAAGCTTAAAAGTGCTGTGTATCTATGTGTGTGGAGAATCAGTTAAAACTTTTACTAGTGTATCCCTGGTTGACATGGTTAGAGTGCTACATTTGGAGTAAGGATACTTGAGTTCAAATGTCTGCCTCAAACTACTACCATACTGATAATAAGCAAGTCTTAGCACCCTAGTTTCCTCCCTTGTAAAGGAGGAGGATACATTTACATCGCATAAGTAGGAAGGTTATAGTGATACAAAACACTAAATAAATTTGTTTTTTATTTCTGTTGAAGTACTTGTTGCCAGCCTTCTAATGATTAACTTCTCCTGACTTAGTTAAACTGTCACAGAAACCATACAAACTTTGTACAACCTGCTAATTCTTATATTCCACTGGCAATGGTTTTTAAGAATGGACAGTTTGGGGAAGTAGTACCTCCCTCCACCTCCAGTTGAGAACTTCAAACAATGGCTAGGTGACCACTTATTGATTGCACTGTGGGGGAAATTCTCATCTGGGCATGGATTGGATCAGAAGAACTCAGATTCTGTGTGTTGAATAAGAGTGTGGTGATGATGGGGTGCTTGGCTGCCTGTGCTTGGACCCCAATTCCAAAATCACATTTCTCTCTAACCTCAAAACACTGTCCCTGGCAGTTTTCCTCCAGCTCTGGGACAGCATGGAAAACATTTATCTCTATATAGTAGCCAGCTGTACCTATAGAATTTATTAGTTTGAACTAGCTATGTACTGGCTAAAATGGCTATGTACTGACTCAGAGATATTTACTGCTCACTGGACTTTCTATACCATCTCCCTGCCTTATTATATGCATCCTGGACTCCTCATTATGTGGTTCCTAAACTTAGACATATGTATACTCCCTATGTTATTTTGTCAAAACAAGACATTGATGGGGGCAGTGTGGGCATTTCTCAGTCAGCCCTGACCATTGGTGGACTTAGTGATGTTGTAGGTCTAAAACCAAAGTTCCATGTTGCCCCTCCTTGGGCTATTTCCTAGTGAACTCTGGATAAAATTCCTGTGCAGTATATACTAAAAGTACAAGTTCCCTTAAGAACTGACTACTCCTTAACTGCTCCCTAATCCCTCACTCAGTCATCTAGTTAGTATATTTGACACATGTTTAATATAGTTTAACCTATATAAACTTTACCTATACCTATACTAAGAACTCTTGCCCGCTGAAAAGCACAATAATAAATCTTTGCCACCTTGACTTCAAGAATGCTTGAGTCCGCGAATTCATTCCTGTTGACCCTCTCCTGTATTCTGCTCTTTCAGGGGCCCCTAAATCCCCCCACCTTTCCAAACCTCATATGTGAAAAGTGGGAAATATTTCTATCCATTAACTGCAATAAATAACCAGTTAATCAGTGTTCTAAGTAAATATACTGTACATGAATAACTAAATAATTGAAGAAAATAAATGGAATATGTCAATTATGAAAATGTAAAATTTTATTCAGGAAATAATAATACACCAAATGGATGAATTTGATTATATAAAACATGAAATTTTTGTGTAATAAAAATAAATACCTTTAAAAAGGAAAGAAATAGATTAAAGGGAAGGAAGCCATCAGTATTTCTGATAAAACTATGACTTACAAAATCTTTCACATTTATGTGGATACATCCCTCAATTGAAATGATCAAATGATGTCATCTTTGACATCTTTGAAGACAGGTGAAGATTCTTCATATTTGAATGGATCTGTGATCTCACCAATATGCTAGGCCAAACTTAACCCAAGTCAACTCAGTAATCCAGGCTCATTGATTAAAACTAAATACATGCTTGAACATAAGATACAATAAAAACAACTTTGCTAATAAATAGATACAGTTTCCAAAGTTAAAAAAAATATTAATTCCCCCTTCCCCAAATAAAATGTTGTTTTCCCCTCTACTGCCATAGCTACTAGGAAAAATCAGCTACACCAATTGAAGAAGGCATTCTCCAGAGTGCAACAGGAGCTTCAGAAAATCTCACTGCCAGTTTCCCCAAATGGCAAGAGAACCAAAGGGATGCCTTGTTCCTTTAAAGAACCTTCATTGTTGTTCAATTGTGCCTGACTCTTCATGACCCCACTTTGGGTTTTCTTGGCAAAAGATACTGGAGTGGTTTTGCCATTTCCTTCTCTAGTTCATTTTATGGATGAGGAAACTGAGGGTCACACAGCTAGTGCATGAGGCCAGATTTGAATGCAGGAAGACTAGTCTTTCTGATTGGAGGCCTGATGATCTATGTGCTGTGCCATCTAGCTGCCCTATTAAAAGAACCAATCTGATCTAAATGCTGCATAAGTGCAGGCATGGCATCCAGGTTTCTGGACAGAGGAGAAGAAGAAGCGGAGGAGAGATTAAGAAAGGTGAGGAAAAAGGGAAAGGAAAAAGAGTCCTTTTTTCCTCTTTATGCAGCAAATAAAAGGAATAGCAGCAAAGTGGGCAGAGCAACGGCAATGCAAGTGTTTGCTCAGATACTGAAGAGTGCGATCTGCAATGGATCCATGCCTTCCTGTTCAGGTCCTCAAGAGGAGACTTCCTCTAGATCTCTTGAGATTGCATGGATTCCAATGAAATGCAAGCAAATACAGCAATCATTCCTCTCTCTTAGTAGATGAATAGCTCACAACCATTTGTATTCATGTGTGTCATCATACATATCCTTTCTATTGATTTTCCTGTTGTACAGCTATTGGCAATGTGTCTGTGTCTGTTCTTTGTTTTCAAAGAGGACCGTGACATCAGAGAAATGATGACCTGACTTGCATTTCATTTTGTTTTGAGCGAGGGAGGGCTGTGCAAGGTCACCAGCTTTATTTTCCTCTTCTGAACCATTTGGATCTGGTGATCACATATTCATCAGGATAACTGGAGAAGGCCCAGGATGCAATGGGAGACCTTGGCCTATTCAAATACTCACTTAAAGTGAGGTAACGCCCATTCAGGGAATATGCCTCTTTAAGAAGTAATCAGGGAATGGACCTTTTAATGATCAAAAGAAAAAGCAAGTAAATCAAGCTGGGAGGGAAAAAGCAACAGTTGCTATTGATCATCACTGTGAAGCCAGGAAGAAGAAAGGAAGGAAGGAAGAAAGGAAGGAAGGAGGGAAGGAAGGAAGGAAGGAAGGAAGGAAGGAAGGAAGGAAGGAAGGAAGGAAGGAAGGAAGGAAGGAAGGAAGGAAGGGAAGAAAGAAAAAGAAAGAGAGAGAGAGAAAGAGAGAGAGAAAGAAAGAAATCTGACCAGTAAACCCCAAGTTAACTGGTCGTCCCTCTGGCCACCTAAATTTACCTTTCTTTGCAGATATGCATTATAAGTGAATGCTGACAGTGCACTTGAACTGAGAATTCTAGGCTCACAGCTTGCAGTGAGGGGCCGCTGGTAAATACATTGTTGCTCATTGCTCTGTTTACCTTTTAAGCCACTGATGAGCAGAATTATACAATGTAATGATTATGCGATGAAAGTTTATAAACTAAATTTCTGAACTGAAAAAATGAAGAAAGGTATGATGACTATGCCGTAAAATACAGTATTCACAGAGGAGTAAATGTAGGAAATACACAAACCACTCTATAGTGTTTGGGGGAGTGGTGCACTAGTAACTGGGAGAACCAGCAAAGACCTCTTCTTAGGGGAGGGAGAACTTGAGCAGAGACTGGAACGAAGCTGGGTGTGGAGGATCCACGGAACCAGACACCAAAAATTGGAACACATGGTCCTTGTCCAGATTTATCACAAGTGTACTTTCTTTATTCGTTACACTGTGAGGTTCTTTTAAAGCAGGATTTGTTTTTTGTTGGGTTTTGTTGTTGTCGGTTGTTTTTTTTGCCTTTCTTTGTATCTCCAGAACTTAGGGCAGTTCCTAGCACATAGCTGGTGCTTAATAAATGATTACTGACTATTAACTGACTTGAAATCAGGCTACCTAGAAAAATCTTTGAAGTTTGATGGAAGTATCTATCTAATAGAGAAAAAATGGGAATCTTTGCCCTTAAGTCTTCCCTAAACTAGAAGAAATGCAGAAATCAGAAATAATAAACCCCAAAACCAAGTAATACTATTGGGCCTCTTGTTGTACAGTATTCACAGTCCCTGCGAGAAGAGCACAATCTTTTTGGTGAACCAATAAGCATTTATTAAGTGCCCTCTGTATGCAGGGCACTACTTTAAGTGTTGTGACTACAAAGACAAAAATGAAACAGTCTCAACATTTCAAGGAGCTTAGAGTCTAAGCGAGAATTAAATATACGTAAAATAAATACAAGGCAAATGGCAAAGAGGAGGAACATGGGAAGATCAGGGAAGGTTTCCTGCAGAAGACAGTAAGGGAGCTTTGAAGAAAGCTAAAAGTTCTGCGAGGTGGAGGTGAGAAAGGGGTACATTTCAGGCAAGGCTAGTAAGTCAGTACAAAAGTAAAGTGACCAGAGATAACAGGTCATGAGAGAGCTATAGGAATCTTTAATTTCCTTCTTTATTTCCTTATTCTATGGAACTAGAGGTCATTCCTCCAGCAATTTTTGATTAACTAAAAGTCTAAAACCCACACTGCAACAAAAGCCACCCTATGGGATGTAAAAATGTATTTTGACTCTTAAGTATTCCTTAGATAAAAAGCCAGAGGAAGAATCTCAGCTGTCTCTGACTCCTTGTCAACTCCTCAATCAGTCAAATTTTGAATCCTCTGAAGTCAATTTAATTTGAAAGTTGATTTAGTTTTCCTATCGTTTGACAAAGTTTGTTTCCTTAGGGGACGTATGAGATTATGACTTTTATTAAGTTTGTTCAACTTTTATGACATTGAAGTAAGCGTAGGATTATGGATCTATCTTCCCTTTAACTTTTATGGCCTCAGAGGAATGTGAATGTACAAGACTGCAATATGTAAAAGAATTATTTCTCTGACACACTGATGTAATTTTGACTATAAGACTAGTGAGAGTGCTATTCAAGGTTCAGATTTTGTCTGAGGGAGGGAGGGAGGGAGGGAAGGAAGGAAGGAAGGAAGGAAGGAAGGAAGGAAGGAAGGAAGGAAGGAAGGAAGGAAGGAAGGAAGGGAAGGCAGAAAAAGAAAGAGAGAAAGAAAGAAAGAAAAAGAAAGAAAGAGAGAGAGAAAGAAAGAAAGAAAGAAAGAAAGGAAAGAAAGAAACTATGATTAAGCATAACAATAAAACCTATGTTTTTTATCTGCATAATTTCTGCATTGTGTAAATATATATTGCGAAGCAGTTAGCCTCAGATCTGTTGAATGCAGACATCACTGTCTGCACTCACTGATCCCAATTAGCCCCATGATTCCAGCAGGTCTAAACTGGTTTCCCAGCTGTTACACTGGGAGCTTGAGCAGGCTATTCTGACCAAATGTCAGTCTTTCCTCCTCTTTACCCACCTCTCTTCCCTCAGCCTTTCCTATCACTTTTGGTTTATACCAAAAACATATAAAACAAAACAAGAAATCCTTATGTGAGGGATTACCAAGGCTGTGCCCTCCCTGAGACTCCCTCTGTGTTGTTATTTAAGCCCCACCCCCTCTGGATTCTTCAGTGTTGGTGCCATGATGTGTCCCAAATTGCAATTTTCTTGCCTCAATTAAAGGACCTTAATTTTTTTCTGTTTTGATAGCTTTCTTTATTTCAGGTTGACAGATTCCAATAATTTGACAATTCAAAATAGCTTTAAGATAAACTCATGAAATTGGAGAATAGTCTAAACTAATAAAATTCATTGGTACGCTATTACATGGCTTCTGGTACCATGACAGTGCAATCTTTTTGGAAAGCAATGTGACAATACATACTAATTCATACAAGTAAAACTTTATACTCTTTGACCCGAAGATCTCACTATACTTTACCCTAATATTTGTAATAACAAAAAATCTGAAAGCAAGTTGTGTCCACATGGTTATAGAATAATTAAACGAAAATGTTGTAAAAAGAGGGGAATGTAATTGTTCCATTGAAAATTCCAAATATAAAGATTGCAGAGCAGGAGTTCTTAACTTTTTTGTGTGTCATGGACCCCACTGGTAGTCTGTCAAAGCCTTTGAATCTTTTCTCATAATAATGATTTTGAATACATAAACAAATGCACAGGATTACAAAGGAAAAACAATTATATTGAAATAGATTTGTCAAAACATATTTTTAAAAACAAGTTCACAGATGCATGGGTTTAGAGAAATATGAAAATATTCATGTGAAATTATACAAAGAAAGACCCATAACAAATATACACACTGACTACAGCTAAATACTACTGCTACTATTAATAATTATAGTGACTCAGAAAAAAAGATAAAGGAAAAACATTAGGGGCTATGTAAGTAATCATTATTTGTTATCTAAGTTTGTTTATCGAAATAAGCAGATCATGACCTACCTCTCCTATGAAGCTTTTGTCCATGTCCTAACATATTTTACCATGGAAACTCACCCAACCCACTAGAGGCTTTTCTCAATATCTCTTTAAGAGGGTACCAGTGGAGCACTCTGGTTGTCTACCTGCCATACTTCATCACTTAACCAGTCAGTCTTCTCTTTCTATCATACATTTCCTTGATATCTTTTACTTACATTCTTCCTCAAAGGTCTTCAGTGGTTATACATCATAGCCAGATCATAACCATCTTGCACTCCTCCATTGTTCTCTGTCATATTTTTCATTTATTCGAAAATTATTGCATTCTATTCCTTAATATAGTAACACTATTATGAACTAGAAGTATCTTATTAATTTGTTAAATTAACTGGTAAAACTGGTATGAACTGGTAAAACAGAAGAAACACCAAGTCCAAATGGGCCTGGAATGAACCAGAGTCTGATCGCAGTTTATAAAAATTATGATTGCCTTTGTTGCCTGAGATGGAGCTTGCAAGCTGGAATAATGAGGCAGGGTCCACATCTGTTCAAAGCCCACTTGGAAAGAGTGAGATATTTATATTTTTCAAAGGAAGTCAGGGAATTTGGGGAGAAAGTCGGGAATCCCAGAAAGAAATGAGTCAGGGATATGGGGTTTCTAAGTGAAACCCATTTCTCTATCCAGGTAGTGAGGAATTTCAGGTGTCAGAGGTGTGGCCCTTTGATACACAAATCAGAAGGCATTTCTGGTGTTAGGCAGACCTGGCAGTTCAAGGCTTGAGCATGAACAATAAGATAAAGGAATGTCTCCAAAAACTGTAAAACATGATGTGTCTGAGAGCCTCATAACCAACAGTTAGGGGACTCTCTGAAGGTAAGGACGCCTCTTGAAGGTCCATAAATCCCCAACTGGCTCAGGGTCTACTTCAAAGCTGGTATGAGCTTCAATGGCTTCAGAGTTGCTGGTTTTCTGCACATCCAGCTGGGTTTACTCTTGGTCTCTACAAAGGAATGTTGGTATGTCAAGCAACCCTGGGCATCAGAAGTCCTCCTGATTGGATAGTTGTGCTATTCCATTAACTGGTTCCCCTGTGAAAAAGAGAAGGTCTAGCAGATTTAATCAGTTAA
This sequence comes from Notamacropus eugenii, assembly GCF_028372415.1. Lineage (NCBI taxonomy): Eukaryota > Metazoa > Chordata > Mammalia > Diprotodontia > Macropodidae > Notamacropus > Notamacropus eugenii. Next base: position 108,044,616 of record NC_092872.1, on the reverse strand, counting down.
TAACTGCATTACAGAGCCAATGTTCACAATTTCTAGAGTCGTATCAAATGTTTCCATGTTTGTTTTCATTTGGTTATGTGATTATTATATTGTCTCCCATTTAGCTATTTAAATGTTCAATACTCACCTATAGAATTTCAAAAAAGCTATTAGTGCCTACTAATAAACCAAGAATATTTTTAAAATAGTATTTTAAACCTTATACTTCAAAAACAAGAGGTTTTTGTTTCTCTGTGTAATTATATCATGAAGAACAAGGACAAATGGGAAGAATTTGTATCAAAGCTGATGAGAGATCAATAAAAAAGAATATTTTAATAAGAACTATAGGACAATTCAATAAGCTTATTTATGAAATCAATTTCCTTTCACTGTAAGTATTTAAATATAGATATTTGAATTTTGTAGATAAGCAGTACCCTGCATATGACAGAAGATAAGATGTAGGTCTCTAAAGTCCCTTTTTAAATCCATGATTCTAGAACCCAAAGAAATTTATCTCTGTTTATCTATCTATAAATATCTAATCATAAATCATAAAAAAATATTTTAGAGATGTTCTTTTAAAGTTAGGTATTCTCTACCACAATAAATATGTTTATCACTATTTTCCTACTCTAGTACTTTGATCTTTTTACCCCCAAATAACTCATTCCCTAACTAATAATCTTTTAAACTGTTTTTGAGCCCAGATTTGAACTTATAAAGATCCTGACTCCAGACATAGCATTCTACTCACTGCACCATCTAGCTGCCCTAAATGTTTACTGACATCATTTATATGCTGAATGTTATTTTATAAATTATATGGTAATTTTAACTGTAATTTATTTTTATGATATATCTTCTGGATTTTCTTTTTGCTTTATAGAAATGCTGGCATTTCGTATTCTGATACTTAATCAAAGTGAATGTCTCAATTAGTTTCTCTGCTGATTCTCTGAGGTTTTCTGAGTTGTACTCCATCTATAAGTAGGGACAACTTTGTCACTTATTTATCAATATTTATGCCTTTAATACATTTCTCTTGTCTTATTGCCATGAGTAAGATTTTTAGAATTGTGTCAAGATAGAAGACAAGACTCATCTTTGCTTTACCCTGTGTTTTTTTGGAAGAACTTCCTCTCTTTCTTCATTGCAACTAATTCTCCCTTTTGCTTTTAGGAACATAGTTTTTATCATATTGAAAAGGATCCTTCTAGACCTATGCATTTTATAGAATTTTTTTGTTTGCTTAAATGATTATATATTTTGTCAAAAGTCTTTCTGACTACTCGTATCATATATTTTTCTTCTTAATGTGGTGAGTTATGTTAATAGGTTTCCAGATGTTGAACTATTCTTGCATTACTGAAAATTTTTTTTGGCTTCAGATGCATTGACTTTTCAGCAAATTCCCTGGTAGAATTTAGAGGAAGCTTAAATTACCAATCTGGAAAACCTACAAACACAATAGCTGTTGTGCCTAAAAGACACAATTATTTTCAAAGAACAGTTCTTAAGGACACAAAGTTTATATACTTACATATCTCTCTCTGATCTAATATTTGCTAGCTGAATGGCCATAGACAGTTTAAAATCTAATCTTCCAGGAATCTTCCAGTACTTCCTAGGAAGCAACCCCTTCTAGAGAGGCATCACAAAAGAACCACCAGAAACATGAAGGCCAGCATGGACCCTCCTCCCTCTGTACTACTCATCCTCCACTTCAACACTCTCGTTATGTTCCAATCTTTCATGACCACGCAAATTGTTCTGGGCTGGGGCTGATGCAGACCAGTCTTCTATTAGTTTAAGTTCATTATGGGAATAAAATGAAACACATGCAGGTCATTTGACATTTAAACAAAGACGATTTACTTAGCCATAGCAGGAGAAAGATATTCAACAAGGATAGACGTTGAGAAGCACTCAAGCTAATTCCACTAAGTGAAACTCGCTTTACTGAGTTGTTCCTTATGAGAGGATTCAGTATCAACCACTCAGCATCAGAACAGGTACCTGGAGTTCCTTGTAACTGTTTGGTACTCAGGCACCTGAGAAGTAATGTCAATAGCCTGATCCTTTGGTCCCCTGAGTCAATCAAGTCTTGAGAATGGTCTCAATACTTTTCAAGAAAAAAAAACTACCTTAATTTATATTTGCTTCTCTCTCTTTTAAATCATGTTAGCTAGAAAGTATATTGCTTTTGTTAGTATTTTTAAAGAATTGGCTTTTAGAATTGATTCATCACTTCTGAGGTTTTTTGCTTCTCATGTTAGTCTCCTTTTATCTCTATCTTGTGCTTCTCTTCTATATATTACTGGTTTTTTGTATCATGTTTTTTAAAAAATGTGTTTGATATTTTGGACTCTTTCCATTAATTCGTAATTTCTCTGTGCACTACTTAGCATACAATCTATTTTTGTAAAGGTACTATATGCTTCTTTCTTTGTTTTCTCATTGCCTAGTATAGATGTTTATTGATTGAATAATCCATTAATATTCCCATTCAGGAGATGTCATAAGTGCTTGGGACCTAGTTTTTTCATCCTATAATTTCCTTTTAATTTTTTCTGTTATATTTATCCAGGTCCATGAGAGAAGTATTATAATCTTGTACAATTATTGCTGTGTCATTTATGTCTTCTTGCAATACTTTTCCTTTAAATTTATTTAGGTGCTATACCCTTTGATGCATATTTTTAGTATTACTTTTGTTGCATTGTGGTTCCATCAATGTAATTTCTTTATTTCTCTTAACATTGTAAATTTTTTCTTTATCTGATAGAATACTTTCTATTCTTGTTTTTTTGAAGTTACCTGATTCACACTAGATATTTTGTTATCCTTTCATTTTAATTCTCTATGTCTTTATTTTTAAAATGTTCTTCTTTCATAAAGTCAAATTTATTTCTTATTCTGCTATTCTCTTTCATTTTATTGGATAGTTTAATCTGTTCACATTTAGGATTATGATTATCAGATTTGTATTTACCTCTTTTCACCTCACTTAGATTTATTATTTTTTATCCCTGTTGTCTCTTGTCAGTATTCTTTCCTTTCATTAGATTTGCTTATGCTACTTTGAAACTAGTCTATTCCCACCAACCAATTTGTTTTTCTCTCCCAAGTTCCTTGAATTCCCTTACAATGTTAATTTCTCTTTTTATTTTTCTCTATATATCTGCTCCCCATTGTTGATTCATCCCTTTCACCAAACATGTAAACATGTTTCAAAATTGCTCTATTCTCTGCAACCTCTTATCTTAAGTAACATTATTTTGTGATACCTTTTCCCAAATCTTCATTTCTTTTGTATTTCTCATCTCTGATGATCTATTCTGAATTCTATCTCTGTTCTTTATAGTAATGTTATTTTTTCTTATTTGTCGCACAGAAAGAGTAGATCATCTGGTGTGACAAATTTAAAATCACTCCTCTATCTCATTTCTTTGTCAAACATTTGTAGATCTCATCTCTTTCCCTTATTTCTTGATCCACTTCTTTATTTGGAAGAAGGGGTTCTTTTTCTCTTGAAGCCTTACTTTTAGAGAAAACGGTCTATGAAGAAAACAGGCACATTGAATTTCAAAATAATAGAATTTCAAAAGTTGGAAAGGATCATTTAGTTCTGACCATCTAGATCAATCCAAAAGAAATCTCCTACTCTTGCCATATTGAACAAGTAGTTATCCAACTTCTGCTTGAATACATCTGAGGGAAACTCTTTTCCTCCTCAAGCAGGTGACTTTATTAATTCACATCATGACTAAATTTCCTTCTTTCTATCTTCCAACCATTGTTCCTATTTCTTATCTCTAGAACCAAACAAATTAAATCTAAACCCTGTTTCGTTGTTTGAGAAAAGCTATCCTATTTACTTGAATCTTTTCCTCTCCATTCAACATATTCCCATTTCCTTCAATTAATTCTCCAGAGATTCCAAATCTACCACTATCCTAGTTTCCCACCGCTGATGCTCTCTAGCTTATCAGTGACCTCTGAGGTACCCAGAACTGAATGTAACTGAATCATGAAGCCTCGTGTTCTCCCTGACCCCTACTATGATTACTCAACTAATATTTCTAATGCCAGGTTATCTTACCTCTGGACCTTTGCCTCCACCTACCACCCTGGGTGCTGATTGACCCCCAAGAACCCATACATTTTTCTCTAGTGTGGGATACTGTCTTGAGAAGCATTATTTTTGCTCCAAAAAGTTTGTTTTCTATTGCTCTTTCTCCTTCTTGAGACAAAATTCATGATGATTTTCCTGTTTCTCACTGGACATAAATTACCCTTCCATGGGAAAAATAATGTAACGTTTTCATTTTTACCTTGTAGTGTAGCTCTTGTGTTCCAATCCCCTCAGCCTAGACCCCTTCTTTCATTGCTTTTGCCTTGCCTTCCCACAGTATCCCATTCTTGGCAAAAGAACTTAAAATTTTTCATCTTTTTTTTCAAGTCCATGTCTGGTGAAGGTGCATTACTATTTACCTTCTTTGTTTTGCCTGTCCTGTCGTCTCTTAAGCAACTACTACTTTATTCGCCCATAAAATATATTAATGCACTTTTAAAACATATTGGGATTTTATCCATGAAATATCAGTTCAGCATTTCCTCCTTCCTTTTTCCTGATTAAGATCCTCTTAAATCTTTAGCTTCTTATCTCCTTTTTCTATTTTGATGATCTTCTTTTATCCCATAGACCAATTTCTCTCTTACAACAATAAATATCAAGAGAACTGGCTAAGTTATTTCTTCATAGTTCTACTTATTTACTTTTCTTATGTTTGTCTTCTTTCAAGTGTTAATAAGGAAAACATTTTGTTTCCCTCTAGAATTTATATTGTTTTGCTGCAGAACTTCATTAGATGCAGTGATATGCAGGTAAATGTTCAATGATTGACTCTCTGGAAAAAGAAACTATGTATTAAATTGAATCTGCATTGGTAACATTTTCAATATTGCTTTCTGAAATTTAGAAATCAATAAAGCAATAAATGAAGCCCAGAATTTGTAACATCTGATGTGTAAAAGCTCAGATTGAGAATTAAACAATTGTATATCTGTTTGAATCAACTCTTTTGTCAAAGGTCTACCTTTTTTTCTTGGATATTTGGGCTCAGCTTTGAAAGATATGCTACGTCATGTTGCAGCTTCAGCTACTTTACTTTTTGAAATATCTCTTCCATGCTGTTCTCCAATTTCAAATAGTTTTAATGTCATCTAAATTAAGGATACCTCACAGCTGAAGGTCTATTTATATGGTTGTAATTTTTTTGTTTGTTATCGGAATTGAATAATCTAAGTACATATTTTTTATTTTCATTTAATCAAGTACCTTGAAAGTTTAAGTGTAGATTTGTTTTTCTTAGCAGCAATCTATGAATTCAATCAGTGCTTTTTTTGTCTGCATTCTGGATGGTTTTCTTATATTATTTCCTGCAGCATATGTTATTTTGGAAACCTTTGATCCTTAAGTTAACTCTGTACATGCTTGCACCAGCCAGTCCTTTGGGGTTTTTATGAAATTCATATGTTCTTTTTTTTTTTAAATACGTTTTTATTAATGTAATACTTTAATATTGCCATGGCTTTCCCAACTATCCTTTCCTGTCCCATTCCCAGAGAACCTTCCCATTTACCAAAAAGTACTTTCAAAAACAAAAAGAAGACTGATTAATACATTAAAAAAATGAATATATGTACATTATGCAACAATAATGAACCTCCTACTTCTACAAAGTACTGAAGTATGAGTATCTGCTCATCTTTCAAGACATATTCTTTATCATTTTGCAAAATTCACTTTTGATTATTTTTTGTGTGGTTTCTTTTGTTCTTTCCATTTATGTTTTCATAGCCATTGTGTATATTGTATTCTTGGTTCTTCTTAGTTCATTCTCCATCAGTTTACATATAGCTTTCCATCATTTCCTTATAATTTCTTATAGCAGAGTAATATTCCATTACGTTTATTTACCACAATTTGTTTAGTCATCCCTCAGTTGAGGGGCATCTACTTCCAATTCCTTGCTATCACAAAATGTGCTACAATAAATATTTTGATATGTATGGAGAGTTTCTTATCATTAATGACCTTCTTAGCAGGAGTCTCTGATTCTAAGAGTATGGACATTTTAATCACTTCGTTAGCATAATTCCAAATTAATTTCTAAAATTTCTTCCAATTCACAATTCCACTAGCAATGGTCCAGAGTGTTTATTTTCCCATAACCCCTTCAAAATTGATTATTCCCATCCTTTGTCATGTTTGTCAATTGGCAGGATGTGAAGTGAAACCTTAAAGTTGTTTCAATTTGCATTTCTCTTATTATTAGTGATTCTGTTCTGTCCTTACAATATCTCTCAAGTACACTCCCTTCTCTCCACTCACACAGTTCTCTATTCACACAAGCTTTTATCATTTTCATCTATCTTTTGCAGTAGCTTTCTAATTGGTTTCTTTGCCTTAAATGTCTCTACATTCTAACCTACAAGCCATTAAAATTGATTTTCTAAAGCAAATATATATTCACATCACACACACATATGTGCGTATGCACAAACACTCAAAAAACTTCATACATAAAAATATGTCTATTTATATACATCTCATACACATAATGCAAACTCCTTGAGGAATCATGGCTACAGGAGAGCAGGAGATCTGGTCAGGGTCCTGAGGAGTACTAGCACTTGTTGCAGCAGAATAGCAAAAATCCTTTGGTAAAGAACAGAGTGGAGCTGTGACCACATCTCTCCCAGAATAACATCACTCTGGAAGCACTGAAAACTTGAAAACACCCAGAACTATCTCTGAAAACAGCAGCATGAAAAAGTCTGAAGGCTGGACAGTGCCCACCCACTCCCTGTGGGTGAGAAGAGTCCATAAAGTTCAAAGTCAACAAATATGCTAAAAATCCACCAATCATCACCTGAAAGAGATCCCAGAAGGAAAATTTACAGAGTATCATAGCCAAGTTTCAAAGCTCCTAGGTAAAGGAGAAAATATTGTAAGCAACAAGAAAAAACAATTTAAATATTATGGAGTTACAATAAGGATTACACAAGACCTAGCAGCTACTATGTTGAAGGACTGTAGGTCTTGGAATACTATATTTTACAGAGCAGAAGAGCTGGGGTTATGACCAAGGGTGACTAATTCATCAAAGTTAAATGTAAGCCTGAATGAAAAAAAGGAAATTTAATGAAGTGAAAGACTTTCAAGTATTTGTGACAAAAAGAACAGAACGTAAGGAAAAATTCAACAAATCCAAGAGAAATATAAGATAAACATTAAGGAACATTTATAAGAGACTAAAGGTCAAATTGTTTATCTCTGATATATGAAAATATTATCAATTCTTTCATTACTGTCATTTTCATTTGGATAGTTTGAAAGAAAGGCTTAGACTCAGTTGACTAGAATGGGGTGATTCTAAAAAATTGTTTAAGGAGAGATAAAAAGGACCAACTATCTCATACAAACAAAGCATAAAAGAAAAAACTGATAGAGAAGAAGCTATTTGGGGGATGATGGGGAATGCTCAAACCTTACTCTCATCAGGAATGGCTTAAAGTGGAAACAACATATATATTTAGAAGCATATAAAGGTCTTCTAAATTTAGAATGAAATTAGAGGACAAAGAAATGGATTGGAGAGGATAAGAGAGGGACTCTTTAAGGGGTGTGTAGATTAAAGAATAGGAGGGCAATGTAGTAGGTAGAAGTAAAGCAGAGGACTAAGGATGGACAGGAATAAGATGAGAAGAATAGTGAGGAAAAATAGGAAGCAAGAAAATATACAGGTAATTGTAATTTCAAATGTGAATGGGATGAATTTACCCATGCAACGGAAACTGATAGCAGATTGAATTCAACAATATGATGTTTTCAGGAAATGCTATAAAAATAAGAGATTACACAAAGATAAAATAATGGTCAGGAGTAGAATTTACTATGTAAAAAAGCAGTATTAATCATCATCTCAGACAAAGTTAAAGCTAAAACAGATTTAATCAAAAGAGAAAAACAGGGAAACTACACTGTGTGTAAGCCATACTATTCAATATTGTTTTAGATCACTTAAAATAATTAGAGAGTATAAAATATCTGGGAGCATACTTGCCAAAAGGAACTATATGGACATAAATATAAAACACTTTTCTATACAAATAAAGTTAGATTTAAATAATTGAATTAATATTTATTGTTCATGGGTACACAAAGCCAATATAATAAAAAAAGACAATCTTATCTACCTAATCTATTTATGTAATGCCATCCCAACTAAATTACTAAAAAAAATTATCTTACTGAGTTAGAAAAAATAATAACAAAAAGTTAGAAATTTCAAAGAAACCAGGGAGGAAAGATGTAAAGGAAACAGATTCAGTAACAACAGACCTTAAACTAAAATATATGGTGAGAACATTGTAGAAATGTAAAATGGATAATTTTGATTATTTTAAATTAAAATGGTCTTATCTAAGTAAAATTTATGCAGCCAAGAATAAAAGGAAATCAGAAAATTGCAGAAAATTTTCATACACAGTCTCTTAGATAAAATGTGATTGTGTTGGAAAATTGCTATGGTATAGGAAATGATTAGATGGCTGATTTATAAAAACGTGAAAAGATTTGAACTTATGAAGGAAGATGGTATCCACTTTCAGAGAAACAGAGGACAAGTGGAAATAAGCATAGTACAACCTCACAAATATGTATTTTAGTATACATATTTAGTATACATATATATATATGTCAGTGTTATAGAGGGTTATGCATATTGTATGTGTATAATTATATATGTATATCCACATACATATACATATAGGTGTCTATTTATGTATGTGTATATATCCATATCTATATACCTATCTCCATGCTTAATTGTAGCCTTCTTGAGGGCAAGGAGGAATAAAGTAAAAAGTACAAAGCAGAAAACAAAAGAAAACGTACAAGGGAGTGAAGAAAAACTGGAAACCTTTGAAAACAATGTGTAGTATTTATTATATATATTTTCTTGAGATTTTACATTAAATCCTTTCTTATGTTCTATTGTGTACATGGCAATATTTTTTTCTTTTGTATTTAAGTTTAGAATAAACTTTAAAACTTATTTTTAAAAAAGAAATTAGCTGAGAAAATGGACAAGTGAAAAAGAAATTGACCATAAAAAATACTATGGTGACAGGGAAGAACAAGAAATAAACTCAGAAGTAGACAACAATGTGAAAACAGCTGCAAGCAAAACTTCAAAGGAAAATGCAAATTGGACCCAAGACCAGTGAGAATTCCTAGAAGAGTTAAAGGAAGAGATGAGTGTGGTAAAGAAAAATTTTAGAAAGGAAATCACAGTGATGCTAGAAATATGAAAAGAAAATGAAGAGCTTGGCAAAAGAGGCATAAATTTGAAGTAATGGTAAAGAGGCACAAAAATTCACTGGAGAAAAGAACTCTTTAAAAAGTATAGTTCATCAAGTGGAAAAAGAGGTTCAAGAACTCCCTGAAGAAAATCATTCCTTGAAAATTAGAATTGGACAAATGGAAGATAATGATACCATGAGACACCAAGATAATCACAGTCAAATGATTGGGGAAAAAAGCCAGAAGAAAATGTAAAATATCTTATTGGAAAAACAATTGACCTGTTCAGTAGATCAAGAAGAGATAATTTAAAATTTATTGTACTACCAGAAAGTCATTACAAAACAATGAGACTCTAAGACATCATATTTCAAGAAACTTTAAAAGAGAATTGCCCCCAAAATCTTAGATCCAGAGGGTAAAATAGGAATGGAAAGAATTCACCAATCATCTCCTGAAAGAGATCCCAAAATAAAAACTCCCAGGAATATTACAGTCAAATTCTACAGCCCACAATTAAAGAAAAAATATTTTAAGCAGCCAAAGAGAAATCATTGAAGTATTGCAGAGCCACTGTCAAACTATCACAAGATATAGCAGTTTTCACACTAAAAGAGCAGACAGAGGACTTGAAATATTATATTCCAGAGGGCAAAGGAGCTAGGATTAAAAACAAGAATAACCTACCCAGCAAAACATGTAATCCTTCAGAGGAAAATGTATATTTAAGGTAATAGAGAACTTCCAAGCACTTTTGTTGAAAAAAACCAAAATTTGACACTCAAGTAGAAGACTCAAGAGAGGCATAAAAAGGTAAACATGAAAGAGTAATCATATGGGACTCAATACAGTTAAACTGTATACATTCTTTTATGAGAATATAATACATCTAACTTCTAAGAACTTTATCATTATTAGGGCAGTTAGAAGGAGTGTATATGTAGACAGGACACTGGTGTTGAGTCAATTATGTTGGAATGACCTCCAAAAAAAAAAAAAGGAATGTAGGACTGAGAAAGAGGGATACACAGAGAAGGGGGGAAAGGAGAGGTAGAATAGGGAAAATTTTCTCACAATAAAAGGAGATATGCAAAGAAAGACTTTTATAATGAAGGGGAAAATGAGGGGTGGAAGAGGGTAATGCCTGGACCTCACTGTCACTGGAATTAATTCAAAGAGGAAAGAACATATATACACACTTAGTTGGGAATATAAATCTTTATTACTCAATAGAGAATTATGAGGGGAAGGGGATAAAAATGTAGAGGCAGGTGATAAGAGGGTGTGTGAATTAAGAAAGACTAATCAGAAGGAAAAAAGATTTTTGAAGAGAGTAAAAAGAGAATAAGATAAGCAAAAGGAAATAGGGTAGAGGGAAATATACAATAATCATAACTGAATGTGAATGGAATGAGCTCACTCATAAGACAGAAATAAATAGCAGAATGGATTAGAAACCAGAATGCAACCATATGTTGCTATAGTGAAAATGTGATATTCACAGTGCCCACAGCAGTCATGAATATCTAGGTGCAATTTTGAATCACAAAATACCACAGACTCTCCACATCGAAGACAGAACAAAACATTTATTCAAACACCAGAGAGCCAAATCCATCATAGTAACAAAAATCTGTACACAATAACAATGCAGAGAACAACACCATCTCCAAGCCTTCCCCCTGCTAGCCTTCCCACAAACCAGTTCCCCTTAAATCATAAGCAGATCTCCTTAAACAAAATGCCCTTCTCACTCTCACAGTGAGCTGCAAGCTTCAGTTCTGATTGCTCTCTCACTAATTTCCTCTGAGCTCTGCTCTAGCTCCATCTCTTCCTGCTCCACCCATTCAGCAAATTCCTCCCACCACAGGCTCCATGTGACTCAGGCTTCCATGTGACCTAGGCAGGTCACATGGGTCTATTAAGGAATATGAAAAATCTCCCCATTTAAATTACCATTATGGTGGCTTAAAAGAGACAGACTTGAAATAGAAAGACACATACAGGGTGGATCCAAGATGGCAGAATAGAAACAGGACCTGCTTGCTCTCCTTGCCTCAAATGCCTCAAAATACCTGTAAAATACCTGTAAAAAATGACTCTAAACAAATTCTAAAGCAGCAGAAGTCAAAAAATGACAGAATGAAACAGTTTTCCAGCCCAAGATAGTCTGGAAGTCTGGCAGAAAGGATCTATTACACCCGGATCAGAGTGGAGCACAGCACAGTGTGGGCCATGCCAGCACGGCCAGGACTGGAAAAGGCCTCACAGTGCTGAATCCCTGGCAGCTGTAGTAGTTTCCAGACTTCTCAATCCATGAATGCCAAAGACAGCTTCAAAGGTCAGTAAGAAAGCTCTCTCACTTGGGGGAGAGGGGAGTGTAGATTGGCCCCAGTCCCAGCCTCACCCCCAGGGCAGTGGTAGTCACCGCTGAAAAGGTGGCTGTTCTTGGAGATCTTGGCCTACAGTCAGAGAGGGAATTAAGCAGCTGATCTGGGTCGCAGTCCTGGGTGGCAGTCCTGGGGTAAGGAGGAGTGCTGGTATGGTGGAGCTAAAGGTAGGGGTAAAGAGGAAATCCTACTTGGAATTCCAGGGCAGAAAAGAGTGCTTGTGGTTGCTCACAGACCAGAGCACAGGCCAAAAGAGAAGTAAACATCTCTCCTTTGGTCATACCACTTTGGAGTAACTGAGAACTTGCAGGTCCCTAGAGATATCTCTGAAAACAGCTGCACAAAACTCTTGAAACTTGTGGTAGTACACCCTCCACTTAACAAAGACCTCAAAAGTCAAGTAATTGGCTTCAAAAATGTACAAAAAAGGGGGGAAAATAAGACCATAGAAGGTTACTTTCATGGAGAAAAGTTATTTTTTTACACCATTTTGGACAAGGAAGATCAAAGCATACAACTAGAGGAAGACAGCAAGGTCAAGGCGTCTAAATCCAAAGCCTCTAAGAAAAATATGAAATGGTCTCAGGCCATTGAAAAATATGTTTAAAAAAATATTTTGAAAATCCAGTAAGAGAAGTAGGGGAAAAATTGGAAAGAAAAAGAACAATGCAAGAAAATCACGAAAAATGACTCAACAACTTGCTAAAGGACACCCCAGAAAATACTGAAGAAAATAGTATTTTTAAAAGTAGACTAACCCAACTGGCAAAATAGGTCCAAAAAGACAATGAGGAAAAGAATATCTTAAAAAGCAGAATTTGCCAAATGTAAAAGGAAGTCCAAAAGCCTGTTGAAGAAAATAATTCTTTCAAAATTAGAATGGAGCAAATAGAAGTTTATGACTTTAGGGAGATATAAAGAAGTTACAAAACAAAATCAAGAGAATGAAAAAACAGAAGACAATGTGAAATATCTCATTGGAACAACAACTGACCTGGAAGATAGATCCAGGAGAGATATTTTAAAAATTATTGGTCTACCTGAAAGCCATCATCAGAAAAAGAGCTTAGATATCATCTTTCAAGAAATTATCAAAGAAAACTGCTCTGATGTTCCAGAACCAGAGAGTAAAATAGAAATTGAAAGAATCCACTAATTACTTCCAGAAAGAGATACTAAAAAGAAAACTCCTAGGAATATTGTAACCCAATTCTAGAGTTCCTTGGTTAAGGAGAAAATATTACAAGCAGTCAGAAAGAAATAATTCAAGTGCTGTGGAAGTACAATCAGAATAACACAGGATTTAGCAACTTCTAAACTAAGGGACTAGAAGACTTGGAATATGATATTCCACAGGTCAAAGGAGGTAGGATTAAAACCAAGAATCATCTGCCCTGCGAAACTGAGTATAATACTTCAGGGAGGAAAAGGCACATTCAATAAAATAGAGGATTTCCAAGCATTTTTGTTGAAAAGACCAGAGCTGAATAGAAAATTTGACTTTCAAATACAAGAATCAAGAGAAACATGAAAAGGTAAACAGGAAAGAGATGTCATAAGGGACTCATTAAAGTTGAACTGTTTACATTCTTAGGTGGAAAGATGATGTTTGTAACTCATGAGACCTTTCTCAGTATTAGGGTAGTTAGAGGGAATATATGTATGTGTATATGTATATATGTATGTATGTGTATCTATACATGCACACATACATGTGGGGGAGCATAGGCATACGTGTATGTATAGTTTTGTATGTATATATTACATATGTGTATGTATATGTGCATTATATATATGAATATATATGTAGGTATATATGTGTGTATATTTATATAGACAGAGGGCACAGGGTGAGCTGAATATGAAGGGAGGAAACCTAAAATAAAATTAAGTCTTGAGAGAAATGTACTGAGAGAAAGAGAAAGGGAGAGGTAGAATGTAGCAAGTCATCTCACACAAAGGAGACGAGAAGGAGCTTTTACAATGGAGGGAAATTGGAGTGAGGTGAGAAGGAATAAGTGAACCTTACTCTCATCAGATTTGACTTAAGGAGGGAATAACACACACTTAATTGGGAGTGGAATTCTATCTTACCCTAGGAAGGCAGGAGGGATGGGGTAAGAGAGGGAAGATAATAGAAGGGACAGTAGATTGGAGAAAGGGTAATCAGAGGCAAACACTATTGTGGGGGGACAGGTCAAGGAAGGGATTGTAATAGATGGAGGGCAGGACAGAAGAGAAGGAAATGTGATTAGTCTTTTGTAATATGACTGTTTTGGAAGTGTTTTGCATGGCTACACATGTATGACCTATATTGAATTACTTGCTTTCTCAATGAGGGTGGGTAGATTGGGAGGAAGGGAGAGAATGTGGAACTGAAAGCTTTAAAAATGAATGTTAAAAATTGTTTTTGCAGGCAACTGGGAAATAAGGTTTACAGGCAATGGGGTACAGAAATCTATCTTGTAGTACAGGAAAATAGAGGGGAGGAGGATGGGAAAAGGGACTGTTATAGAAGGGAGAGCAGACTCGGGGAAGGAGGGTAGGGGGTGGGAAGAGATGGGGAAAAAATTGGAATTCAAAATTTTGTGGAAGTGAATGTTGAAAATTGAAAATAAATTATATTTTAAAAAGGGAAAGACATACAGAGTTAAAATAAAGAGTTGGAGCAAAATCTAGCAGTTAGAATGTGCAACCTGGAGTAAGGAAGACTTATCTTTGTGAGATCAAATCTGGTCTCAGACACTTACTAGCTATATGACACTAGGCAAATCGTTTAACTTTGTTTGCCAATGTTCCTCATTTGTAAAATGATCTGGAGAAGGAAATGGCAAACCACTCCAGAATCTTTGCCAATAAAACCCCAAACAGAGTCATGGAGAGTTGGACAAGACTGAAAAGACTCAACAGCAGCAAAAGTTAAAAAGGCAGAGACAGCAATCATTACCTCAGACAATGCGAGAGCAGAAATAGACCTAATTAAAAGGGATAATTAGGGAAACTACATTTTGCTAAAAGTACCATAGACAATGAAGTAATATTTTTTTTAAAAAGCAAGTTTTTTTTCTAATAAAGGTCTAATTTCTCAAATATATAAGAAGCTGAGGAAAATTTATAAAAACAAAACTCATGCTCCCACTGATAAATTGTCAAGGGATATGAACAGGCGAATTTCTGAAGAAGAAATTCATATTATAGATGAAAAGAAATCTATCTATAGTCATGAAAAAATTTTTAAATCAATATAGAATAGAGAAAGTAGAAAAATTAAAACAATTCACACCTATCAGAAATTACAAATTGGAAGATGGCGGAGTAGAAAGACATACATACGCAGGGTCTCCCCACACAGCCCATAAAATACCTGTAGAGAGGGACTCTCAACAAATTTTGGAGCAGCAGAAGTGGAGAACAACAGAGTGGAAGAGATTTCCAGCCCAGGATGACCTGAAAGGCCCATGGGAAAAAGGTACTGGATGTGGAGCAGAGCACCGAGCCCAGCCCAGCCTTGGCTGCATGGCACACAGCTCGTGAACAGCCCTTGGGGCAGTCTGGGAATCCCCAGTCCCAGCAGCAGCGGGTTTGAAGATCCCTCAACCCACAGGCACCAAAGGTCAGTGACAGGGTTTTCCCAGCTGGCCAGGAAGGGAGAAGGCCTTCCCATAGCTCTGGCCTTAGGCAGTGGTCACAGAGGCTACATGGCAGGTGCAGCAGCGCATACATTTTTGCAGTGTAAAAACCCTGGAGGCAATGAAGAGCTGATTATTGCCTCCGCCCTGTGTGGAGGCCCTGGGCAAGCTGTTCTTTGTCTCACACTGATTGGAGGCCCTGTCCATCCAGCTTATCTGAAAATCAGCCCCCAGTGCTGACTTGGGAACTGGAGGCCAGGTGGCTGTGGAGAAGTAACTGCTAAGATTCTGGGCACAAAAATCCCTCTCTGCATCCAGACCAGTACACACTTGATCGTGCCACATTGGAGGAACTGAGATCTCACAGATTCCCAGAGTATACCCTACTCTTAACAAAAGACCCAAAAGTCAAGTAACTGGTTGGGGAAAATGCACAAAAAGGGGAAAAAAAATAAGACTACTTTCTTGGTGAACAGATATCTTCTCCAATCATTTCAGATGAGGAAGAACAATGCTTACCATCAGGGAAAGACATAAAAGTCAAGGCTTCTATATCCCAAACATCCAAAATAAATATTCAATGGCCTCAGGCCATGGAAGGGCTCAAAAAGGATTTTGAAAATCAAGTAAGAGAGGTGGAGGAAAAACTGGGAAGAGAAATGAGAGAGATGCAAGAAAAGCATGAAAAGCAGGTCAACACCCTGCTAAAGGAGACCGAAAAAAATGCTGAAGAAAATAACACCTCGAAAAATAGGCTAACTCAATTGGCAAAAGAGGTTCAAAAAGCCAATGAGGAAACGAATGCTTAAAAAGTAGAATTAGCCAAATGGAAAAGGAAGTTCAAAAGCTCACTGAAGAAAATAGTTCTTTAAAAATTAGAATGGAACAGATGGAGGCCAATGACTTTATGAGAAACCAAGAAATTACAAAACAAAACCAAAAGAATGAAAAAATGGAAGATAATGTGAAATATCTCATTGGAAAAACAACTGACCTGGAAAATAGATACAGGAGAGACAATTCAAAAATTATGGGGCTACCTGAAAGCCATGATCATAAAAACAGCCTAGACATCATCTTTCATGAAATTATCAAGGAAAACTGCCTTGATATTCTAGAAGCAGGGGGCAAAATAAATATTGAAAGAATCCACCAATCACCTCCTGAAAGAGATCCTAAAAGAGAAGCTCCTAGGAACATTGTGGCCAAATTCCAGAGTTCCCTGGTCAAGGAGAAAATATTGCAAGCAGCTAGAAAGAAACAATTCAAGTATTGTGGAAATGCAATCAGGATAACACAAGATCTAGTGGCTTCTACATTAAGGGATCAAAGGGCTTGGAATATGATATTCCAGAGGTCAAAGGAACTACGACTAAAACCAAGAATCACCTACCCAGCAAAACTGAGTATAATACTTCAGGGGAAAAATGGTCTTTCAATGAAATAGAGGACTTTCAAGCATTCTTGATGACAAGATCAGAGCTGAAAAGAAAATTTGACTTTCAAACACAGGAATGAAGAGAAGCATGAAAAGGTAAACAGCAAAGAGAAGTCATAAGGGACTTACTAAAGTTGAACTGTTTACATTCCTACATGGAAAGACAATATTTGTAACTCTTGAAACTTCTTTCAGTATCTGGGTAGTTGGTGGGATTACACACATATACACATCGAGAGAGAGACAGTGAGCACAGGATGAATTGAATAGGATGGGATCATATCTTAAAATAATGAAATGAAGCAGGGAGAGAAATATATTGGGAGGAGAGAGAGAGAAATGGAATGGGGCAAATTATCTCTCATAAAAAGGCAAGTAAAAGACTTTACAGTGGAAGGAAAAAGGGGGGAAATGAGAGAAAAAAACATGAAGCTTACTCTCTTCACATTTAACTAAAGGAAAGAATAAAATGCACACTCATATTGGTATGAAAACCTATCTTATAATACAGGATAGTGGGGGAGAGGGGGATAAGCAGGGTGGGGGAGATAATGGAAGAGAGGGCAGTGGGAAGAGGGAGCAATCTTGGGAAGGGATAGGATCAAAAGAGATAATAGAAGAAACGGGGGGCAGGATAGGATGGAAGGAAATATAGTTAGTCTTACACAACATGACTATTATGGAAGTCATTTGCAAAACTACACAGGTATGGCCTATATTGAATTGCTTACCTTCCCAAAGGGAATGGGTGGGGAGGGAGGGATGAAGAGAAGCTGGAACTGTTTTAGGAACAACTGTTGAGTATTGTTCTTGCAACTAGGAAATAAGAAATACAGGTAATGTGGTATAGGAATTTATCTTGCTCTTCAGGACAAAAGAGAAGATGGGGATAAGGGAAGGGAGGGATGTTAGAAGGGAGGACAGATTGGTGATAGGGGTAATTAGAATGCTTGGCGTTTTGGGGTGGAGGGAGGGGAGAAATGGGGAGAAAATTTGGAACCCAAAATTTTGTGGAAATGAATGTTGAAAACTTAAATAAATAAATTTAAATACAAAAAAAAAGAAAGCATGGGTGATGTAAGTTGTTTTCAAAGATTAGTTTTCAAGTTATTTTAGCCCAATTGTTGAAACATTGCAAAGACAACAATCACATTTAAGGCATTACTGGTTTCAGATAATCGGATTATACTTGATTCCTTGTGTGAGAATATGAGCCTGCAAATTCACCAAGATGTGGATAAAACTGTCTTCTGCCCCTACCATCATATGTATGGAAATTTAAAGAAAGAGAAGACAATTCAGTCTGTACTGCAAAAATAGTTTAATTGACAATAATGCTTTCACCATATCATCACTGTAAGTTTGTCTTTGGGTATAGTGTTTAGTAATTTTTCAATTTTTCTAAATTTTGCTTTATACAGGTAATATTTTTGTAATCTAAATCAGAAATAGATTTTTCTTATCCTTTGCTGTCATATTATTAGTAAACAAATAAAACTTTTGAAAAAAAGAAATTACAAATCGTGGAGGCAATGAAAGAAAATAGGGACACAATTGCACTTTTGTTGGAGTTGTGAACAGGTCCAATCCTTCTGAACAATAATTTGCAAGTATGCCCAACCTGCTTATAAAATTGTGAATGCCCTTTGACCTAACAATACTACCACTAGTAGTATTACTACTACTAGTAGTACCCAAAGGGGGTGATAGAAAAGGGAAAATTGTACAAAATGTTCAAATGTAAATGTACAAAAATATTTATAGCAGTCCTTTTTCTGGTGGCAAAGAATGAGAAATAGAGGCTATGCTCATCAATTGGGGAATGGCTGAATAAATTGTGACACATGATTGTGGTGGAGTACTGTTGTACTGTAAGAATGATGGTGGTTTCAGAAAAAAAAAAACATGGCACAATCTATATGAAATGATGCAAAGTTAAGGGAGAAGAAAGAGATCACTATACACAGTAGCAGTGATGTGATGATATGAAATATTATGAAATACTTGATTACAATACAATGATCAAAGATAATTCCAAAGGACTCACTGTGACAAAACTCTTATCTACCTCCAGAGAAAGAACTGATGTACACATAGCACAAATTGAGATATCATTTTCTCACTTTTTTTTTTGATATGCCTAACATGTTTTACATGATTTTACATATATAGTTGTTATCATTTTGCAGTTTTTCAGTTGGTGGGGAAGAGGTGAGAGGTAGAAAGAGATTTTAGAACTCAAAAGTTCAAATGAAAAGAATGTTAAAAACAAATTTTAAAAAATTAACAAAGGAACACAACACACAAAAGGAGATGGGAAAGCAGTGGAGGGAGATTGCCTGATACCTTAGTGTACTTGTGGAGTAGAAACATAAGAAAGTAGCAGATGCAGAGTAGTTAGCTGAGAGTAGTTTCTGGTCATTATAAAAAGACATTGGGAGAAGATTGGTTCTCCACCCTC
Organism: Notamacropus eugenii; assembly: GCF_028372415.1. Taxonomy (NCBI): domain Eukaryota; kingdom Metazoa; phylum Chordata; class Mammalia; order Diprotodontia; family Macropodidae; genus Notamacropus; species Notamacropus eugenii. The sequence continues at coordinate 108,025,340 of NC_092872.1, read as the reverse complement.
TAGCTTGTAAATCAGAGCTGAGGGAGGGGGTGTCAATCAAGGCTGGAGTTAGCAGCAAAGTGGTAAGATTAGAAGTTAGGATTTTATCTTGGGAAAGGCGTCTTGCTCTTTGGAACTGAAACCAAGCAGATCTGCAGATGGAAAGTAGAATGAGGATACACACATGTATCCTACAAGTGTATTATTATACTGTAAGCTTGAGTCAACCCTCCTCTTAGACATTATGGATATTTGTGAGACAGTGTGCCACAGGTTTATGGGGAGAATGCTTTATGGATATTATGCTATTTGGATAAATGCTTTTGCCAAGAGCTAGATGAGTGTTCTAACTAATTGGGAAGTGCACTACTTGGGGCTTATGAGCTTTAGTGTTAGTATCCTAGACCCACAGATTACTCCTTAGAACCTGTAGGAATAGCAGCCTCACTCTGGGAACCCAACCCACAAGTACTGTTGAAATTGGGTGGCAACCAAGAAGGGATGTTATATTTTTTCCTTTTTTAAAAATGATATTTAGTGAAAACATATGCTGCATCACCAAAAAAGTTACACTGAGAATTACAAAAACAGATTCTGGTCATCTATAAACAGCCAAGTTACTTTCTATTTTTCAATTAACATGCAATTTAAAATTAATTTGTCCCTTCTACTAATCTCTTCTACCCTTACTCCCTTTCCTGCCAAACTGAGAAAATAGAAAATACATACCTGAAAAATAAAGCCTTCAATATCTAGCTCACAATCTGGCAAAATCAAATTCCCACATTAGCCATGACCAAAATGTATGTCTCTTTCTGTCTTCCAAGTTCACCTCCACTCTTTGAGGAGGTAAGTGTTTTACCCTCACTCTTGAATTCCTGATTTATTGAAATAGGTCAGAATTCTAAAGTTTTTCAAAGTTGTTTTCCTCTGTTACATTATCATTATATACAATGTTCTAGTTCTGTTCACTTTGCTATGTATTACTTCACATGTTGCTTTATTCCTCTAAGATTATCTATTTCATCACTACTAATGGCACAATATTCTATTGCATTTATATAACAATTTGTTTAGCCATTTCCCAAGAGAAAGACAAGCTCTTAGTTTCCAATTTTGGCTACCATGAAAAGACCTACTAAATATATTTTTGTACATATAGATAATTTTCTTTCTTTTGATTTTTTTGGGTATAGGCCTGTTTGTAGTATAGCAAGGCCAATGGGTAATTTGGGAACTTTCTGAACACAGTTCCAATTTGCTAAAGTCCAGTATAGCTGAACCAAATTTGTAGCTCTATCAACAGTGTAATAGTTTGCCTATTTTCCCAAAGTCTGTCCATTTTGATAACTGATAATTTTCCCCACATTTATAATTTTCTTCTTTTGCTCTTTGCCATTGTGATGGGTGTAAAGTGAAACATTGTTTTAATATGTAATAATTGTTTTATTATAATTTTCTTAAAATATAATAATGTTTAATTATAAATAATTGGTTTTATTCCCTAAAAATTTTGTTTGATATATTAGTTTCAAACTCTTTTCCTCCTTCCTTCCCGATTAGACACTAGAGAAGGCCAACATTTGATCCAGATATATGAGTTCCATATATGAGTTCTTGAATAGCATCTTTCTTCATATATTCTTTGCAGTTGATTTGAATATTTATAAAATTCAGAATAGCTTAGTTGGTCTTCAAATAATATTATGGATATTGTATACAATGTCCTCTGGTTCTGCTCATTTCACTCTTCATTATTTCATGCAAGATTTTCCATGTTTTCCTAAAATCAACTTGTTTAGGTGCAGAGTCAAGTTGATGGAATAAAATCAGGGACTTCCTTGAGCTCTCCCCCAACCCCTCCAAATACCCATAAAAATGACTCTAAACAAATTCTAGAGCAGCAGAACCCACAAAATGACAGAGTGAAACAGATTTCCAATCCAAGACAACCTGAGAGGTCAATATGAAAGGTCTATTGCACCAGACTAGGAGATGAATGCAGTCCAACACGGGCTGTGTGGAGTCAGAGAAGGCCTCGGGGTACTGAAATCACTGGGAACTGTGGCAGTTTTCAGACTTCTCAATCCACAAATGCCAATGACAACTTAGAAAGTCAGTAGGAAAAGTCTATTCGACCTGGATGAGAGAGAAGCGCAGTTCAGCCCCAGTCCCAGGGTAGTGGCAATGACAGCAGTGGTAGTTTTGGGAGCTCTCAGCCCACAGATGATGGGGGGAATCAAACAGCTGATGAGAGGGGTACTGTAAGGATCTCTTTGCTGGCTCTAAGGCAGGATTCTCTTGCTTTGCTCATGCTTGGATCTGGGTCACAGTCTTGAGTGGCAGTCCTGGGGCAAAGAGGAGTGCTGGCATGGTGGAGCTTATAGCAGTTGTGGAGAGGGAATCCTCCTCACAAGGCAAAAAAGAGTGCTCATTGTCACTCACAAACCAGAGCACAGGCCAGGAGAAGAGTAAACACCTCTCCTTTGATCATACCGTCTTGGAAGAACTGAAAATTTACAGGTCCCTAGAAGTATCTCTGAAAATAGCTACACAAAACCCCTGAAGTGTGGGACAGTACACACTGCACAGTGGAAACAGAGTACTACCTTAACAAAGAACTAAAAAGTCAAATAATTGACTGGGAAAATGAGCAAGCAACAGGAAAAAAAAAAAACAGACTCTAGAACGTTACTTTGGTGACAAGGAAGATCAAAACATACAACCAGAAGAAGAAAACAGTCAAAGCTCCTACATCCAAAACCTTCAAGAAAAAAATATGAATTGGTCCCAGGCCATGGAAGAGTTCAAAAAGTATTTTGAAAATCAAGTAAGAGAAGTAGAGGAAAAAATGGGAAGAGAAATGAAAGTGATACAAGAAAATCATGAAAAACAAGTCAACAACTTACTAAAGGAGACCCAAAAAATGCTGAAGAAAATGACACCTTAAAAATAGACTAGACCAAATGACAAAAGAGGTCCAAAAATTCAATGAAGAGAAGAATGCTTTAAAAAGCAAAATTGGTCAATTAGAAAAGGAGGCCCAAAAGCTCACTGAAGAAAATAATTTCCTCAAAATTAGAATGGAGCAAATGGAAGCTAACGACTTTATGAGAAATCAAGAAATTGCAAAACAAAACCAAAAGAATGAAAAGAAGATAATGTGGAATGTGAGAGGTGAGAGGGAATGAGTGAACCTTACTCTCATCAGATTTGGCTTAAGGAGGGAATAACACACACACTCAATTTGGTATGGAAATCTATCTTACCCTACAGGAAATTAGGGAGGAAGGCCATAAGAAGGAGAGGGGGGTGATAGAAAGGAGGACAAATGGGAGGAGGGGCTAATAGAAGCAAACACTTTTGAGAAAGGACAGGGTCAAAGGAGAGAATAGAAAAAATGGGGAGTGAGATAGGATGGAGGGAAATGTAATTAGTCTTTTACAACATGACTGTTATGGAAGTGTTTTGCATTAATACACAAATATATCCTACATCAAATTGCTTGACTTCTTAATGAGGGTGGGTAGGGACAGAGGAAGGAAGAGAATGCAGAACATGAAGTTTTAGAAATGAATGTTAAAAATTGTTTTTACATGCAACTGGGAAATAAGATCTGCAGGCAATAGTGTATAGAAATCTATCTGCCCCTACAAGAAAATAGAAGGAAAGGGGATAAGATAAGGGGGGTTGATAGAAAGGAGGATAGATTGGGGGAAAGGGTAATCAGAATGCACCTTATCTTGGGGCAAGGGAAGAGATGGGGAGAAAATTTGGAACTCAAAATCTTGTGGAAGTGAATGTTGAAAGCTAACAATTAATTAATCAATAGGAAAAAAAGAAAGTCAACCTGCTCATCATTTCTTACAGCACAATTCCATTACAATCATATACCAAAACTTATTTAATCATTTTTAATTGATAGATATCTCTTCAATTTCCAGTTCTTTGCCACCACAAAGATAATTGGTATAAATATTTTAGGACATATAGGTTCTTTTCCTTTTTCTTTAAATACCTTAGGAAACAGAAATAGTGATATTGCTGGAACAAAAGGCATATCCTTTGTACACATAGTTTTATAACTTGTTCCAGATTATTCTCCAAAATGGTTGGATCAGATCACAGTTCCACCAACAGCCTATTAGTGTCCCAATTTTTCCACATCCTTCCCAACATTTGTCATTTTCTCCTATCATTTTTTGCCAATCTGATAGCTGTGAGATAGTATCTCAAGTTTTAATTTGCATTTCTCTAGTCAATGATGATTTAGAGCATTTTCTCATATAACTACATATAGCTTTGATTTTTTTCCTTAAAACTCCCCATTCATATCTTTTGACCATTTAGCAACTGGAGAATGACTGATATTATTATAAATTTGACAAAGACTTCTATCTATTTGAGATGTGGAGCCTTTATCTAAAAACATATCTGCAAATTTTTTCCCCAGATTTTCTGTTTTCCTTCTAATCTTGGCTATGTCAGTGTTATTAGCATAAAAATCTTTTAAAATTTAATATAATCAAAATTATCCATTTTATATGTCATAATCCTTTATTTCTTGCTTATTGATAAAGTGTTTTCCAATCCATAAATCTGATAGTAACATATTCCATCTTCATTAATCTTATACCCTACCAATTTAACTACTTAAGATATGTTCATGTAAAACACTTTAAATTTGAATATCAAATTGTTAAATTTTGATTATTAAAATTGTCAGTGTTTTCTCATATAATTTTCACTGTCATTCACTTAATCATAAATTCTTCCTATATTAATAGGTTGAAAAAGTAATTTATTCCTTACATCTTTAATTTGATTATAATGTTATTTGTTATATCCAGGTCATGTATCCACTTATAACTTACATTGGTATGTAGTGTGAGATATTCTTTTAAACCTAATTTCTGCCAGACTTCTGTCTAGTGTTCCCAAGAGTTTATCTCAAGTAATAAGTCCTTGCCCTAGCATCAGAGTTTATCAAACACTGTGCTACAGGTTTGTTTGATTCTGTATGTTTTGTTTCTAATCTTGTTTTAATGAGTACTGCTATGTAGTGCAATTTGAGATATAGAGCTTCAACTTTTTAAATTATTATCTTTGAGTTTATTGTTTTTTATTCCTTTATATGAATTTCATTATTATTTTCCTAGGGCTATAAAATATTTTGGGGGGTTTTGATGGACATTGAACTTCATAATTACATTAATTACATTTTATTATGTCATATTGCCTTATGCATGAGCAATCAATGTGGTTTTTTTCTAATTATTTAGGTCTATATTTCTATAAAGATTGTTTCATAGTTAGATTCATATAATCTCAAAAGACTACAAATCTTGGTAGACATATTCCCAAGTATTTTGCAACTTCTGTAATTATGGTTAATGGAATTGTTTTTTCTAAATCATCCCTATGGATACTTTTGGTTAGATATTGGAATGCTAATAATTTATGTAGATTTACCATATTTTGCAGCTTAAAGTTATTATTTCTATTTAATTTTAGTTAACTCTCTAGGGTTTTCTAAGCATAATAAAAAGTGATAATTTTGTTTCTTCTGCCTTTGATTATTCTTTCAATTAATTTTCTTTTGGGTTTATTGCTCTACTTAGCATTTCTAGTACTATGTCAAATAGTATTGGTGATAATGGACATCTTTGGTTTCTCCATGATATTATTGTAAAGGACTCTAACTTTCCTTCATTGCATATGTTTGCTCAAAAAGAGCCATTAACTCCTATGATTCTTAGAGTGTTAATTTTGTAAAGCAAGTCTTTGCAGTGTCTATTAATATACAGCATTTATTATTTTTTGCATTGATATGCAATGTTAATGCAACCCTACATTCCTAGAATAAATCCAAACTGATCATAGTGTACAGAAATAATATGTTTTAGTTTAGCTGCTAATGTTTTACTTTAACTGTTTATGTCAGTTTTCATTAGGAAAATTATTTGTAGGTTTTTTTCATTGTAATATCTCTCCTTGTTTTTGGTATCAAGATCACATTATAGAAAGAGATAGGAAGGGTCTCCCTTCCCTTTTTATTATTATGGCAAATAGTTTGTAGCATTGAAATTAGTTATTTTTTGAATTTTGAATTCATTTGTAAATTTATCTGGTCTTGAAGGTTTTTCCTTTGGGAGATTATTTATAATGTAATCAATTTATTTTTCTGATACTGGATTATTTAAATAGTCTGTTTCTTCCTTTGTTAATCTGGGCATTTTATGTTTTTGTAAATATTCTATTTCCTCTATGTTATCAGTTTTTCTTAGCGTATAATTAGACAGAATAATTTTATAGAATTTTCTTTTTTTCCTCTTCAATTAAGTTATTTTTAAATTTTTACAGGAAAATTTTGGTTTTCTTCTTCCATTTTAAATACTTGATTAGCTATTTATTTTATTGACTTAAAATAGCTCTGAGTTTTATTTATCAGTTCAATGATATTTTTACTTTCAATATCATTAATAACTTCTTTAATTTTCATAATTTCTACTATGTTACTTATTTGATGATTTTTGATTTGTTGTTTTCTTACTTTTTTCATTTTCATGCCCAACACACTGATTTTTTTTTCCATCCCTGTGTTCTTTTATATAAGAAGCCTCTTTAAGGCTTTTAATATATGATTCATTTACAAGAATTTGCTTGTGAGTCTCCAGATCACATTTATAATATACAAAATATATAATTTAATATACAATTTATAATATAAAATTAAACTGTTATAAGATTGCAAGTGAAATAATTTTATAAAAAGTAAAAATTATTGGGGAGCACTTATAGACCTCAAGCCATATTATTAAATAACAATAGTAAAAAACTATTTGATACAAGTGAAAAAAATAGAAAAAGCAGAACATGAAACAGTAGTCATGGAATAGACTAGACAAAAGAGAATCAGAAATATTGGAACTGAATAACCAACACTGAATAAACTTGAAAATGTAAATAGAAAAACAACCACTAAAACTAATTGAAAATGAACATTGTAAAAGAATAAGCTTGATTCCAAAGAAGATATATTCCTACTTCCTTGCAAAGAGGATGTGCAAATGAGGTTCATGGGTGTGAAATATTGTATAGAATTAAAGATTTTTTAATACATTGATCAATTTAACAGAATTGTGTTTTCATCTTCCTCTTTAAAAAATTCTTTCTTATAAGGGATGGCTCTTGGGGAGGGAAGGGGAGAAAAGTATACTTTGGGAAATGAATATGATGTAAAAACATAATTTTTTTTAAATAAAAGGTATTCATTTAAAACTAATTGCCTAGTTTAATGACCAAAATTTAACCAAAAAATTTAACAAATTTAACAAATGTGCCTAATGTTATATTGCAATATATTGATAGAATGTGCCTCTATTCCTTTACAAACTCAATACTACCAGGAATAAAAAAGTATTATGAACTAGATTCTACCCCTTAAAGATGGAATTATGAAAGACACATTCAAGAAATAAGGAAGCACAGCTAAGGTCTGAGAAGTGGAGCTTTGAGACTTGTTTCAGCTATGACACAATCTTTCTTAACTTCAGAGCTTGAATTGTCTGTATTGGGATGGCTACATTGCACAGTGGAGGCTGGAGGCACAGCAGGGCATGGAATCAGAAAGATAAGAGTTCAGATCTGGCCTCAGACACTGTTTGACCCAGGAAAAATCACTTAAATTCCGTTTTCTTATCTGTAAATAATATATTTTAATTTAACTGCTAAAGTTATATTTTAAATGTTTCCACATCTATAAAATGGAATTAATAATACCACTTGCCTCCTGGTGTGGTTGTGAGGATTAAATGAGTGAGTTATTGTAAAGTATTTAACACAGTATCTGGCACATAGTAAATATTATATCAATGTTAGGTAGTAGTGTAGTAGTAGTAGTAGTAGTGGTAGTAGTAGTAGTAGTAGTAGTAGTAGTAGTAGTAGTAGTAGTAGTAGTAGTAGTAGTAGTGATTGTTGTTGTTGATTGCATTTGCCAATGGCAAAGAACCATGAGGGAGATTTTATCTTTTCACATATGAGGGGATAGTAAGGATACCTCTATTCATCAATTTTCTATTAATTTACTTGTTAATTAATCCTGATTTAATGTTATATTATTTAATCTTTAAAAAAGTAATGCTGTAAAATTATGAAGAAGAAACTTGGCCCCAAAGAAGAAATACAAGAAGATAGATCCCTCTACTCCTTTTAGGTTGTGGGGAGGAGGGTTCGTGATTGTGGAATATTGCATATGATATCAAAATTTCAATTTTCTGAATTTTTTCTCTTCTTCCTCATTTTCTCTCTTTAAAAAATCTTTGTTATAAGAGATGACTAGATAGGGGATAGAGGGAGGTGATGAGGGTGTCTTGTAATGTAAAAAGATATACATTGCACACAAAGGTATATTGCTAGGTAGATGGCAATTAGGACTGATAGTGTATTTTAAATCAATATGAAATTAGATGATAACTCAATATTTTCTATTTCTTCAAATTAGGAAAACAAAGGTAGTTAAGCTAAAGAGATTTTTAAAAAAAACTTTTGGGGATGGTTTAGGAAGAAGTGTTGAACATTAAGAGCCAGAGTGTGTGACTCTACAAACACTTGCATCCATCATAACGACAACATTCTATCTTTCCTTTTGCTTAAAACAATTTCTAAAAGGAGTTCCCATTGCTCTCCCAGTAGATAATTACTATCCTATTCCACCAGCATTTTTATTACGAAAACATTATATGATACACTAACCCTTTGTTCATGTTATAATTGCTACATAGTTTTCTCAAGTATTTCACAAGTATTCTTTTTGGATAATACTGGCACAGGGATTAAGTAACGTCTTCTCTCTCATATTATTGCTCAAGACATCAAACATCGTGATGGATTGTGATTTAAGGGATAATGCACTTGCCTTGGATTTTCTAGCTCTGTTGACCTTTATATTCTTCTCACTCCTAACATAATCTTAGTGTGGTAATGTATCTGTTGTCTCTTGTACAAATGCCAGAAAGTACTCACACAGAATATTTGACTCCAGTTTTAATGGGTGGTTCCTATAATGGACAACAGGAATAGATTCGAGCCAGTTGGGCTATGAATATACACGATGTCTTGCCAGAAACCAAGGACTTCAAAGTTTCTTCTTTTTTAGAACTCTAAAGGAATTGGAGTTTCTGTTTCTCCATATCATCAAACTTAATTATTGACAATAAGCAACAGTTGGCAAGAAAAGTATATCACATGGTTCCATTTCTGTTTCAGAAAAGGTCAGCATATGGCACCAACACTGGGCCGTATTATGCAGCCTTGTACTCTGATCACATAACACATGCTTCAAAAAGCATTATGCAATGTTATATTCACTGATTAATGACTGCTTGCATAAGAAGTTTTTCATTAGCTTGAAATGCAAGTATTCTGGGAATGATTAACTTTGTGACATAGTTCTAATCACATAAATATGAAAAATTCAAACATTGCTTCAAAATCATGTGTTTGGAAATAACTGAACCATATTATGACTGTTTACTATGTACAAGACTTAACAATAGCTTTAAAGCCACTGAGTGCAATAAAGAAATCTATTTGGGAGGATTACAAATGATATTTAATTTGAGGAGTGAAAGTTTCATGTAAACATGGATTTTACCCAGATAATCTCATTCACATTCCCCATCTTCCCTCCTCCATTCCTATATAAATTCTAATTTGCTAGAAAAAATATCAGAACTAAAAATGCTGGACTTCAAGACACAAAATGTTCATTGAAATGCTTACTTTGTCGCTACTTACTATCTGTTTGACTTCGGTCAAACCATTTAACTTCTTGCATCAAGTGACCTATTTGTTCCTGTCCAGCTATAAATCTGTAATCATATAAATTATTTTCCAACACTCAACCTATGGTCTAAATAATGAGTTTGCAGTGTGTTTGTAGATTTTTACATACACGAGTGCCCACAAGAAAAATTTTCAACGAGGTTATCGATTTCACATGCTGAAAAGACATGCTGACATAAAAAGACCTACTGAAAACAGAACTCATGAACTTAAGGGAAGAAATAAAATGGCAGATTGTAATTGCTTAGCTTCTTGGTTCTTTCATTCTCTTCCAAAAAGCCATAGTTTTATATCCCCTCTACTTTTCATTTTTTCCCGTCCTTGTTAACCCCTTGTGTATTAGAGAGATTCATGAATCATTCTATGCTACAAAATGATCTGGCAGGATAGCAAGAGCTCTTCCATACTCCTGTTTTCAATTCTTCTCTCAATAAGTTTTCCTTTGCAGACTTCTACAGTACTCACCTCTATGAACTCTGCAGTTCAGTCCCAGCAACTCTTTTGCTGTTTCTCACACCTGGCACCATCTCCTGTTTCCTTGTCTTTTTATTGGCAGAGGACCATAACTAGGATACTCTCTCTCCTCACTGAGGTCTCCTGAAATCTTTAATTTTCTTCAAGACTTAGCTGAAGTATTATCTTTTTTGCATGAGGTCCTTCCTGGCATCCCTAATTGCCACTGCCTTCCTTTTCCAAGTTGCCTTGTATCTGCTTTGCACATGTTTTGTACACACATACACACACACACACACGTGTATGTTGTCCTTTTCCATAGGGGTCATTTAGCTTTGTCTTTGTACCCCCAAGAACCTAGTGGAGGGCCTGGTCTTCAATAAATGTTTACTGGTTGACTGCAAAGTGAAGGACATACAAATATCAACTTTTGAATAGGAGTGGATTTTTTCCTTCCTTTTGATCAGTTAGCACATCTCTGTGTGTGTTTTCTATGTCTGATATTTTGTAGTTTTGGTTAGCGAGTACATTCTCACAATCAGAATTATTAAGAAAAATTTTGCATTTTGTATTTTGTCCTGGACCCATGATTGGTATAAGGGATTTTAAATGTGGATTGGCCCTGGCTCCATAAGTTAACGTCTTAAACAGAGAAAACAATTTAAAAGCATCATAATTCCTTCCCTACTCCCTAAGCTCTTTCCACTAAGGTTAAATCCCTAGCTCAATAAACCTTTAAAAATATTTCTTGTGAGTTCTAATTGCTTCAAAAGTGGTTTGAAGTTCAACGTAAGGCCATAACACTCACTATCAGTTTTTCTCCATTCCTTCCTTAATTCCTTCCTAGATTTGCTTGTACCTCAAGATGAACTGAGCACATTAGAATTCTAAATTAGTTTTTCTTTTCTTTTTTTTTGGTTATTAAAAAAATCCACACTTATAATTTCCTTAGGATATAACTAACTTCATAAGTGCTCAAAACTTATTATTCCTTTGGGGAAAGGAGTTCCTGAATGCTACCATGTCAAATACTCTGTTTGACATAAAATAATCTTCCCTGGGAACAAACAAGTGGTTAAACATTGACTTTGTGTATGTTCACTTTAATTGGTTCCTTTTTCTACATTCCAATGTCTATGGGTAGAGCAAAAGCAAAGAAAGCAAAGGAAACAGACTCTGACTAAGCATTAGCTACCAGCATGGTCTCATTATTGTTAAAGGCTTTTTTCTGCTGCTGCCTACGTGCAGAGCCAGCTAGTCTTCCAGCTATTATGATGAAATGCCATACATTTCTTCCTGTAATAAGATAAAGATAAGAGACCAGTTGTTATGCTGAAGTTTCAGATGAACTTCTCTGCTAGTTACAAAATCCTTTGTCATAACTTGATCTGGTTTCTTTAATGACAGGCTCACTTTAGTGGGTTATGTTTTTTCTTGCGTTCTGTTCTTTTTCTTTTTCTTTGTTTTGGGGTGTGGTTGGTGGTAGTAATGATTGTTTTGGTAAAAATAGAAAAGAAATAACATTAGTGAAAATAGAGGGATCCTTCAAACAAGCTGTCTTGCTGCCTAATGGGAACAGGTTTTATAGATTTTTTTTCAAACAGCTGGTTTGCATCAAAGAAGAGTAAGCTTTTCCATTCATCTAAGCTAGGTAAGATAAGGACAGTTTTCATGACAAAATCTGAAGCAATGGCAGCCAGACCAGTTTTCTACTTGAGAGGACACACCTTAGCTAGAAAACCTTGAAGATCTCTTATTGAGTTCCTTAACTAGCCATGTTCACAAGCAGAAATCTTTCAAACGAAATGAGAAAAAATATTTTTGTGTGACAGGTCATTTTAATGTTATATTTGGTATAGACTAAAAATAGCCAGACTGGCAAGTAGAGCTGATTCAAGGGCCCTTAGGTCAGGGCCCTTCTCATTTTGTTTGGGAAGATGCCCCTCCCCTCAAGTCAGCCACCAAGATATTCTGGCAGCGAATCAAATAAGCAAGCGCTAAATAGTTCTTCCCACTACCATTCATTTTTTGTTCTTTTTTTTAAGCAACCACTACAATAAAGAAATGTTTTTAATGTATTCTTGCCTGTTGGATTGTTCATAGGCCAGATTCTCATTGTTCTACTGCATGTACTCACCGAATTTCTATAGAAAAGAATGACTTGTTACAGGTATAAGTATCATGAAAACTATGATAATTATTAAAGAATATAGCTTCCTGTGGTCATGGAACATTAAACTTTGAAAAAAAAGTGTTTTTCTTATTTTAATATAGCTTTCTCTAGGCCAACAGCTTGGTAGAGTTTGCTTTATTCTGACTTATTTTTTTAACCTTGACAACCTAGGTAAAATAGATTGTGTTTTATATGAACTTGTAAAATTATAACCTTAAAAAGAGGTAGCCCATGCATTGCTTTTTTTTAAGTTTCTCGATTTACAATTTTAATTGAACTTATAACTGGAATATATTAATTGCACCTCGATGAACTTTAAACAAGTTGACTGAACATGGCTCTGTTTCATAGGGTTATCACTTAGATAAATATCAAATTGTATCTTTTAAAATTCATTCTAAAAAAAGTATCTGCTTAGGATCATTGGAGTATGGCTATCATAGAATCCTTGGAGACTTTCTCTATTGCTATGAACAGATGGTGATTTTAAACTGAATGCTATTTTGGTGTACTTTAAGAAAAAAAAAGCTAAAAATAGAGCCCATTTAGTGTACTCTACAAAAATAATTTTTTTTATTCAGATGCTTTTTACTCAGCTGGGCAGATAGCAAATCTGTCAGCAATTTCTTTGAGATGAAGACTTGTACACTTTTCTGGGAAAGCTTTTTTTAAAGTGTATAATTGAATTTGTATAAAGTTTAAAATTATTCCCAATCCTGTTAAAGATACCAGCAAATTGATGAGACATTCACCCTGCCTAATATTGTGGACTAATAGCCCTCCCTTAGATTTTAAAAATCTAAATAAGCCTCAGAGAAAATGGATACACATAAGCACCTTGTTTAACATAATTTTAAAAGCCACAGTCTGAATGGAAGTTATATGGGCAGGAGAGAGAGCCCATGTTGGGTGTCAGTAAAAATAAGGAACTAATTTTACTCATTTAAAAAAGTCTTGAATAGACATTTGGAGTACTGTTATTGAAAAAAAAAAACAGCTTGAAGTGGTTGTGGGATATTAGCAAAGTGAAAAAGTCTTGCTAAGTGAACCAGACACTTATAGCTAATATATAAGAGAAACTAAGAACATTGGATTTTGAGGAAGCTCATGAAGCACCTCTGCTCTTTTTCACATGGGTAAGTTTACTAAAATAGTACTAGTAGTTCAAGTTTCTTCAGTGCTTTCTTGTAAGCAGTACTTTTCCTCACAATTATCCTCTGAATGAGGTAATAAACACAAAATTATCATCAGGAACAATTATAACCTTTGTCCTCAAAAGTCTCTTGGGTCATCTCAAGTCCTCCTGAGGAATATCAGGTAACCGAATTCAGATGGCTCTGGTGGAGAAGTGAGGTTGGTGGCCCACACAGCCCTCACTCCAGACAAAGTCAAGTGCAAGTCATATTATCATTTCTCTGATGGCATGGTCTTGTTTGGCAACGAGGGATGAACACAACTCTGTGTGAGTAGACTCAGTTCCTCCTCTCCTTTCTGTCTCCCTGTTCCATTCCTTCTCCTTCCCAAAGGAAGGTAAATTTGGATGGCCAAAAGATGCTCAGTTGACTTGGGTTTTAACAGCTAGTCTCCCTTCCCTTCCCTTCCCTTCCCTTTCCTTCCCTAACCTGACCCAACCTGAACCTTGGGCCTATTGTATTCTGAAGCTCAGACACCATGAGGCCCCTGCCTCCTGCCTAAGGCTCTTTTCTAGACCCTCCTGGCTTCAGAGTAATTATCAATGGTAGTTGTCGCTGTTTCCTTCCCAGCCTGATGTCTCTCTTTTTGTTGCCTCATTAAAGGGGCTCTGGCCTATCTACTTCTTAAAGAGGCCTATTCAATGAATGAGTTTTACCTCGCTTTAAGTTAGTACCTGCATAGACCTTGGCCTAAAAGGGCCAAGGTCTCCCAGTGCATCCTGGGTCATCCCTAGTCATCCTGAGGAATATCAGGTCATTGGATTCAGCTATATAGCTATAAAACCCTGAACAAGTCACTCAGCCTTCTTTTATTCTTCTTTAAAATGGGGATAAGAATAGCAACTCATAGCTATTAGCACCACAAGGTTTGATATGTTTTCTCATTTGCTACTCACATCAACCCTGTGAGGTAAATGCTATTATCCCCATCTTACAATTGAGGAAACAGAGACTGAAAGCATCAGTACTGCCTGTATGTCACTTAGCTGCCTATTTCATGGTGTTGTTCCAAGGATCAAATGCTGGAAACCTTAAAGTGCCAAATTTTTCCTTGATCTCTGTTATTTGATTTTTTAATTCCGTTTTAAGTTCTTCCAAGTATTCTTTTTGGGGTTGTGACCATTTGATGTTATTCTTTGGGGTAGGAGTGTTTTGTGTTTTTTTTTTTTTAACTTCACTATCTTCCTCTAAATATGAACCATATCTTCTTTTTATACCAAAATATCTATCTATGCTTCGGACTTTTTCCCTTTGCTTACTCATTTTTATTTTATTATATTTTGCAGTTTATTATTATAATAAAGTTTTAATCCCAAGTTGTGGGTAATGTTAACCCTAGGCTTCAAGTGCTCCTTATTTTTATTTTCTGAATTCTGTTCAGGGGCTCAACTTCAGGGAACTCTTCTCCCCTAAGTCTCAGCCATGCTGTTCCCAAAATGGTTTTGCTCTCTGTGGTCTGACATTCACTGGATGTGTGCTCACTCCTATTCACCCACAGCTGCAGTCTGAAATCACATCTGATCAGCACCATTAGACCTGACTTCCAGAAGCAGCAGGGTGGGATTGTCCTTCAATCTTCCCCCACTCAGCTATCTGCTGTGCCTTAAATGAAAGTTTGTGAGGTGAAGTAAGTTCCTGAGGCTGTGAGGTGAAAGCCCACTTCCCAACAGAACTGCCTCCAAGCCCTGTTGTTTGATTGATTCAGTGGAGTTGGCCTAGAGGTGTCACTGAGACCAGACCTCAGCCCTTGCATATCTTGTCTTTTCTGAGGTCCTCTCAAGTTATCTTAGGAGGACAACTGCTTTATCCCTTTATTTTTGCTTCTCTGTGTTCATTTTGTGGTGATTTTCTGTCTGATTGTGGAGGAAATCTAGAGAGGCTGGACATTTCTTACCTACTCTGTCATCTTCCCAGAATTTATTATATGTGCTTATTGTTGATGGTTATTGCAATGTGACAAAAACAATAACAACCTAGTCCTAAACAATGACTAGTGCAACACACACACACACACACACACGTATACACACATACACATATGCATATACATATATATCCTCGAAAGAAGAGTGTGTGTGTGTGTGTGTGTGTGTGTGTGTGTGTGTGTACTTTCAAATGTTTCTAATGGGAAATATGGGCCATGAGTATGTTTCAGTAATAAATAGGATTAAGGATTTTGCATATAAAATTTCATTAATATTGGGGAAGAAAATTTTAAGTTATCTTTCCCCCCTTTTTTGGAAGTCTCCGATGATATCAAAAGACAGATAGACTCATTTTATAAATCAGACCCTTATGGATCCATTTAAAAAAAAGAAAAGATTCTTCTTTCAGCCTACTGATGACAAGTCCAAAACAGATATAGAATTCAGATCAAGATAGAAATATCAAACGATATGTAAAAACCAAAATTTTCTGAAGTTTCAAATGAATTATAGGTTTATGACTTGATTTTCCTCTTCTA
Organism: Notamacropus eugenii; assembly: GCF_028372415.1. Taxonomy (NCBI): domain Eukaryota; kingdom Metazoa; phylum Chordata; class Mammalia; order Diprotodontia; family Macropodidae; genus Notamacropus; species Notamacropus eugenii. The sequence continues at coordinate 108,009,232 of NC_092872.1, read as the reverse complement.
GCTCTGATTAATAAAATAAGGTTTGAGTGTGTTCTCAACACATGAACTCAACCTGGAAAACCAAATTTAGAAGATTGTTCTAAGTTGTACTGAGTCTTGTTATTGGCAGATTTTAGCAACATTTGAATAGGAAGCCTTGGCGAGTGACTTGGAGCCAGAGAAGCAGATCTGTTAGGAAGAACTACCTTCAGAGTTGCCCTGAGAATGACACTAAGACATTCATTGTGTACAAGTAGCAGAATTAGTTCCTTTAATGGAAGCCTGCTAGGAGGCAGCATCTACATCTGTGACCATTTACACTGACAGATGCTATACCTTCCAGGTAGTGCATGACTTTGGCCAACTCAAAAAAATTCTGGGAATTCCTTGTTGTCATGGGGACATCCACCTGGTATGTTTCTTATCTCACAGAAGCAGTTTTTCTGCCCTCAAACTTTGCTATCTGTAAATTCCAGACCCATTCTTCCTCATCTGACCCTTTGTCTGCAGGTAATTCCCACACTCTGCAGCAAAAGCTGCAGCTCTTGGTGATCTCATTTAAGCCTTTTAGTTTTCCCTTCTTTCTTTAACTGATTCTTATCCTTTGCCTTTTTCTGCCTGCTTGATCACTGCTCTGGCAACTTCTCCAGCCCCTGAAAGGCCTCCTGGATTACCTCTGAACTCTTTCCCCACACTGATGGACTTTGTGTATTCATTGCTGGACAGTCTGTGATACCCCATTTGTTATTGCCTACATGGATTCATGTAGTCTACTCTGTGGGTCACACAAACTGAAGAGGGCTGGTGCCTGAAATCTTCAGGCACTGGAAGACCCTGGAAATAACTCAGATAGTGAGACGAGTTTGATGAGACTCTGAGCTCCACCAACTCCCATACCTCTCTCTCAACCTAATTCTACCCCCACCAATCCATGTTTTCATGAATACTCTCCCTTAGAGTAAATGTTATGCCTTTCCATTAAAGGGGGAAATTGTAGGTCATAAACTAAGAACAATTCCTTCCATCTTGGTGAACTGAGCAGAACTCCCTCCATAAGCATTAGCTCATCACTTAAAGGCCTCTTACCATATTCCCCATCCGTGATCTCTCCACAAGAGCTTCTTGTGTGATAACAACTGTTCTGGGAGACTTCAAAGATTTCCTGATTTTAGGAATCATCTTGGTCAATCAGGTCAAGGTATCTCATCTAATCAGCAAGTTCTTGCATCATCCCCTCCCAACCTCCCTTTGCATGAAACTTTCCCCACCCTTTGTGGTTTAAGTATATATAAACTTCATCCTTTTGTTCCTTGGGGCATCCCTGCCGAAGTTGTTGGGGGTTCCTTTCTCAATAAACCCAAAGACAAGTTTGATAATGTGGGGTCTTGTTATTCTTGCACTACCCAGAACCTCAAATAAACATAAAACAAAAAAAAAAATAATAAACATAAAATTAGAAATTCTAAAACTGAAAGAAGAGAAAAAAAAAACATTTCAAAGTAGCATTGAATTATTTAATAAATATTGGAACTTTATTTTTAAAAAGAAAATAAAATAGGAAATCAGTTATCTAATTTGACCAAAAAAGAAAGGAAATCCAACTTATTAGAATTAACTGATGAAGAAGTAGTGGAAATTGTGAGAAGCGATTTCCTCCAATTATATGCAAAGAAATGAAATAAATTCTGACAAAAGCATAAAATACTCAGATTAGTAGCTTAAGATATAGAAAATTTCACTGTATAATTCAAAAGTAAATTCCAAAAGACAAAAATTTACAGGTTTAGATGCACTTGCCAGTGAATTCTATCAAACATCATGAGAACAATTAACTCCAATACAGTAGAAATTGTTTACAAAAATAGGAAAATAAGAGATCCTACCAAACTCTTTTTAGGAAGTTAAATATGGTCCTGATAACCAAACCAAGGATACGTAAAGTAAAAACAAAAAAAAATCCCCCCAACAACTACAGATCAACATTCCTAATTAATACTCATACAAAAATACTGAAGAAAATATAAGCAAAGAATCTGCAGAGACACATTCAAAAACTTGTTCATTATGACCAGTTTGGATTTATACCAGAAACTGAAGAAATTGAGGGGAATGGATCACCAGTTGGTGGCAGGAATGCACTGAACTGCACTGACTACATCTTCTGACTCAGTTATGGAGCTAGTTCAATTCCCTTTCTATTCAATTATATACCTATTCAAATTTGTGTCTTGTGAGAAAACTTTATTCAATTGTGGTAATTGTGAGAAAATTTATTGCACTGTTTGAATTTAGTCCTGTGTGGCTGGGAAATTGGACCACCTCAACTTGACACTTAGAGATCATTACCTAAGGACATAGATTATGCTGTCCAGAAACTCAATCAGATCCCAAGACTGATGCAAGGAGTTTTCTCACAATTAACCCATAGCAACCCATAAGCAATACTAGCATCTAAAGCAACCCATATGTCTTATCTAAAAACTAGCCCTTTACTTATCAATCAGATGTTGTTTCCATGTTCCTTAGATTGTTCACAGACACTTGGGGTGAGGAGGACAATTCTTTTTTTGATTTCAAGAAATTGTACTTGTTTACACTTTCCTGCCCAACTTGGAAAGTCTCTAATTTTTCTTTCAATTAGAAATCAGATTACCTAATTTTTATCCAAGTTTAATTAATTAGTCTTAATTTATTAATTGTTTTTAATGCATAAAAACTAGTGTCTCCTGTATTTACTGTCTAACCCTAAGTTGGGGGAAAATTCTGGTCCTAATTTGATAGGCAATTGGCATACATTGCTTAATAAGCTGAAATGCTCAGATGTTCAAATCTTTGTTTCCTCAGTCTTTTCATCTTCACCCACAACAAAATCCACGATTGGTTTAATGTTAGGAAAAGTAAAAAAAATGTAATAGATTATTTTAGTAACATAAAATTATAATTATAAAGCTTTTGAAAAATATAATTTTTATGTTGAAAACATCGAAAGTCTTTAGAATAAATATGGCCAATAATGTCTATCTAAAATTAAGAGCTAGAGTGGGGGAGAAGGGGCAGAGCCAAGATGACAGAGTAAAAGCAGGGACTTGCTTGAACTCTCCCCCAAACCCCTACAAAAACCTGTAAAAATGAGTCTAAATATCTTCTAGAACAGCAGAACCACAAAATGATAGAGTGAAACAAATGTCCAGCCCATGACAACCTGGAAGGTTGACAGAAAAAGTCTGTTGGACCAGTTTGAGAGAAGAGTGCAGTCCAGCATGGGCAGCAGGCCTCAGATGATTCAATCACTGGTAGTTGCAGTGGTTTCCAGACTTCTCAACTGCAAAACAGCAAAGACAACTTAGAATGTCAGTAGGAAAAGTCTGTTAGGCCAGGGTGAGAGAGGAGTGTGGTACAGCCCCAAGGTAGTGGCAATGGCAGCAGTGACAGTGGCAGCTTCTGGAGCTCTGTGCCCACAGATGATGGAGGGATTGAGTGGCTGATCAGAGGGAATTGGTGGCTCTGAGTCAGGATTCTCTTCCTTTGCCCTGTTTGGTTCTGGGTCACAGTCATCAGTTGTGGTCCTTGGGTAAGGATGAGTGCTAGTATAGTACAACATGTGGCAGCAGTGAAGAGGGAATCCTCCTCACAGTTCTAAGGCAGAAAAGAGTGCTTGTGGTCACTCACAGACCAGAGAACAGGCCAAGAGAGGAGCAAACACCTCTTCTTTGACCATACAACTTTGGAAGAAATGAAAATTTGCAGGTCACCAGAAATATCTCTGAAAACAGCTGTACGAAGCCCCTGAAGTGTGGCACAGTACCCTCCCCGCCTAGAAATAAAGTTCTACTTTTGGAAAGAGCTCAAAAGTCAAGTAATTGACTAGGAAAATGACCAACAGTGCAAAAACAAATAAGACTATAGAGTCTTACTCTGGTGACAAAGAAGATCAAAATATAAAACCAGAAGACAACAAAGTCAAAGCTCCTACTTCCAAAGCCTCCAAGAAAGGTATGAATTGGTCACAGGTCATGGAAGAACTCAATAAGAGTTTTGAAAATCAAGTAAGAGAAAAAGAGGAAAAATAAGAGAGAAATGAGAGTGATGCAAGAAAATCATGAAAAATGAGAAAACACCTTGCTAAATGAATGTCAAAAAATGCTGAAGAAAATAATATTTTAAAAAATAGACTAACCCAAATGGCAAAAGAGGTCCAAAAAGTCAGTGAAGAGAAGAATGCCTTAAAAAGCAGAACTGGCCAAATGGAAAAGGAAGTCCAAAAGTCTGTTGAAGAAAATAATTCCTTCAAAATTAGAATGGAGCAAATAGAAGCTAATGGCTTCATGAGAAATCCAGACATTATAAAAGAAAACCAAAAGAATGAAAAAAAATAGAAGACATTGTGAAATATCTCATTGGAAAAACCACTGACCTGGAAAATAGATCCAGTAGAGATAATTTAAAAATTATTGAACTACCTGAAAGCCATGATCAATAAAAGAACCTAGATATCATCTTTCAAGAAATTATCAAGAAAAACTGACCTGATATTCTAGAACTAGAAGGTAAAATAGAAATTGAAAGAACCCATCAATCACCTCCTGAAAGAGATCCTAAAAGGAAAACTCCTAGAAATATCATATCAAATTCCAGAGTTCCCATGTCAAGGAGAAAATATTGCAAGAAGCCAGAGAGAAACAGTTCAAGTATTGTGGAAACATAATCAGGATAACACAAAATTTAGTAGCTTATACATTAAGGGATCAGAAGGCTTGGAATATGATATTCTAGATGTAAAAGGAGGTAGGATTAAAACCAAGGATCACCTACCCAGCAAAGCTGAGAGTAATGCTTCAGGGGGAAAAATTGACATTCGACAAAATAGAGGACTCTCAAGCATTCTTACTGAAAAGAAAAGAGTTGAATGGAAAATTTGACTTTCAAATACAAGAATCAAGAGAAACATAAAGGTAAACAGGAAAGAGAAATCATATTTTCAGTTTCATGTGTAATCATCTTTTTTATTGTACTGTTATGAAAATTCTTGTTTTGTTCCCTGAATTGAAAATAAATAAAATTTAAATCATAGAGGTTTGGAATGGGAAAATAAATAAATAAAATTCATCACCCCCTGAGAGAAACCCAAATGAAAAATTCCAGGAATAGTAGAGTCAAAAGCCAGAGCTTCTAAATTGAAGGAAAAATACTTTAAGTGGCCAGAATAAAGAGTTTAAGTAACAAAGATACATAATGAAGATCACATAATTCTACACTGCAACTGTTATAAAACAGAGAGAATCTTGGAAAAGCAGTGTTCCAGAAGGAAAAGGACAAGGGGATACAAGGAAGATGATCACTTGTTTCTATTATTTAAGCTTTTTGGAATTATATGTTCAATTACCTAGCTAAAAGAGATAGAAAAAAAGAAATTCCTTTCAGAATAACTATAGGATATAAAAAATATTTAGACATCTACCTAGAAAAATACTCATAGAAGTTATATGAATGTAACTACAAAATAATCTATACAGAAATAAAGTTATCTGTAAGTAATTGGAAAGACATTTACTATCCATGGTTGGAACCTTGAATGCATTCAAAATGAAAATACTAATATCTAATCCTTTGCCAAAAAGTTCCATTATAGAAGAAGATAAAAATTAAGATAAGAAGATAAATATTGCCACAAAGTAGCAATCATCAAAACAATTTCTAATATTCAGGTAAGGAATCACTATCCAACAGAAACGACTGGGAAAAATTAGAATGCTACCTTGAAGAAATTAGATTTAAACCTACAACTTAAACCAAAAACCATAATAAGCTACAAATGGACACAAGACTTAGATATAAAAGGTCATATCATAAACATATTAGAAGATAGAGAAGAAAATAATTTTCTCATCTATGTATTGCAGAAAAGCTCTTGACCAAACAAGGATAGAGAGAAACATAAAACATTAAATGGACAAAAATGTTCACATTAACCATTTTTGTGGTAGTAAATAATTGGATGAACAGATTATAGTAAATGAATGGTAATTATGATAACTGTACAGGGACCAGACCTATGATTTAAATGGTTTAGGGAATTCCCAGGTGAAGAAATTCTCTCTTTCATTTCAGGTCAGTGTCTTCTCTGCAACTTCTATTCTAAGAGAATTGTCTAAAACATTGAGAAGGCAAGTGGCTTGTCTTAGATCACAGAACCAGTATGTATTACAAATGGTGTTGTATCAAGGTCTTACAAATGTAATAGAGTATTATTGTGCCATATATAATGAGGAAAAAGATCAACTCAGAGAAACATGGGAGGACACATATGAACTAATGCACAAGGTGATGTGGAGGAAACTAGGAGAATAATTATACACTGAATACAACATTGTGAAGAACAAAAAATCTGTGAAAGATTTGTTTGACAAAATCTGAGATAACTGCAAAACAGAATGCCATAAATTAGATTGTGACCAATATCTTATACTATATATTACAATGATCTCCAAATGGGTACCTGACCTAAATATGAAAGGTCATATAAGAAAACTCAGGAAAGAAAGGAGATAACTTTTACAACTATAGTAAGGGGAGAATTCTCATGTAAACAAGGCAAACATAGAAAATTTCAAATGAAAATTTTTTTCAAAACTCACAGGATCAATACATTTAGAATCAGAAGATCAATATTTAACTGGCAAAAATATTACATCAAATTTCCCTGATAAAGAGATATTTTATATATAATATTTAATTACCAACATTTTATATGAATAATTTAAAATAACATTTGTTGATTCTTAACTAATACACATAATTGAGATTGATATTATAATAGAAATTATATTTAATAATAAATTAATGATCAATATAATACTGAAAATATATAACACACACATATACCTGAATATATGTGTATGTATATGCACACACACATATTTGTGGAATTGATATGAAGGCAATAGTCCTTCTCAAATGAAGAAATACTAATAGAAATTAAAATTAGAACAACTGTGAGGTTTTGCAGATACCAATCAGATTGAAAAAAGCAAGTGGCCAATGGTTAAAGGAAAGGAAAGAAATAAACACTTATACAGTACTCACTATGTAAAAGCATCATACTAAGTGCTTTCAGATATTATAGCATTTGTTCCTCACAAGATCCCTGAGATGGGTGATCTTACTATCTCCATTTTAAAATTGAGGAAACTGAGGCAAACAGAGGTTAAATGACCCAGAGTTAAGTAGCTCACTTGTGTCTGCTGAGGCCAGATTTGAAATCAACTTTTTCCAACTCCAAGCCCAGTCACTAGCTACTTGACCAAAACAGGAAAAGATATGTGAGTAGATGGTAGTGTGTTAGGACCTCAAACAGCTCCGGACATCCAATTAAATCTTTGAAAGGGCACTGGATGGAGAGAAAACCATCAATAAAGTCTTCCACCAAGTCCAAGACTACACAAGAAGACTGCTAGAATACTGTAGAAGCCCTGAACTAAGCCAGGGTAGATGGAAAGCATAGTGTAGTACAAAGTAGTCCTGATCCCACAGGCATGATTGCTTTGGTTCCCTGTTTCAATGGGAAAAAAAGTCTAAATAGAACTGATTTCTGGGTGGCCTTGGAATTTTGCAGCAACAAGAGAAACACCCCAAGAAAACATGGTCGTAGGAGCAGAGCAAGGTGGCCCCATAACCCAGACTCAGCAGAAGAAAGATTCCAAATGGCATTCAAATATCACTAACACAGCAGTCAAGTAGCCTTGGCTTAAACTACTGCAGGAGACTGTCAAATAATTCCTGCAAATGAGGCCTGGTAAAAGTCTCCATATTGAACCACCCAATTCAGCCTTCCCATGCCATCTAGGGTAAAAAAGTGGAAGTTGATTCAAACAGAAGTTCCTCAACTGAGATGAGGCTGGTAATAGATGCAAACCAAAGAAAATAGCTGACATAATGAAATATATTGGACACTTAAGCAGTAAATTCAGAAGAAGAACACATCCAAAGAGTAGGAAGAGGAAAATAAGATCCAAATAGAGTTTCAAAGGAAAAAAAATAACCTGTTCACAAGCACTTGTACTGTTAACGTATTTTTGTTTAATTTGAAGATGTTTTCCATCCATTAATAGGTCCATGTAACCTGTTTAAATCACATGGAAGCCTGAAACTTGCTGAATGGGTGGAACAGGAAGGGTGGAGGAGAAATGGGAGGAAGTGAGTGAAAGCAGTTGGAGTGGAAGAAGAGAGAGGATGCAGGCAAACAGACAGTTAGGATTGTGAGTGTTTGTTTGTGGGAAGGCCCCAGCATGGAGGGTGGGGGAGGGGGTTTGTGAATGATGGTGCATGCAGTGATAATGTGTATTGACTTTTTGTTGCTATGATGGATTCCATTTTCTGTTGTTGGGATTTGGCTTTCTAGTGTCTGAATAAATGTTTTCTTCTGCCTTCTATATGGAGAGTCTTTTATATTTTGCTATTCAGAACTATGCTGGCATATTCATAATCCCCATCAGTGCTGTGAATATTGCCTTGGCAATATATGAACAGGATCACAGGATATAAAACCTCTATTTGGAGGCAGAAAGGCTATAGGGAAGGAAATGAGTATTCCAAGATGGGAGAATTTACTTTATTCCTCCCTAGTAAGAGAATGGGCTAAAAGTGCAGAGCTCTGTGAAAACTGGGAACAGAGGCTACAGAGAGGAGAACCCAGAGATTTAGAAAGATGTTTGCAAGGAATACCAGTAGAACCAGGGAAGAAATGACCAGGGTATGTAGAAGAGGATGTGCCTTATTGACAAGTTATCATATTATGTGTAGAAGCAGAGACAAATTGCTGGAGGAAAAGGTTCAGATGGAAAAGGAGTTAGCTGGTTTTCATGAGAAGTTTTCTATATCACAGAATTCTAACTTTCCTTTACAAACTAGAAAATTTCACGTAGTAGAAGGAAAAACTGTTGTTAGTTTAGCTCACAAAAAGGAGTGAAAAACTAACAAAAGGAATACACATGCAGCCTTTGCACAGGCTGGGCCTAGTTGGGGCCCCAACACCTGGAAGGAAGATGTGTGGGAGGAAAATGAAGCAAAGTTAAATGTGTAGTCTTCTACAAATGCAGATGTTCACTCAATACTAAGAAGGAAGCAGGAGAATCAGGAGGGCCACACAGTGTTTAAGGAGGTAACTGAGGATTTTACTCAATAGGAAGTCACAGATATTTTGAATCAGTTCACCTAAAAGATGGGAGAATCTTTAGTATCCTGGATGAAGAGAATCAGTGATGAAGGGGTCAGAGGAGTAGGGATAGATAACAAAGATGACTTGAAATTCATAAGTATTAGGATCCTTTTGCACAACAAGCTTTTAGGCATTACCATATTCAAGGGGGCAACAATGGAACCAATCTGTTAGCTTTAGCTGCCAAGGAATGCAATAAACAGTATCCCACTGACTCTATGTGGCCTAGTGTAGATAGACTCTGGTATTTGCTTACAGACTGTATGAGAAAGTTAAAGGAAGAGGTAACGAAAACCACAATGATTAGAGACACGGATGCTTTTCATAGTACTCCCTTAACAGTTTCTCACAGGCATATAATAGTGAGATCTGCTCCTCCTGCTTATAAGCACCTAATTCTGATTATTAATTGGAGAAATAGGACTCTTTCAGAAGTGCTGGATAAGATTTCACAGTTAGGTGACTTAGGGGAATGGGCAAAAGAAAAATTTCCTCAAGAGAGAAGAGTAAATATCCAGCAGATTCAAAGTCAGAATAGACTAACAAGGAGAGAAATGTTTACTGACTTATTAAGAGCAGGGATAGATTATGGAAGAATAGATGGTATTCCAACTAATGAATTAGATAAGATGTACTGAGAAAAGGGGCTTAATATTGGATGGAATAGGGAAATAAGAACTTCCCCTACAGATTCTCTTGAAGCATTGTATCCAAGTTCATCACACCTGAAGGAAGAATAGGAAATTGGCCAGACCCCAGCTTAGATTAAAGAAAGTACACCTCTAGCCAGAATGATGATGCCAAATCTGCAAATTAGGAAACAGCAAACAACAATGAATAAGACTATGATAGTGGGTTCATGGATTCCAGAAGCATAGCTGACCTTATATCTACCCTGCTTCTGGTTATTGTCTCCTTGATTCTTTTTTACTTTTTGTCTGTTCACCTTGTTTGCTAGATTTGTCTCCTGCAGGCATAGTACCCTCCACCTGTAGATGCCTGACTGCTCAACTTGGGTGTCACTCTCTATCCAAGTCTGTGCTGTGTCATTCCTGGACCTGGCATCAACCAAGCTCTGGATATTCACTAAAGAACTCATCTCTCAAATGAAACCCTTTGGGTCAGGGACAGCTCTATGGCCAATCTCAGAAGGAAGTAGTTATGGAAAAAGAGACCTTTGCCCCTCACCCCAAGATTTTGGACCCCCATTCATTTGAGGGGGTAGTGATAGGGTGCTTGTGCTGAAGTCTCACCCAATTGTTTTACGTGCTTATTTTGTGTTATTCCTGTTACATCATTGTAAAGTTTTGTTGATACCAGTTACCCCATTGACCTATGTAATGGATATGAAAGATCTTGGGTCCAAATGTATGGTTAATGGAATGAGAAGATCTTAAGTCACATGAGTCACATGAGTCTAAGTCACATGGAGCAGGAAGACGTGGAGCAGAGCTGAAAGGAAGTAAGACAGAGCAGGCAGAGCTGGGAAAGAGAGAGGAAGCAAGCAGATAGCCGTGAGTGAGAGAGGGAGTGATATTGCTTAAGGGAGTTGGTTTTTGGAAAGGCCTGATAATGTGTACAGACTTTTTGTTACTATGATGGATTTGGCTTTTTGGTGTTTGGATAAATGTCTTGGTTCTGTCTTCAATGGAGAGATTTGTTATATCCTGCAATTCAAACCTGGAAATAGGCTGTCATATTCATAGCTGCTGCTGTGGGTATTGCCTTGGTGATATATTATAATGAAGTACATTGGACGCCTAAGTAGTAAACTTGAAAGAAGAGCATAGAGTTAGAAGAAGAAAGTAATATCCAAACAGAGCTTCAAAGGAATAAAAAATGACCTGACCACAGGCACTACAAAAGAACTTGACAGAAATGAAATAGGAGATAGGAAATGGAACAGCTAATGAGGAAAAATTTCAAGGTGTATTAATATCTTAGAACAAATGGTGAAAAACCCTACTGGATTACAGAATTCTGAAAATTAGTATAGGTCACAGAAAACAATTCAACAAGGTAACAGGAAATATTAAAACAAAATCAAGAGGACTATATTATCAAAAGCATGACATGGAAAATATTTCAAGTACAATCTTAATAGACTAATGAAAATCATAACCTCCTCCAAAAAGTGGGGGCATGTCTTGGATACCTTATTTAAAAAATAAAAATAAACAAAAGCTTCCCAGTTCTCTTTAAACCAAAGAGAAAACTGAAAATAAAAAGAATCCCCAGTCTTGCCTTGAAAGAAATCTCAAAATAAAAATTCTCATCAATATTGTAGCTAATATATGGAATTCCCAGACTAAATGAAAAATACTTCCAGCAACCTGAACTCTTTCGAGTTCAAGAACCAATGTACCATAGTCAAGATTACTCAAGATTTGACAGTTGTCACTTTAAAGTAGAGGAAAGCACCACATCACACCTATGAGATTGGCTAACATGACAAAATATGAAGACGATAAATATTGGAGAAGATGTGGGAGAGCTGGAGTACTAATTCATTGCTGGTGGAGCTGTGAGCTGATCTAACCATTCTGGAGAGTAGTTTGGAACTATGCCCAAAGGGCTACAAAAATGTGCATACCCTTTGACCCAACAATAGCACTTCTAGGACTGTATCCCCAAGAGATCATAAAAATGGGAAAGGGTCCCACATGTACAAAAATATTTATAGAAGCTCTCTTTGTGGGCAAAAACTGGAAATCAAGGGGATGCCCATCAATTGGAGAATGGCTGAATAAATTATGGTATATGAATGTAATGGAATACTGTTGTGCTATAAGAAATGATGAACAGGAAGACTTCAGAAAGGCCTGGAAAGACTCATATGAACTGATCTGAGTGAAAGGAGCAGAACCAAGAGAACTTTGTACACAGCAACACCCACAGTGTGTGAGGAATTTTTCTGGTAGACTTAGTATTTCATTGCAATGCAAGGACTTAAATAATTTCCAATGGTCTCTTAAGGTAAAATGCTTTCCACATCCAGGGAAAGAACTATGGAATTCAATCACAGAATGAAGCAGATCATTTTCTTTTGTATTATGTTTTGGTTTGCTTTATGATTTCTCCCATTCATTTTAATTCTTCTATGCAACATGACTAAGGTGAAAATGTATTTAATAGGAATTTATGTGTAGAAGCTACATAAAACTGTATGCCATCTCAGAGAGGGAGTGGGGACATAGGGGGGAGGAGAGAGATGGAGGGGAAAAATCTAAGTTATATGGAAATGATTGTAGACCACTGAAAAAAAATAAAATAATAAAAAAGGAATGAAATAAGATTATTAACCCTTCAAAAAATAAAGTAGAGGAAAGCTTAGAATACAATATTCCAAATGCCAAAAAAAAATATAAAGGTTTATGATAAAGAAAAACATCTATCAACATAGAGTATAATACTATAGGGGTGGGAGGGGAATGGACATCTAAAATGAATAGAGGACTTGTATGTATGCCTAATGAAAAGGTCAGAACTAAGTAAACACTTTTAAATAGAAATACAGAAATTAAAGGAAATATGGAGAGGTACATAATTTTCACATAGAAAGGACTACATAGGGATGAATTGTTTTCATGACAACATAGAAAAAATAAATGCCTTGCTAGTATCCTAATGTCTACTAGGGTCATAGAGAAATAAGTGAGACAGATCACCTGTGACCAGTTTTATTTTAAATTGATGGTTTTATGAGAAAATAGAATTGGGAGAGTTAGAGGACTATACTGTGAAGGAAAGGAGGGAAATCACTATCTCAAAAGAGTGAGGTATATAAGATTAAGAGTAGTCAAGCATGGAGTAAAGGGGTGAGAAATTGGGTATCCCATGAATTTCCCTTTCATTTGAATCAGAAAAAAGAAGGTTGAGAATAATTACACACACACACACACACACACACACACACACACACACTCACATGCAAATAATCACTTCATTTCTAAATTATAAATGTTAGGCAAATTCCCTCTCTTGTGTCCAGTGTGGGGGATGGAAACAAAGACAAAAGTATAAAAGGACAAGAAAGAGAAATATGCTATTAAAAACTATAACTAAAGGGAAGAAGATATCAGAATGAGAAATTAAAATTTAACAATATATTGTGCATAAGAATAAAAAAATAAGTTTTTGTACAACTAAAACACATTTAGCCCAAATCAGAAGGAAAGCAGAAGATTAAGGGAAGATTTTTATACCCAGATTCTCAGGTAAATGTTTCATATCTCAAATATATAAAAATTTGTCAAATCTATAAGAATATGAGTAATTATTCTCTAGTTGATAAATGGTCAAAAGACGTGAACAGGCAGTTTTCTGATAAAGAAATAAAAATAATTTGTAATCATATGAAAATCATTATTGATTAGACAAATGCAGACATTAAAGCAACCATTTTACATCTATCATATTCACTAAAATGATTGAAGAGAAAAGCAACATATGTTGGAGGGAATGTGAAAAAATTGGGACACTCATTTTGATAGAATCTGAAATTATGCCCAATGGGTTGGTTATTAAACTGCCTATATCCTTCGAGTCAGCAATACCACTACTAGAATTGTTTCCCAAGGAGATTAAGGGAAAAGGAAAGGAACCTATGTGTTGCAAAATATTCATAGCAGCTCTCTTTGGCAAAGAACTCAAAATTGTGAGAATGCCCATCAATTGTGAAATGGCTGAACAAATCATGGGGTGTGTGTGTGTGTGTGTGTGTGTGTGTGTGTGTGTGTGTGTGTGTGTGTGTGTGTGTGTATGGCACTATTGTGCTTTAAGAAATAATGAGCTCGAAAATCTTAGAAAAACATGGATAGACTTGCATGAAATAATGAAAAGTGAAGTGAGCAGCACCAAAAGAACTGCAGCAACAATATTGTTTTAAGAACAATTGTGAATTGCCAAATCATTTTGACTATTATAAATACCTAAATTAACTTTAAAGGGCATATGAAGGAAGACCTGGGCAAAGAGCAAAGGCCCCTAAGAAAGAGTTGTCAGATAGGAAGAGAATCAGGAAAGAGTAGTGTTGTAGAAACCTTTAGAGAAAGGATATCCACACCTTGGTTGAGATCTAGAACTCTTTCTCTTGGTTAAGCTGAGTTACCTCACTCCCAGTTCAAAGGTATTATCACTCTATATTGTCTACTGTGTTTTCTTATGTATACTTTCTCTGATTTTTGTTTTGCTATCAAATTGAATAAATGTGTTTCTTGGCTAAGTACTATTTTTATTCATTGTGGAATTGTTTTTGGTGGGAAAGAGGCAGAGCCTTGAACATAAAGCCTGGGGTTCTGATTCCTCCATTAATGATACAAAGATCAAAAGTTATCTTGAACCAGAAAACCATACAAAGACTAATAATCTTTAAGAGATCTTATAGATATATTCTAGCTTGGTGTAGCGCCAATACAATATTCATAGCATTTCTGGTGGCCATGAATATGCTGGTGCTATTTTGAATTGTGAAATACCACAGACTCTCCACATGGAAGGCAGTGTGAAAACATTTGCTCAGACACCAGAAAGCCAAATCTATCACAGTAACAAAAATCTATACCCAATGACAATGCAGAGAACAACATCATCCCTAAGCCTTCCTTCTTCTAGGCTTCCCAAACCAGCTCCATTAAACAAATCACAAACAAGCTTTTTCACTCACACTAGCCAACAGCCTGCTTGCCTGTATCCTTCTTAGCTCTGACTGCTCTCTGATCAGATTTCCTCTCAGCTCTGCTTTAACTCTGCCTCTTCCTGTTCCACCCCTCCTATTCCATCCATTCAGCAAACTCCTCCCACAGGCTACATGTGACTCAGATTTCTGTGTGACCCAGGCAGGTCACATTAATGAATGGACCTATTAATGAATGGGAAAGATCTTCCCCTTTAAATTACCATTACATCTGGTACCTCTTCTCTCTGAGGAAACCAGAATGACCAGGCTTTTGGGCCTAAACCTCCTGATTCCCCTTATGACAGGAATAAAAATCTTCTTTGGACAAGGGGACCAGGGAGAAGAAGCTAGAGATGTCTATTATGTTTCCATTCAAGAGAAACAACCATACTCTTATGCTCCATATAGGGGACAACTGTTGTGACACTTCATTCGAGTATGTATTCATTAGTTAATATTTCATTATTAAGTCTTTATTTAGGCATGTGTCTTTTGTGTGTGTGTCTCCTGAATTAGATTTAAAGATTTAAAGATTATTATCATCTCTAAAATATGTTTAATATATTTCCTTTTTTACATTTATTTGTAATTTCTCTGTGTTATAATACTCGATTTATTTTTGTCCAAGTGATGTCATGCTGAGTATTATGTGTTTCCTTTACTGATCCCATAATATGCAGTTTGAAATGCTGGGAACCCCAAAATGCAAGGGTACAGGGGATCTGCCTTGAAAGAATTTGACTATTCAAGCCTTCTTTCAATCAGAGTGAAAAAGTTTATTGTATCACCTATAGAAGAGGGCAGGATTCTAAGAATCTGCACAATTTAATGGGGATAACATTGGTATTTTTATACAAAAAAAACTGAGAAAATTTGGATGGGATTAAGGAGTTGCAAGTAGTTTGGGGTGGTCCAGAGGTAATAGATAATGAGTCTAGATGGGATTAAGGAGGTGAAGTAAGCTAATTAAGTAATCAAGGTGGGCTGGTGTGGGTCAGAGGCCTTGGGTAGAGACACCAGTGATCTGGGCTACTGAAATGCATGGGAAAATTTAGGGACTGGCTTGCTTTCAAAGACACGGTCTCTTCCTTTAAAGGTCCAGGAGCCATCCTTCATCAGGAATCCTAAATTTTTAAAATCTAGATTCTTCAACAATTTGATTAGTTCTATATTTTTCCTTTTGTTAGATTTATCCAATTCCAAGAGGGCCACATTAAGGCCACTACTACTATTTTGTTAGGTGTTTATTTTTGTAAATGGGTTAATTTTTCCTTTTTGAATTTAAATGATATGCCATTGGTTGCATACAAGGCTAACAATGATATTGGTTAATTGTCTATGGTTCTTTTAAATGCAGTATAATTTTCTTGACTATGTTTGTTTATAGTGTGAATTTTTCTTTATCTGATAGCATGATTAAAACCCCCTTTTTGGACAAAACTGATGTATAACAAATTTTATTCCATCCACTCATTTTGATATAATGTCTTTCTTTACTAAATAGATATGTTTCTTCTAAGCAACAGATTGTGTTTATTTTCTTATTCACCACTTTTTAAAAAAATGGGCTGTTTAATCCATGCACATTTAATGTTACCAGAATTAGACTTATGTTTCCCTCCATTTACATTTCTAGTATTGCTTTAAAAAAGGGGAGAAGGACTCTAGCTCTTCCCCCACAGCCCATAAAATACCTGTAAAGAATGACTGTCAACAAATTCTAGAGCAGCAGAAGCCATAGAACAATGGAGTGGAGGAGATTTACAGCCCAGGGTGACCTGGAAGGCCAACAGGAAAAGTCTGTCTCATCAGACACAGAGTAGAGCACAGACCAGCCTTGGCTGTGTGGCAGGAGGAAGAGAACCAGAACAGGCCTCCACTGCAGCAGCAGCAGTGGAGGTTCTCAGATCCCTCAACCCACAGGCAACAAAGGCAGCTTCAAAGATCAGTGAGAGGATTTTTTCACCTCAGTGACAAGAGAGCAGGGTCCTCCCCTAGCTCAGGCCCCAGGCAGCAGCAGCAGCCAGCTTCCATTGTTGGAGGGCTCAGCTTAAAGCCCCTGAAGGAACTGAGTAGCTGATCTGAATCTCAGTCCTGAGCACAGTCCTGGGGTCTGGCAGAGCTAGAAGCCCCTGAGGAGTAAACTCCTCTCCCTTGATTGTGCCACCTTGGAGGAACTGAGAACTTACAGGTCCCCAGAGTATATCCTACTCTTGACAAAGGACACAAAAGTCAAGTAACTGATTGGGAAAATGCCCAAAAAGGGAAAAAAAATAAGACTATAGAAGGTTACTTTCTTGGGGAACAGGTATTTTCTCCCATCCTTTTAGATGAGGAAGAACAATGCTTACCATCAGGGGAAGACATAAAAATCAAGGCTTCTGCTTCCCAAACATCCAAAATAAATATTCAATGGGCTCAGGCCATGGAAGAGCTCAAAAAGGATTTTGAAAATCAAGTAAGGGATGTGGAGGAAAAATTGGGAAGAGAAATGAGAGTGATGCAGGAAAATCATGAAAAGCAAGTCAATAGTTTGCTAAAGGGGACCCAAAAAAATGCAGAAGAAAACAACACCTTTAAAAATAGGCTAACTCAATTGTCAAAAGAGATCCAAAAGCCAATGAAGAGAAGAATGCTTTATAAAGCAGAATTAGCCAAATGGAAAAGGAGGTTCAAAAGCTCACTGAAGAAAATAGTTCTTTAAAAATTAAAAAATTCTTCATGAGAAAACAAGAAATTACAAAACAAAACCAAAAGAGTGAAAAAAGGGAAGATAATGTGAAATATCTCATTGGAAAAACAACTGACCTGGAAAATAGATCCAGGAGAGACAATTTAAAAATTATGGGACTACCTGAAAGCCATGATCAAAAAAAGAGCCTAGACATCACCTTTCATGAAATTATCAAGGAAAACTGACACGATATTATAGAACCAGAGGACAAAATAAATATTGAAAGACTCCACAGATCACCTCCTGAAAGAGATCTGAAAAGAGAAACTCCTAGGAATATTGTAGCCAAATTCCAGAGTTACCAGGTTAAGGAGAAAATATTGCAAGCAGTCAGACAGAAACAATTTGAGTATTGTGGAAATACAATCAGGATAACACAGGATCTGGCAGCTTCCACATTAAGAGATAGAAGGGCTTGGAATATGATATTCCAGAAGTCAAAGGAACTGGGATTAAAACCACGAATCCAAGCAAAACTGAGTATAATACTTCAGGGGAAAAAAATGGTCATTCAATGATATAGAGGAATTTCAAGCATTCTTGATGAAAAGACCAGAACTGAATAGAAAATCTGACTTTCAAACACAAGAATCAAGAGAAGCATGAAATGGCAAACAGGAAAGAGAAAACATAAAGGACTTTCTAAAGTTGAACTGCTTACATTCCTACATGGAAAGATAATATTTGTAACTAGTGATTTTTCTCAGTATTTGGGTAGTTCAAGGGATTATACATGCATACATGCACACACACACACACACACACATACACACACCTATAGACAGAGAAAACAAGGTGAGTTGAATAAGAAGGGATGATATCTAAAAAATGAAATAAAATTGAGGGGTGAGATAGGAATATACCAGGAGGAGAAAGGGAGAAATGGAATGGGGTAAATTATCACCCATCAAGGAAGCAAGAAAAAACTTCTTTGGTGGAGGAGAAAAGGGAGGATGTGTGGGGGAAAAAGGGAAGCTTACTCTCTTCACATTTGACTTGAGGGAATGACAGGCTCACTCAGTTTTGTATGAAAGTATATCTTGCACTAGAGAAGGGTAGGGGAGAAGGGGACAAGTGGGGTGAAGGGGATGATAGAAGGGAGGGCAAATGGGAGAAGGGAGTAATCAGAAGTAACCACTTTTGGGAAGGGACAAGGTCAAAAGAAAGAATAGAATAAATGGGGGGCAGGATAGGATGGAGGGAAATATAGTTAGTCTTACACAGCATGACTATTATGGAAGTCTTTTGCAAAACTACACATGTATAGCCTATATTGAATTGCTTGCCTTCTCAGTGGAGATGGGTGGGGAGGGAGAAAGGGAGAGAAGTTGGAATTCAAAGTATTAGGAATGAATATTGAGAATTGTTTTTGCATACAATAAGGAAATGAGACATACAGGTAATGAGATATAGAAACCGATCTTGCCCTACAAGAAAAGAGAGAAGAGAATAAGGGAAGGGAGGGGTGTGATAGAAGGGAGGGCATATTGAGAGAAGTGGTAATCAGAATGTTAGGGGCAGCTAGGTGGTGTAGAGGACAGAGTACCAGGGCAGGAGTCAGGAGGACCTGAGTTCAAATCTCACCTCAGACACTTGACACTCACTAGCTGTGTGACCTTGGGAGAGTCACTTAACCCCAATTGCCTCATCCTCGGTCATCTCCAGTCATCCTGATGAATATCTGGTCACAGTGAGATTCAGATGGCTCTGGAGGAGAAGTGAGACTGGTGACCTGCAAGCCTTATCTCACTCAAAACAAGTCAAGTGCAAGTCATGTCATCATTTCTCTAATGGCATGGTCTTCTTCAGCAATGGTGTTATGGGGGGGAGGGTAGAGATGGGGAGAAAATTTGGAACTCAAAATTTTGTGGAAATGAATATTGATAACTAAAATAAATAAATAAACATTAAAGGAAAAAAGATAAAAAATAAAAATTAAAAAGTCAAAAAAGCCCCAAAAACTGGAAATCAAGGGGATGCCCATCAACTGGGTAATGGCTGAATAAATTATGGTATATGAATGTAATGGAATACTTGTGCTATAAGAAATGAACAGGAAGACTTCAGAGAGGCCTGGAAAGACGTATATGATCTAATGCTGAGTGAAAGGAGCAGAACCAGGAGAACTTTGTACCCAGCAACAACCGCAGTGTGCAAAGATTTTTTCTGGTGGACTTAGAACTTCGTTGCAATGCAAGGACCTAAAACATTCCCAATGATCTTTTAAGGCAAAATGCCTTCCACATCCAGAGAAAGAACTATGGAATTCAATGGCAGAATGCAGCAGATCATTTTCTTTTGTATTACATTTTGGTTTGTTATATGATTTCTCCCATTCATTTTAATTCTTCTATGCAACATGACTATGGTGAAAATGTATTTAATAGGAATGAATGTGTAGAGCCTACATATAATTGTGTGCCATCTCAGGGAAGGAGGGGGAGGGAGGGAAGAAAGAGAGGGATGGAGGGAAAAAAACCTAAGTTATACGGTAGTGATTGTAGAACATTGAAAATAAATAAAATTTAAAAAAGTAAAAAAAATTATCTTATTTGATCCTTACAACATACATAATAACCTAGGGGTGTGTGTATACTATTATTATCTCCATTTTTTAGTTGAGGAAACTGAGGCAAATAAAGGTTGTCACTTAACCAAGGTCACAGAACTAGTAATTTTCTTAGGCTGGATTTTAATTCAGTTCTTGAATCCAGGCTTAGTATTTGCTGTACAGGTCCTACTCACTGCCCTACCTAAGCCAGGGTTTAAAAGGCTGATAATATTTTTGTTTGTTCCAGTGATCTTCTCTAATGATGCTTGGGGTTATAAAACCATTTTGCTCCTGCCTGTCCTACTTCTGGTCCTTCTCAATAATATATTGAGACTTGTGATGATGACATAGTTCTTCATAAATCTCTAAAAGAATCCATAAAAGCCAAGAACAATTCTTAGGTCTCAGCTGTTCTTTGGACAAACAGAGGTGATGAGTACGTTGTACAATGAGTGGTCATTGCCCTTTTCCAATTCAGATATTATGCTATGTAACACCCCACACTACTCCAATCCTCAGTACGACGGTTTGAGATAGAAAGCACCCAGGAAGGGCTGGGAAAGAAGTTAACTCCTTTGGGGTGGAAAGAGGAGGACAGCTCAGTCCATAACCTTATCTCACTTTTCCTATTCCATTTTAGTGGACTTCATCTTCTGTGTAGTAACTACACTATTCTCCTCTCAAGCAGATTTCTGACATATTTTGTTCACATTTATAGTGTAAATGAGTTTTATGAGGGATATTCACCTCACTTTTGTCACCCTTCAACCTTATACTTGAATCATTACCATGTTTATTCTCATCATCCTAAGTTGAAGGACAGATATTTCTAGTTATTTCCTCATTATGTAATTACTAAATTGTGTATTTTCTCATTAATTAAACTATCAGTAAAATAGACTCAGAGCCCCAATCCCATCTCATTTAAGAAACTTTTGATAATATGGAGACATCTATTTTTTCCATAAGCAATTGCTCATGTTTATTTTACTAAAAAAACCACCATAAAATTTAAATTACTGGCTATATATTTTATTACCAAAATAATAAAAATTAACAAATATATATATAATTATAATATTTTATCTGTGCCAAAATTTAAAGCCCATGTCACTTCTACTCATCTTTGTAACTGGAGATAACTTCTCCTAACTCTGGAAACACAGTTACAGCATTCTGTTCATTCAATGAGCAAAATCTTTTATGAATTTTCTTTATTTTTGTTACAGGATAATGATTCAAAATAGTTCTGTCAAGAAAGAAGTCCTCTCCATCTTCTTTCTTGCTGTCTTCTCCCAGTTTCTCGCTAACCATCTTCATTTATTCCACTTTCAGTTTCTCCAAGACCTCCTGTGACATTGCTTGGCTGCCATCCTTTGTTTTGAAGAGGACCGAAGTGACATCTCTATGTTGGTGTCAAGCACAATGTGTCCACCTGTGACTGATCAGAACAATACAGAAAGCTGTATCACAGGTTGGGCACAAAAAGTCCATATGAACAATTGGAGTGGAGATGTCTCTAAATTTGCACATATCGTGTTTCTTTTGAGCTACTATTTTAATTCTGCTTTGCTTATAGAGTACAGTACCTTCTTTGATGTGAATATGCCATGCTGGCAGTCCTCTGCTAGCTTTTCCCATGTGTTACATTTGAATCCAAAGGTTTTCAGAGAGACCTTGAAAATATCCTTATATCACTTCTGGCTTCCATGTGAGTGCTTGTCTTGTGTGAGTTCTCCAACTCACTCCATTCCATACACAGTCGTTTAGGCAAACATACTTTTGGCATTTAAAAAATGCAGCCAGCCCATCCAAGTCTTATTCTCTGCAGTGGAGTCTCAGTGCTTGGCAGTTCAGCACCAGAAAGGGCCTCAGGGTTTACCACCTTTTCTTGTCAGAATATCTTCAGAATCTTCCTAAGATAATTTAAGTGGAAGCAGTTCAGTTTCCTGGCATGGTGCTGGTAGGCTGTTTAGGTTTCACAGGCATACGACACTGAGGTCAGCACAATGGCTCTATAGAGCTTCAGTTTAGTAGGCAGTCTAACACCTCTCCTCTCCCACTCTTTCCTTCAGAGCCTCCCAAATACCAAGTTAGGTTTGGCAAAGGTAGCCTTTGAAAAAGTCATCAGTTTTCTATATGTAGTGTCTGCTTTACTTATCATGTTGATAATGTACCAATCTCAACATCTATGTGTACATCACTGGAAATATACTGCCAAGGTAAGTGGAAGCATATTCACAGCATTCAAAATTTCTCCATTTGCTGTAACCAATGGTTCTACCTATGGATGGTGTGGTACTGGCTGGGCAAGAACCTCTGCTTTCTTGGTTACGCCAAAATTAGCCTAAGCAGCAGAGAATTAATGTAAAACTTTGTTGCTTCTCAGCCTCAGAGGCTGCATTGAGAGAATAATCACCTGTGAACAAAAAGGCATACACTCCGCTTTACTCTTGGCTTGCAGCCTTTTCAAATTAAATAATTTACTGTCAGAAGTAAATTAGAAGCTGACCTTGATGTACTTTTCAATCTTGCTGAAGGCATCTCACAATATTGCTGAAAGCATCATGCTAAAAAGCACATAACCCTGCTTCACTCCATCGGTGACCACAAAAGTACTAGAGCATTGTCCATGATCTAGAACCCATGCAAGCATGCCATCATGAAACTGACATACAATAATGATGAACTTCTCTGGGCAGCCAAATTTTGTCTATGACACTTCTATCTCACAGAATATGTTAAAATTGTTGCACTCCAATTTAGCTGCCTATTAAAGAGACAGTAATCAGTGCTGTAGCTTTCCTTAAGAGTGGCTTTTGAAACAAGTGTTGTATTTCTCAGTCCATCTCTGCTAGCTATCATCCCATATTTCTACTCCTTTTAGTGGATAAACTCCTTGAAAAAGCCACCTGTAATCAGTGCCTCTAATTCCTTTCCTTTCACTGTCTTCTTAAGTTTCTATATTCTGGCTTCCTAACTACTCCACCAATATTACCTTCTCTAAAGTTACAAATGACTTCTTGATGGCCAGATCTAATGGCCTTTTCTTGGTCGTTCTGCTTCTTAACTTTTCTGTAGCCTTTAGGACTGTTTATCATCTTTTCTTTGAAACTCTCTTCTCTGTAGGTTTTCATGAAACAGCTCTCTCCTGGTTCTCCTACTTGTCTACTTTTTCTTTGCTCGCTCTTCATCTTGGCCATGCCTGTTAACCACGAATGTCCCTCAAGGCTGAATCTTAGTCTTTTCCCCCTACGCTATTTTGCTTGGTGATCTCTCTATGCTAATAATGAACAGGTCTGCTTATCTGCTTCTCAGCTCTCTACTCACCTGAATTCTTGCAGCTACTGCTGCAATTTAACAATTTTGTTTGCTTGTTTTGCTCCATTTGTATCCTCAATGCTTTGGTCAGTGCCTTGCACAAAGTGGTTACTTAATAAATGTTTATTGACCGATTGATCTCTCCCAAGAGAAATCATTTCAAGAGTAAGCTGCTTATAAAATAAACTGTACAATAGGAAGGACAACTGGAGTACAAAGTACATGCTAGTGGTCACAAAATCTTTCCATGATATTCACATATTTACAAAAATACTTTGCTAAAAACTGATACATATCAGAGCTCAGGTTTATTCTCTTTCTTATTTTTTTTTCATATTTCTTTTACTTGATGACACAAAAACAGATTTTTTACCTGGGACTTTTGGTCATTACAACCGAGTTGATATACTAAACCAATAATTCGTTGTGAAGTACCTTTTTTTCAATACTTCAAAAGATCCATTGTTGTGGGTATTTCTTCCATCATCCAGATCACAACTCAGGACAAAAGAAAACAAAAAAGGAAACAGTTTCCAGGAGTTGTTATGGCAAAAGCGGAAGAAAACAGTGTTGGGTTGAGGTAAAATGTGAAATACTTAAACAGCAATCCTGAAAGCTGCTTTATTATTCTTATAAGATTTAATATCAGCCCCTCAGCAGATTTTTATAATAATTATAAATTAAAATACTGAATTGTAGTTTGTCCTGTCAAAGTGTACTTGTAAGAAGTGTTTGTGTTTTAGAATATTCCTGTGCATAAGAAATAAATATCTGACCCATTTACATCATCCATTTGCCAGTCACCTAAGTCTTAAGCAAATTTTCTCAGGACTGTTGGAGTGATAGAAATATGAAGCTAAGGAGTGTGGGAAATGAGAGCCTCTCTTTTAAGGCCGGAAATCCAGAACTCTTCATAGTCTGGAGTGTATTCATGGACCCATGGAAGCAGATCTCCTTAGGGATAGGAGGGGATGCAGTGCTCTATCACCTTATCTAATCTGTTCCACTGATATTCTTTCCTATTTTTGAACCAAAACCAAATAGCTTTGATGATTAAGAATGCATAGTATGTAGTTTGAGGTTCAAGGGCTCATTTTTAATAATATGTCTAAACCAGGAAATATATGACAGCAATACTCAGTCAAAGTTGACCAGTAAACTAAGAGAAAAATTGCTTTAAAATCTTGTGAATGCTTGCTCTGAATCCTTCTTTTTATTCATCCCTGAATTCCTTCCTCCTTTGTAGTAAAAGGGACCTCTATGTCCATCAGGGGTAACTAGCCGGTGCTCATCTTCCTGAGTTCAAATCTAGCCTCAGACTCTATCTCTGTGACCCTAGGCAAGTCATTTAACCCGCTTGTTTCAGTTTCCTCAACTATAAAATGAGCTGGGAAAGGAAACGGCAAATCTTCCAGTATCTGTGCCAAGAAAAACCCAAATGGGGTCATGAAGAGTTGAACATGACTGAAAACAACTGAACAACCACAAGGGCAATTAATCCATAAATAAGTATATTGAAAACATTCCCTCCTACTTCTGATTCTTATGATCACATGATCTCAATAAGCACCCATTACTGTATCTAATGGTTATCAGTAAAGATAAAATTGTCATCTCTCACAATACACCATTTCCCATGGCCTTGACTAGTGAAAAACTAAGATGCCTTAAGTCTAGCCAAATGGAAGTAAGAAATGTAAAAAACCTATTCCTGAAGGATAATAATCTGACAATGGAAATTGAAGGACAATGAAATCCCCATTGACTAAAGCAGGAACAATGAGGTTTGACATTCTTCAGTGTTTCCACTAGTTAATTAAAAACATATATTTAATATTATGCATTCAGAAATGGAAGAGACTTTGAAGGTCTTCTAGTCCACTCTCATGAGGAAACTGATTCCAGAGATGTTAGGTGACTTGCTAAAGTTTGAACAGACTGGGATTTTCACCAAGAACTTCTGAATCCAAATGAAATGCCCTTTCTAACTATCTTTAAAAGTTTCTTCTGAGGTGAAAATGTGGGGAAAAGTATCAGGAGGGATACAAAGTAAAGAGAGCTATGGGTAATAGGATTATGTTCACTTATGGCCTGATAATAGTAAACTAGGGGATAATGCCTTGCCAGTCTTTGGACCAGTAGAATAATTTTTCAGGAGAAATTATTCAAATCCAATGAGCTTGTTTTCAGTCTTCATCCTCCTTGATTTTTCTGCAGCCTTTGACACATTTGATCACCATATCACCTTTGATACTCTTCTCTGTAGGTTTTCAGGACACTGCTCTTTTCCAGCTCTCCTCCTACTTTCTGAATTTTTGACCTTGCCTTCTTAGTCTCCTTTGTTTCAGTCTCACCCAGATCACACCCTCTAACAAGAGGTATCCGTCAGAGTTCTGTCCTGTGCTCTCTTCTCTTCTACCTTTATACTACTTCACTTGATGATTTTATCAACTCCCATGGATTTAGTTATCATTTTTAGGCTGATGATTCTCAAATTTGCCTTTCTTGCCTCAGTCTCTTTGCTGACTTCCAATTTCTCATCTTCAACTTCCTGTCAGGCATTTTGAACTAGATTTCAATAAACATCTTAAGCTCAACATGTCCAAAACAAAACTCATTATCTTTCTCCCTAAGCACTCTCGTTTTCCTACCTTCCCTATTATTATAGAGGGCATCATCATCCTTCCAGTCCCTTGGGCTTAAAACTGAGGAGTCATGCTTGATTCCTCACTATCTCTCATATTCCATATCTAATCTTTTGCCAAGGCTTATTGATTTCACCTCTGTAATACCTATCCCACATCCCAACTTCTCTTATTTGATGCTGCCACCTGATGCAAATCCTCATTACTCATGCCTAGACTATTGCAATACCCTTCTGGGGGTGAGAGGTATCCATCTACTTCAAATTTCTTTCCACCCTAATCCATCCTCCTTTTGGCCACTAATGTTATTTTCCTAAAACACAGGCCCAATTGTGTCACCTCCCCTACTTGAACGCCAGTGTCTTCCAGTCACACCCAGGATAAAATGCAAAACTCTCTATTTGGACTTCAAAGTTCTTCATAACCTAGCTCCCTACTATCTTTTCAGTCTTCTTGCATCTTACTCCATGCCATATATTCTTTGATCCAGTAGCACTGGTTTTCTATGAACAAAATATTTCATATTTCATCTCCAGGCATTTTCTCTTGCTGTCTCCCTGCCTGAAATGACTTCCCTCCTCATCTTTGCCTATTGACTTCCCTGGCTTTCCTTAAATACCAACTAAAATCCCACTTTGTACAGAAAGCCTTTCCCAGTGCCTCTTAATTCTAGTGTCTTCCTTCTGTTAATTATTTCCTATTTATCCTACATGTTGCTTGTTTACATACATTTGTTGGTTGTCTCCCCCATATAATTGTGAGTTTTTAAGGGTAAGGACTATCTTTTGCCTCTTGTTATATCCCTAATGCTTAGTACAGTTCCTAGTGCCTTGTAGATACTTACTGGATCTTCCCTCTACATCTTCCGGACCCTATCTTCTTAAGTTTCATTTCTATGTTTTCATATAGAAAACCACTGATTGAGTTGTTCAAATACTGCCAGATTTCATGATCAAAAGACCCAGAAGGTACAAAGATTTTAAATCTGGGAGAAATTCTAGAGACCCAGAAAGATAAAGTGACCTATCCCAAATCATATAACTGCGGTAGGCTAGAACTCAGTAGATTGTTGCTTTATTTTCAGTAGCTTGAGATGATGGGAAATTGAAATTCTCATTAACAAGAGGGACATGTGTCACTCAGACGATTCACTTGATTACATTTATTGTGATTTTCATAGAGTTGATTGGAAGAACCTAATAGGCTAAGTGCCGTAAGGGTTCTTCCCATTTAATAAGGTTCAAATGACTCCTTAAAAACCAAATGGGAATTTGTTTGATCATATGCAAGGGATCTATGTTCTCAAAAAGGCTCTGAGACACTTTTCTCTTATTGATCTGTATTTCACAGAAGACCTTGGATTAAAGAAGATTCGGATCTTTAAAGAGACTTTGCAGAGATCTCTATATGAAGTACGCATACATATCACAGGGATTTCTGAGTTAACAGAGGAGTCAAGACGTGGTTATGATAAGCAGAATCAATTCCTGTTTCCATGTCAACCCTGAAAACAAATGACCAAAAAAATCACAGAGGTTACACAACCACTGTTAACTCTGAAAATACCAAAGAGCTCACACAAGTTATCACAACCACAGTTAACTTTGAACAATAAAATAAAATAATGATAAAAACAGTTAACAGTGGTCATAAGAAAAATCTTTCTTTATTCCATTAGATGGGGAATACTAGACACATGTAGTAGGATCTCCTTTAGTAACAGACCTACTTTAGTGTGGGCAGATCTCAATACATATACTAGTAGCTACACAGTGAGCTGTAGCCTTGACAATGAGGGGTAACAGCAACAATGAGCCAGATTGACTCATAGCAGGACTTCATGACCAGAATACAGGTACAGCAGGTCCTTGTCTGAGCTCATTTCACACCTGATGTAGGTGTGAAAAATTCTGGGATTTTGCTATGGCCGAGTTCATCCAGAGGGTGAGCTCAAAGGATTGTTGTTATGCCAAGCTCAGGGCACAGTTTACTTGTTGGGTCTTAGCTCTGGAAAACAGGATGTTTCCTAATAATAAAAAGAGAGGGTTGGCCTTGACATGGAGATCCTGACCAGCAGAGCTAGATTAGGGACCTCCCTCTTCAGTAGCATAAAGAGATGTAAGGATATGAGTCAGAGGCTGGTGTAGTTAACAGAAGATGATAGTGACCCAAAAAGGAAACTGAAAAGAAGTGGATAATCTGAAAAAGAATGTGACTGGAATGTGTTACAAAGAATGTGGCTTGGAGTGCATGGATTGTGAAATTTAGCACCCAATGCTACTCAGAACTACAAGGAATTTGAGATGCAGCACTGTTAGGTTGTATGAAGAAGGACTTTTATAATCTCCAGTTCTTATGGTGTACACATACCACAGAGGAGATAGTTTTTTAAGTAAATGAGTTTACTGGTTTGTCTCTTTTGCACAGTTCAGGGTAAAGAGAATAAAAGGAACCTCAGCTTAAAAGAAGGCTGCGTCTTGGGGATTGCAGTAGGAAAGTACTGGAAATATTGGGTTTTATGATTTAAGTAAAATGAGATTGTGGCTCTGATTCCAGAAGCAGAACAGTGACTCAGCTCTAGTCAGACCAAAGCTGAAATTCTCTCCTAGCATGAAGCCAAGAGACCTAAAGTTAAGTTAGAAACTTTCAGAACCCAGATGAAGAAGGCAATAAACACACTTCACCATATATCATGACTCTTTGGGAGCACTGAAAACTTGCAGGTCCCTAGCCTGAGCTGTGAAGGCAACAGAAGGATATAAGGGATCAGAAGCTCAGGGCAGACATCTTCCTCACCCCTACCCCTGAAGTATGCCAACTGCAACACTAATGTTAAATCAAAAATCAAGAAATAAGTTGGAAGAATGAACAAGTTAAAAGAAAAAAAGAATCCAACCATAAAAAAAAAAAAAACACAACTATGGTGATAGGGAAATTAAAGACACACACACACACACACACACACACACACACACACACACACACAAAATGACTCAAAACACCTACAAGCAAAGCCTCAAAGAAAAAGGCAGCTTGGCCACAGGTCCAATAAGAATTATCAGAATTGTTAAAGCAACAGTTTTAAAAAAAGGAGCTTAAAAATTATTTTTTAAATCATATAAGAACTACAGAGGAAAAAATGGAAAAGGCAGTGAGAGGTAGGAAAGAAAATATAAAAAGAGAATTAACAGTTTGGAAAAAGAGATACAAAGCTCTATCAAAGAAAATAATTCCTTGAAAATTAAAATTGGCCAAATGAACACTAATCTCCATGAGACATCAATGAATAATTAAACAAAATTAAAACAATAAATAATTAAACAAAATCAAAATAATTAAACAAAAATCAAAATAGAAAAAATGTGAAACAGCTTAGGAAAAATAACTGATTTAGAAAACAGATTAAGGAGAGGTAATATTATTTATTCCTCCTCACATCCTCTTCATAGCAACCATACTATTATACTCAAAATTCATTGTTCTCATCCGATCTTTTCCTAGTTTTATTCATTTGCTCATGGCAACCAAATGCCTGAATATGCTGATCTCCCTTTGTTTCTACCTAGTGAAATCCCTCCTGACTTATGTCAAGACTCAATTTTAGTGAATTCTCCTTCATGAAGAGCTCTTCATTCCCTCTTCCTCTATCCCCACCCAGCTAAAAGTCATTGCTTATTTTTCAAATGACTCCTAGAATTTGACTTTCTTTTAATATTAAACTTGTCAAAATACTACAATTTTTTTTTTTGTTGAACCTATTTTATACCTCCTCTTAGACTAAAAATTCCTTGAGCATCATGATTGTATGATCATACTTCACTTTTTGTGTCCTCAGGGCTCAGCATAGTTCCTTATAGAAGTCTAATCAATGACTATTGAATTAAATAATGCAAGCTGATTGACTCACTGTCTCAATTTCTTCCACTTTGGACCCTCTTCCTTTGAACATGTGAGCCTCCTAGAAATCATAAAATAGCAAAGAAGTAGAGAGAGGATAATTTTTTTAAAAAATCTTGATCAGATATGCAGATTAGCAAGAAAAAAATCTTCTCTGGTAAACGAGAACCTTGGTGGCAGATGAGTAAATTAGCCTCTTCTGTAGTTTCCAAGGCTACTGACAAGAGCATTAACATGGTTATTATTATTTATATCTGCATGCATTACTTACTGATGCCAATTGGCCCTAATCCTTTCTAATGTGAATGGTGAAGCATTGTCAGAAAGTAAGGGTATTCATGTGAATACTGCCAGTAGTGATAGGAAAGGACCTGAAGCTGGGAAAACCTGAGTTCAAATCCTGCCTTAGACACTTATTAGCTACTTGATCCTGGACGAGTCACTTAACCTTTGACTGCCCCAGTTTCCTCCCTTGTAAGATGGATTTAATAATAGCACATACTTCCCAGAGTTGTTGTAAGGATAAAATGAGATGATATTTTAGAATATTTGCTTTGCAAACCTTAGATAGTATTCACTATGTGAATACTAGCTATTGTTTTTATCATAATTTTTATCATATATGGAAAATAAGAGACATTCCATCTCATACATTTTTTTATGGTGAAGAAAGGTTTGTAAAAGGAAGAAAGAAATGTAAAGAATAAAGAGTAAAGATATAGTGTAGACAGTATTAGCTAGTGATTTTTTTGGCAGATGAGATGGCTCTGGGAAAACAATAAGGACTTAATAAATGCTTGTTGAATTTTTTTTTTCCTTTTCTACTTCCTCTGTCTTGGTTATCTCATCAGCATTCATAAGCTCAATCATCCTCTCTAAGCAGATGGCTATCAGATCTCCTCACCTTTAGTCCCCAATCACCAACTACCTGTTGGAAATTTTAAAATGAATGCCTCATAGGTGTCTCAAGTTTAGTAACTCCAAAACAGAACTTATTATCTCCACCACACATGCCCACCCTCCTTTAACTTTCTATTCCTGTCAAAGGAGTCTATTATTCTCGTCCAACATGTTCACAATCTTAGAGTCATATTCTACTCCTTACTTGCCACATATAAAGTCTTTTAAAGTCTTGTTGATTCTACCTCCACAACATCTCTTGCATCCATTCCCTTTTCTACACTCACAGAACTATCATATTAATTCATCAATCTCTTTTGCTTTGACATTGCAATAGCCTAATTGGTTCCACTGTCTGAATTCTCCTATAGGTACCAAGTTGACAGCCTATCCCTTCTGAGTGCATAGCTCCTTTTCTTAAGAAGTTCCATTTGCTGCCTGTTACACAAAATCAAATAAAAACAGCTTTGTTTGGAAGAAAGGAAACCAGCATCTGTTAAGCACCATTCTACACTATGCTAAGTATTTTTAAACATATTATCTCATTTGATCCTCATTACAACCCTGAGGAAAAGCGGGCAAAGAGAGGCTAGGTGACTTGTCCAGGCCCACACAGCTGATAAGTGTCTAAGGCTACAATGAATTCAGGTTTTTCTGACATCAGGCCCAGTGCTCTAACCACTGTGCAGCTTAGCTGCCTCATGCAAGAAATCATAGAAATAATTAATGACTATGATAATGGTGAGATAAAATACCAAAATTTGTAGTGTGTAGCTAAATGAATCCTCAGAGGAAAAAGTACATCTTACAAAGCATTCATTAATGTTCCCCATAAACGGAGTATACTCACTTCTAACTTCCTCTTAGAATCTCTACTTTCCTCAAAGTTCAGTTTAAGTCTATTCAGAGCCTTACTTGATCTTTCAGTTTTTTATGTCCACTTTTTTGCCCTTTGAAAGGCCTGGATCTGTGACTTCATTGCTACAGGGAATTGGCATCAAGAAACTTTCCTCCATCAGGGTGAATGACCCCCTTCTCTGAACACTGAGAGGTGAAGTGACTTACCCAGGGTCATGTATCCAATATATAACAGCGGCAGGTCTTGAAGTTAGGTTTTTCTGATTCTTTCATTTCATTTTTATTCATTGTGCCATTATTTACTTTGTGTAAATTTTCTATTCACTTAGAAATGTGCCATTTCCTAAAAAAAAAAAAAAAAAAAAAAAAAGTAAACTCCTTGAGGAAAGGTACTATTTTGTGTTTGTCTTTGTATCTCCAGGACGTAGCATAATTTCTGGTACATTGTAGGCATGTAATACTTGTTGAATAAATAAATGAATGAATGGTAACATATAGATAAGACACTTCTATTTTACAAGTAAAATTAATCCCTCAAAAGTCAAACAATGAATTCAAATACCAGTGGTACTTAAATGTAAAAATATTAATAATTTAAATGTGCTAACATAAAGAAATGCTGAAGATATTTCATTATAATAAATATTACTACAATAAGAACATCTGTGAAAACACAATTATTTCTAAATTCTAGTCAGTGACCAACTTATTTCAAGATAAATTTTCAATTTTCAAGATTATAGTAGGACAGAATAATTTGAATACTTTTGGAGGATCCAGACAGAATATCATCTCATATTAAAAAGTTCTGATTCAGCCGGAACTTATTTGTAGTGCTTCCATACTTTCAATTCAATCATAAAAAAGAATTGTTTTCAATTCTAAAATGTCATGGGATCCCAACAAATCACATGTGTACATATTTATACAATCTTGAGTATACATTACTTGGCTTGCAGGTAAAATACAATAAGCCGGAATCTCAAATATTAGAAGTAGGTAAAAATACAATTTGCCCTCTCAATTCTCTGTTTTCATCAGTGGGCAGTGCTTTTGAAAAGAAGCCACAAACTTGCCTCAGGGTGTTCCTGTAAGCAGTTTCAATATGCAAAGCATCTTCATTCTGTCAAAGGTCCTGGAACAATAAACAAGAAGAAACATAAGCTGCAGACAAATCTAATAACAGAAGTCAACTCATTTCAACAGGAAATCTTAAGTAACTCTGAAAATTGGCTCCTCCTAGTCATCTAGGATTTGACTAAATCTGAAAACTTGTCTGGTTAGCCTTCATTTGTATCCAAGGAAACATGAAACAGTATGAGTTAGATTAAATGGCTGCTGATGCTCCTTCCAATTTTCAAATTCTGTGACTTTGTACATAGTGAATAGAGAGATGGAAAAAGGAAGACTTAACTCCTACTTTTGATACTTACTAGATGAGTTAACCTTGGCAAGTACCTAATTTCTAAATGTTTCAGGTAACTGCCAAGAACTTTTTTAATAATCATAGAGGGAGTCTAAGAGTTCACTATGATAATTAATATTATGATAATTTGAATATTGTTTAGAAATTGTTGTAAAATATCTAGAATGGACACTTTTTATCATAAAAGGTTTTGCATTATGTTATCAATCTGTTGAAGAGTAAAGTTCCATGAGTAAGATGAAAATTGCTCATTCAAGCATGAGCAATAGTGCTGGGAGGTCTGAACAGTCTTGGGCAGCCAAATCTGTCTCTTGTTCTGTGCCTATGTTTCCAAAAGCCAACATTAATATTGCATTCACTTTTACAAGTCATAAAGGAATTGCTTAGGAAACTAAATCCAAAAAAGAGTGAGTACACACTTAGCAAAGAGAGTATCTTCTACTCTAGATGGAACTTCATCCCCTTTGGGATGTAGTTAACTAGATGTCAGGGAGCATGCTGATCTGAAGTCAAACGATTTGGTAGATAAGTTCTTCAGATCCATACTTTCTTCCCTTACTCCTTTTTCATCACTACCAAGGGCTACAGAATTGGAGGCAGAAGGTTACCTCAGACAACATTGAATCAAACCTTCTCATCTTGAGGTCCAGAGAAGTTAAGCTGACTTCCCAAGGTCACAGTGGTAATAAGTAAAGAAGCCAAGATTTCAACCCAAGTCCATTAACTTCAGATCTACCACACTTTCCATTGTATCATGCTGTCTCTTTTTCAGAGCTATTTAATTATACTACCAGAAGATAGAATACAATTAGAAAAAAAAAACCTTTAACTCTTGGTTAGTCACCATTATTATTTTTTGAAGTCTTATAGAGAAGTAAATTAAAACTATCATTTTCTGCAAATTTCTGTATATTCATTCTTGCATGCAACTACTATCTCTGATTTTGAAAAATAGTTTCATTTTGGTTGTGTGTTCTCACTCTCTTTCATGGAGATGACTTCATTCTCCAAGACTGCCCATCTGGTGCCTTCTCTAAATGTTCACAGTTCACTTGAAAAAAAAAAAAAAACCCAAAACTAAACCAAGTCTACAAATGCTACATCTTTAAATAAAAGTCATCTTTCTCCTTTTTGGTTTTCCACATCCCCCATTACAGTTAGACCATGAGAAGACTAGCAAATGAATTGTAAATTCCTGAGTGAACAAAATAGTAATCCTCACCCCTAAAAAGGGACAGAAATGCCCTTTCCAGGCTCATTCAACTTGATGCTTATTTTTGCTTTAAAATAGCACACTATAAATAGCTGAGTGAATTAGGACTCCCATATATAGCTCTTCAAAATAGTGTAGAAAACATAGTTTACAATCCTGTGAAAAGGGTAGCGTAAGGGAGGGTGGGGCCAGGCAAAGACACTGTCTACCATAAAAACCTGACAGCTTCGTGTAAGGGCTGTTGCTTCTAATTTAAATTCTCATTTCTTATTCTATTTTGAGATCCTCGTTGGGAATTTAGGAATGTTGAAACGTGCTGGTTATAAAGCTCTAAGTACAAAATGGTCACGCATTGCTGGAATGAGG
The DNA here is from genome assembly GCF_028372415.1 of Notamacropus eugenii. Classification (NCBI taxonomy): domain Eukaryota; kingdom Metazoa; phylum Chordata; class Mammalia; order Diprotodontia; family Macropodidae; genus Notamacropus; species Notamacropus eugenii. The sequence goes on along the minus strand of NC_092872.1, from coordinate 107,974,451 downwards.
CATGTTCTAATGGAAACAAATCACTTGTCAGTTAGCAGCTTTCAAATTTTTGAACAAAAGCTCAAAAGGGTCAGGGAAAAGATATATCGAACAGAGGGAACTTCTAGGCTCTTAAATTAACTTTATTTCAACTAAACCCAGTCTTCTAAATGAGATTAAGTAATGTGAATGTGGCAGTAAATAAAACAGGCAGTTGTGAATGCTAGGAGGAAGTAAAGACTGATGTTGCTCAATACCTATGAAATGGGAGTTCCTGAGAAAACTGAATTTCATTGTATTAATGTGGCAATTTGAATTCATAATGAAGAAAAATGAACAGTGTCATTTTCACACAAGGAGAGGGAACATGACTGTGTAAATAAGATAGCAATGTGGATCATAGAAAATTTTTTAAAATGATGGTTAACCCAGCTCATTATTTTTATTTATTCACCTTAAAAAAATGTCCACACATGACCAGAACAATTAAGGATTTATCATTTTCTCCAAACTTCTTCAATGCTCTAACTCCCCACAAAGGAACTGGGTCCTATGAGAAGATCAAATCCCCAACAAGGCAAAATCCTTTATTGAATGAGCACTTAAGTTCTCACAGTGCTCATTCTCCACAAGCTGCTATATACCTTCTGCACTATAAAGATAAGCAAGCTTATAGTTTTATGAGGGTCCTATCTTGGAATTTTCTGTTTCAGCAGTAACTGCCCCACTATATTTCTCTTTCTCTCCCTCTACCTTGTCCCATCCCCTGCCACTGTCTATACTCTCCAACAAAAAACAAACAGTATATGCTGACTTTGCCCAGCTACGTGAAGGAAAAGAGAAGGGTGAAGAAGAAATTGGGGACAGCACCACTGTGGGCAGCTGCACTGTGTCTGAAAGAAAAGGAACTGACTAGGGCCAGTTGTGCCTCCCTAGAGGTTATTAAGAGCAGGAATTCAGGCTATGCACTTACTAACAAAGAAGGAACAAGAAAGGGAGTGATGGAAAATAACAATAACACCAAAAGACTAAATGACCAAAAATATCCAAAAAAAAAAACAAAATTAAAAACCCAGTGCATAAGCAGACATATGAAAAGAAAGAATCCCAAAATTATAACGAAGAATGAGTAAAACATCAAGGAGAATTGAAAGTTCTTTTTTAAAAAATAAAGCAAAGTAAAGCAAAAATGACAGATGAGATACAGGAAATCCTGTGAACTCCTCAGAGAACATGGAATGAAAAGAAGAAACCCAGAATGGGTCAAAAGAGAAAAATAAGGAACTAAGGTAGCACTAAGAGTAGAGGGAGCATCAAAACTGAACTCTCCCAATATTCTCCTCTAAAAAAACTTTAAAATAATATATCAAATAGAGTTCTGGAGCACATAGCCAACAAAAGGTTGGGGTAAAGCATTTCTTGGGCCCAAGACAACTCAGACAGCCTAAGAAAAGTATACAAGAAAGATCTTGACATCATTAATAACTACAGTAGTGTGATGACTAATGTAGAGCCAGTCGTCCTAGAGAGTGAAGTCAAGAGGACCTTAGAAAGCATTCCTAACAATAAAGTTAGTGGAGATGATGGAATTCCAGCTGAGCTTTTTGTAAATCCTGAAAGATGATGCTGTTAAAGTACTGCACTCAATATGCCAGCAAATTTGGAAAACTCGACAGTAGCTACTAGAGTAGAAAAGTCTTGTTTACATGTCAATCCTAAATGACAACGCCAGAGAAGGTTCAAATTACTGAACATTTATGCTTACTTTGCATACCAGCTTGGGTTATGTTTAAGATTGTGTATGCTATGCATCAGGAATAAGTGAAGTGAGAATCATCAAAACATACTGGTTTTCAAAGAGGCAGAAAAACTAGAGACCAAATTGCCAACATTTGCTGAATTATGGAGAAATCAAAGAAGTTCCAGAAAAACATCCACTGTGACATCACTGACGACACTACTAAAGCCTTTGACTGTGTGGATCACAACAAAATATGGCAAGTCCTCAACAACATGGGAGTACCAGATCATCTTACTTATCTCCTGAGAAATGTGTATGTAGGTCAAGAAGCAAAAATTAGGAACAACTGATTGGTTTAATACTAGAAAAGGAGTCTGAGAAGGCTGTATATTGTCACATTATTGAAATGCCAGTCATGATGAATCAAAAGCTGAAATTAAGGTTGCTGGGAGAAATATTAACAATCTCAGATATGCAGATGATAACACTGAGGGCAGAAAGTGAAGAGGAATTAAGATGCTCCTTGATGAGGATGAAAGAGGAGAGTGTAAAAGCTGGCTTGAAGCTTCACATTAAAACAACAACAACATTAAGATTTTGGCAACCGGTGCCATGACTTCCTGGCAAATAGAAGGAGAAGAAATGGAAGGAGTGTCAGATTTTATATTCTTGGGCTCACAGACCAACACAGATAGTGACTGCAGTCATGAAAGTGAAAGATGCTTGCTCCTTGGAAGGAAAGTTATGGAAAATCTGGACAGCATACTAAAAAGCAGAGAAATCACCTTGCTGACAAAGGTCTGTAAAGTAAAAGTAACAGTTTTTCCAGTAGCAATGTATGGCTGTGAATGTTAGACTACAAGGAAAGTCATTCAGTGGTTGAATGGTTTAGAACTGTGGTTCTAAAGAAGAATTTTGAGAGTCCTATGGACAGCAAGCAGATCACATCTGCTAATCCTTAGAGCAATTCACTCAGCTTATTCACTGAAAGGTCAAATATGGAAGCTGAAACTTAAATACTTTGGCTACATAATGAGAAGATGGGATTCATTGGAAAAGACCCAGATGTTGGGAAAGATTGAAGGCAAAAAAGAAAGGGGCAGCAGAGAATAAAACAGTGTCATGGAAACATATCTTCCTTCTTGAAATTTTGTCTTCCCACTGCTCTGCATATGATGCATTCCCTTCTCTCCATTATCTCTGACCAGGCTGTTTGGTTTTATTTGGATTTTATTGTTGATGAATGCCTGTTCAATTTTTTAAAAAGGGAAAAAAAAACCCTTGAGTCTACTGGAATAAGCCAAATCTAAGCTTTTCTTACCATACTCACCTTCCTATTCTCCATTCCTACCTCATATCCTGTTTGATGTGTTTTAAATTAATTTTTATCTTTCCAACAATTTTTTCTTCCTACCTTCCCACCATGTAAATAAAAGAGAAAATCAAAACCTTTGTTACAAAAATGCATAACCATGTATAGCCAATTCCCATATTAGCTACGTTCAAAAATGTGTGGCCATTCAGGATATATATTTTTATTATCTCAGGAAAGTGGGTAGCATTCTTTATCATTGCTCCTCCGGAATCATAGTTGATAACTGCATTATTCAGAGATCTTAAATCTTTCAAAGTTTGATTCATTTGTTTTTCTCTGTTTGATCACTCTACATACATCGGTTCATACAAATTCTCTTAAACTATACATGGCAATACATTCATTCAGGTTTCTTTTAAACTGTTCATTTCATTATTTCACACTAGTTTTCCATTTCATGCATACACCATTATTTTGTTTAGTCATTCCCCAGTGGATGGGCACTTACTCAGCTTTCAGTTTGTCACAACAAAAAGAGATATTACATATGTTTTTTACATGTGGGTCTTTTTATTTCTTCTTTTATCTTTTTAGGAGTACAGGAGTCCTATCAAAGTTGATGGTTAAAATGGTATGCATAGTCTGGTGTTTTGGTAGGGAGGGCATAGTTTCAAACTGCTTTCTAGAATGACCAGAACAATTCACAGATGCACTAACAATGCACTTGTATGCTTATTTTCTCATAATCCCTCCAATACTTGCCATTTTCTTTTTTGTCATTTTCTCCAATTTGATGGGTGTGAAGCAGAGTCACAAAATTGTTTTAACTTACATGCCTCTAATTACTAATGATTTGGAATATGTTTCCACATGGCTACTAATAGTTTTTATTTCTTTGATAGCTGTCTGTTTATATCTGTTGATCAATTATCAATTTTGGAATGGCTTTCAATCTTATAAATCTGAATCCATTTCTCATGTATCTTGGAAATGAAACCTTTATCAGAGAAATTTGCTGTCAAGTGAAGTCAACAAACATTTATTGAGGGCCTACTAAGTATCATGAAATATATTAAGTTCTGGGAACAAACACTCAAAAAAAGGAAGAAAAATTGTCCCTGCTCCCAAGGATCTCACAGTAGGGAGACAATATACAAATAGCCTATACATAAGAGATATATACAAGAGAAATTGGAGATAATCTCAAAAGAAAGGCACTAAGATTTTTAAAATAAGTTGTTGATAGCTTGTTTTTTTTCACATCACCATAATTACCCTTAGTATCTCTCTCTCATCTTCTCCCAGAGAACCATCCCCCATAACAAATAACATTTTTAAAGACAAAAAAAAAAAAGAAAAGGAGGAAAAATTCAGTATAACCAAAATATATCAAAAACTCAAAATATATTCAGTGAAGCACATTTGTGAACTTCTCTGTAAAGATGTGGGGTGGGGGATGTCTTCTCATATCTCTTCTTTTGAACATGCTTATTCTTTAAAATTTTACAAAATATACTATTGATGTCATCTGAGCAGAGTTTTATAGGAAAAAGAGCTTTTAAAAGGCAGAGGTGAAGCGATGAGGTTACCCAGTATGCAAAAGTGTGGAGAGTAAAGATGAAGTATCATGTGTGACAAACAACAAAAAAGATAGTTTGGTTGAATTGTAGAGTGCAGGAAGATGAATTACGTATAATTAAAGTTGTTAAACTAGTTTGTCAGTAGGTTGTAAAAAGCTTTAAAAGCCAAACAATGGAATTTATATTTGATTCTAGAGGAAAGAAGGAGCCCATGGAATTTTCTGAGTCAGAGAATATTATGATCAAAAACGCATTTTAAGAAAGTCACTTTGGTGGCATAAAGGATGAATTGGAGAAGAGAAAGGTAAAGCAGAAAGACCAATTAGAAAGTTTTATGATAGGTCAGGCAAGAGATGATAAGGGACTAAGCCAAGGGAATAGCTTTTATGTGAGTAGAGAGGAGGCAAAAACAAGATATATTATGGTTTAGGCAGAAATGACAAAATTTGGGAACTGATTTAATACGTGGAGTAGGTGCAATGTTTTGTGCATGTAGTTGATTTACTGTTATTTCCAGTAGACTAATTTGTGGACAGAAACATTAATTAGGCTTACACTTCTCAATGCATGAAATAAAATTTTGTTAATCAGATTGTATGAACAAATCCCTCAGAAAACATATCCCCACCCTGATATTTTAGAGGTTCTTACCAGATTCAACAAAGTTTTCTAGTCAGAGACTGGGAAGTATTCCCCTCAGAGATGGTCATCTGGCAAATCTCTAATCATGTGGCACTGCCCTCAAGCAAACATGTGCTGTATAAATCTCAAGGGAGGGGCATGCAGGAGTCAGCTCTATTTGTGACTTAGGAATAGGTTGATGGCTGTGGTCTCAGTTGAGTTCTTATACTTTTAGCATTGCATATTCTTAAGTTGTTCACCACATAATTTAATGGGTAATTTACTTCAGAATTACTGATAAAGTTGTTTGCAATTTTTCAATTTTGGTCTGTTTTATCAGACAGTCTACATTTGTTTAAGAATTCACAACTTTTGTTTACAACATCATACCACTGAGGCACTTATCCTACTATTGAATATAACATTTAAAAAACCTTACTCAAAACAGATCAGTTTCAAAATGGAGGCTTTAAAGAAAATGAAATCATTTATGTTGACAAATTATCTTCTTAAGGTAATAAAGCTTATTCTCATTGCCAGGGGAAGGAGGTAAGGGAGAGTCAAATAGTCAAGTATAAGACAGAAGTTTTGAATTTAGTGACTAGAAAGATGTCACTATCCTCAACAGAAATAGGGAAGTTTGGAAGAAGGGTGAATTTTGAGGAAAAGATAATTAATACAGTTTTGAATATGTAGAGCTTGACATATCTAAGTGGTATGGAATGGTTGTTCTTCATTCTCAAAGAGAACTAAAATGACATTACTATGCTAAAGTCAAGTAGTAGTGTGTTCTACTAAGGTTGATCAGACCAATATAAGCTCAGGATGCTCTATTATAGGTCAGGCACAAAGAATCCATGTGAACATTTGGAGTGGATTCTCTAAATTTACACACCTCACATTTCTTTTGAGCTACTTTGATTCTCCTTTACTCATGGGACACAGTACCTTCTCTGATGAAAGCATGTCATGCTGGGCAGTCCTGTGCCAGTGTCTCCCATGTCACACAGTAAATTCCCAAGGTCTTAGGAGAGACCTTGAGAGTGTCATTGTATAGCTTCTTCTGACCACCATGTGACTGCTTGCCCTGTGTGAGTTCTCCATAAAAGTCTTTTAGGCAAGTATACATTTGGCATTTGAACAGCATGGCCAGCCCATTGTTGTGTTCTCTGCAGTTGTTTGAATGCTTGGCAGTTTAGCTCAAGAAAAGATCTCAGTGTCTGGTTTCTTATGCTGCCAGGTGATCTTCAGAATCTTCCTAAGGCAATTCAAACAGAAGTGATTCAGTTTCCTGGCATGGTGCTGATATGCTGTCTACGTTTCATAAGCATACTACAATGAGATCAGCATAATGACTCTGTAGACCTTCAGTTCTGTAGTTAGTCTAATACCTCTTCTCTCCAACACTTTCCTTCAGAGCCAGCAATAACTAAGAGAGACACCCCCCCCACACACACACTATGATTGTCACAGAATAATCTATTTCCTTTACCTTTATAGAGATGGACAATGGAGGCATCCTTGAACTCCTGGGGGATAACCTCTTCTTGCCATATAACCTGGACAATTTCAGTCAGCTTTTGTATGAGCAATGGTCCCTCTACCTTGCAAATCTCAGCTGGAATAGAATCAGCAGTAGGTGCTTTGCCACATGAATGGAGCCTAATGGCCCTCAAAACCTCTTCTTCATTTGGAACTTCAGCTAGGAAAGGACTGACTTCAGCCTGAGATAAACAGGTGATGGATGACGGTCAGTTGAGAACACTATGAAAGTGTTCAGCCCATCCATCTAGGATCATGTCCTTATCACTAATCAATGTGGCTCCATCAGCACTGAGTAGTTGAGATATACCATAGGTCTTTGGCCCATAAGTAGCCTTCAGGGCATCATAAAAGTGCTTTGGATTTTTACTCTCAGCATAAGACTGAATTTTATCTGCAGTCTTACTGAGTCAAGAATTCTGCATCTCTCTAAGTTTTGCTTGTACTTTACTTTTGATGGAGTTAAGTGCTACCTACTTAGAAACGGATGAACTATCTTGCTGGTAAACCCAGTGGACTTTTCATTTTCATTTAGCAGCTTCTACATTTCCCAATCATTTTCATCAAGCCAGTCTTGATGTTTGTGAGTATTCTGACCCAAATGAGCGAATGCAATGTTGTACACCAAGTCTCTGAAGACTGCCCACTTCTTTGTTGCTCCACTGTTGCCAGCTACATGTTGGCTCACCTTGCCCTACAAGCTGGCATCTAACTGTTCATGATCAGAGAAGTGCTCTAATCTGTTGACATGAATTCTTCTGGTAGCCATTTTGCCTTGGGGCTGCTGCTTTTGTAGAATGCAAATATCCTTGGAGACGATAGTCTATGATCAGTCCAGCACTGTGTGCAACACATTTCCTTCATTACTCTCACATCCTGTCTGTCCTCCTTTCAACCACATAGTCTATTAAATGCCAATGTTTATTGAGAGGGTGCCTCCATGAAGTTTTATTGTATTTATGTAAATGGAAAACAGTGTTGAGGATGAGAAGGTCATGAGATGTGCAAGTTTCAGTAGCAAGTGACCATTGCTGTTGCTGTTTCCAACTCCATTCCTCCCAGTGATTCCCTGCCAGGTCTGGCAGTCTGAGCCTACTCTAGCATTAGTCTCCCAGAATTAAAAGTTTGTCATCTTTTGGCATATTGATGATAAAGGTCTCCAGGTCTTCATAAAATTTTTCTTTGACCCCATCAGGGTTCAACATGGTGGAAACACAGGCACTGGTGATGGTAGCATGGTGTTTTTCTGCAAGTGGCAACTGCATTGTTGTGAGTCTGTCATTCACTCCTTTTGGTAGTCATACGAGCTTGTTAACTAGATTAGTATTGACTACAAAATCGACACCAGCCTCATGACATTCTCCTTCACTGTGGCCTCTGTGTGTGTGTGTGTGTGTGTGTGTGTATGTGTGTTTTGACCACAGGGTGCGATCCCTGACTGCCATGGTAATCAAGCCCTGGCCTGGTAGGCAGGCAATTATTAGGGCACCTTTTCTAGCCCCTTCCTCATATCAGGAGGTGAGCAGTGTGATCCTTAAAAGGCTGTTCAGACACCCAGGGTTGAATCCCACTGCTGCTTCCAGTGAGAATGAGAACCTGTGGCCTAGGCTGCCTGTGGGCATAGCTGTGATTACAGCTCCTAGTGTATCTGCAGCTGCTGCATCACCATTTCCATTCACCACAGGACTTTAAGATGGGTGATGTCTTCTGATTTGTGCATAGATTGGATTTAAGTGAGGCAGAGTTGCATGAAGTTATTAGCCTCACTTTCTCTTCCAGGGTTACCACAGTCAAGTGGCAGGACCAAGTCAAGAAGACTGATGATGGCTCAGATGCAGTGGATGACTTTGGCATCTTCAAAGTCTAACCAAGCTTGAAGCATTCCACAGCATCTGCTTCAGCAGCCTTCATGGCCATTGGAACAAATAGTTCTCACCTGCCCATTCCACCAGGGGAAGTCTTCATACACTTTGGGTAAACACTCTCAAACTCACCAATGGATTTGAGACAGCTGGGTTACCCTCAACCTGATTTAATTCATCTACCAAAATGGTTTACTGGGGTGTAGCCACTATGTGGAGTCACAGGTGAGAATTAGGTGGATCAGGTGAACTCCAAAAGTAGAAAACAGCCTTAAAAAGTATGTAGCAGCCCTCACACCAGAGGTACTAGTCTTCCCTGAACACACCCTACAGCCCACATGTCTGAGTAACATCCAGTTTGTATTATACAATATTCAGTTAGAGATGCATGAAGGGCTTTAGAAGACAGAGGATGGTGGGAATGATTGAAAGCAAAAGGAGAAGGCAGGATGGCAGAGGATGACATGGATAGATAGTGTCATGGAAACAATGAACATGAACTTGGAGTCTATGGAAGATAGAAGGGCCTGGCCTGCTATGATCCATGGGTCACAAAGAATTAGACATGACTGAATGACTAAACAATACAAGACAGTTTAGAAGTTTGGAAGAAGGGAGCACATCATGGCAACAATACTAGTTGTGGGCCTTGGAGACAGCAGTAACCTCAGCATCAGCAGTTTCAGGAGCTCTTTCCACCTAGAAACAGTAAGTAGATTGGATAATTGGTAAGAAAGGCATTGCAGGGGACCCCTGTACTAGCTCTGTGCACAGGACCAAACACTGTTTGGCAAGTCCATTGCCAATTACCCAATTCCAGGTTTTGGTTCCAAGGCAAAGGGGTGCTTGTGGTTGTAGGAGAGGAGGGCTTCTACCTGGGCAAGGACCAGAACTCAGACCAGGAAAGCAGTGACTACACAAGTCCCTGGATCATACTATCTTGGAAGCATTGAAAACTCACAGACCCCTAGAACTAGCTGTGAAAACGGGACAGCAAAAAAGCCTGAAGCTTGGGACAGTGATACCAACCCACCAAAAATACACACACACCTAAAAGCAGAGTCCAAGTCTAACATAAAGTTCAAAATAAAGAAATAGGCTACAAAAATAAACAGTAACAACAAAAAAAGCTACTATGGTGACAGGGAAGTTCAAGATGCAAACTCAGAAGATGACATGAAAACATTTACAAACAAAGCCTCAAAGAAAAATGAAGATTGAGCACAAGCCTAGCAAGAATTGTTGTAAAAATGAAAGTAAGAGGGGTTTTTTAAGACCAAAAATTATTTTAAAAATAAAATGTGTTAGAGGAAAAATTTTGAAAAAAGTGAAGATAATGCAAGAAAATTATGATAACAGAATTAACTACTTGGTAAAGGAGGCATAAAAGCTTTGAACAAAATAACTTCTTAAGGGAGTTGGTGCTGCCTGTGATAGTCTGTGCTGGTACCCTACCAGCTTGCAGTAGCTGTTTCCCGCTGAGGTAGGCTGTAAATAGTATGGAAAGAAACAAGTGTGAGCTCCAAAGAGCTTTTCCACTTGGACCAAGTGCACTGCAAGATGACGTTTCACTTAATCATCAAAAATAAAGGAAAGAAGGAAGGAAGGAAGGAAGGAAGGAAGGAAGGAAGGAAGGAAGGAAGGAAGGAAGGAAGGAAGGAAGGAAGGAAGGAAGGAAGGAAGGAAGGAAGGAAAAACCCAAAATAAAAAACAAAATGCACTAGGGAGTGCTTCTCTATAAGGAATCATTCAGGATATGGGCTGTTGGCCATCTGATAGCAGTGAACTATTGACTCATGAACTCCTGGAGCATTCAGATTCTCTAATTCAGAGGAAACACAAAAAGAAAATTATCTATTGAATCAGAGACAATTTTTTACCCAAAAGAGCATAGGAAGCGAGATGAAAATAACATAGATTTGGAACAAGCTGAGGAAGTTACTTGAAAACCTCAAAAGAGAACAATAAAGAGGAGTCAGTCAACTACCTTACCCCAGGTTCTTGGATTTTACTTCAATTATTATTTTTCTATCTTTTATTTAGTTATCTATTTCTTTTTATTTATTTATTTTTGCTACCTTCTATCTCCTGACTTAGTTAAGTGGCTGGTTGAAACGCACATTTCTCTTCTTTCTCTCCAAACTAGTTTTTATTAATTTTTAAGGTATCTTTTTCTCCTACAAAATATTTCTTTATTTTGTTCTTTTCCTTAGTTTTCTTTCTTTTTATTCTGTTCTGAACTTCATTTTCTGTTTCACGTGTAAACATCATTCTGGGTTTATTTTATTCTCTGTGTCCCTTATGGGATTAGTCAACCCAAAATACATAAATTGCTTGGAAAACAGTTCCCTATTTGATAAGAATTTCTGGGAAAACATGCAAACAGTCTAGTAGAAATTAGGTTTAGATCAATATCTTATGGCATATACTCCAATGAGCCCCAAAATGGTACGGCTCAAATATTAAAGGCCACATCACAAAAAAAAATAAAATAAGGCATCTTTTATAATTCTGGCCAATGGAGAAAATTATTAACTATGCAAAAGATAAAGGTAGTCACAAAACATAAAATAGATTATTTAATTACATTATTATATATTTTTAGACAAAATTTTTGCAATTGGGATTTGAAACAAAGTGGTTGATTGGGGAAAAACTCTATGCATCAAAGAAGTTCAAACAGGATCTCATCTACAAGATATACAGGGGCATTCTGGGAAGATGGTGGTCAAAAATTTCCAAGTTTTCCAGATTTCTTCTACAAAGAGATAGAAAATAGTCAGTAAATGAACTTGGAGCAGTAAAAATAAAGGGGATATAGCAATTAATTGTCTTCCTAAGATAACTCAGAAAAAGCAAGACCTCCAGGGGCTGAGGTTTGAACTAAGTGTAGACATCTCCATACCATCTCCACTGAATCAGCAAACAATAGGTCCAAAACACAGCTCTGACAGGAAGCAGACTGGGTTTCAAGAAATTTTACCTCATGAACTTTCACCTTATAGCCTTAGAAACTTTTACTTTATAGATTTTCATCTAAGGAATAGAATATGCTGAGTGGGGAAACACTGAAAGACACCTCCCCTCTTCCCCCAACTCAGAATTAAAAACCTGCTAAAAATAAAATCAAATACACATAAAAATGAGTAAGGAAAGAAAAAAGAACTCAACCATACATAGCAACTTGTTTCATATTGAGAGGAAGATAATGAGGTTAAAAAACTTCACTCCTACCCCAAAAAGTAAAAAGTTGAAAAAAAGGTTTTGGAAGAACTTAAAAAGGAATTAAAAAATCAAATAACAGAGATTGAGTAAAACTCAGGAAAAAATAAAATGAATCCAAGAAATTTATTAAAAGAAAATTATCCAATTGGAAATCTTAAGGAAGAAAATAAAGCCTTGAAAACTAGAATTGTGCAAGAATGACACTATAAGACACCAAGAAATAATAAAACTAAAAAAATAGAAGAGAATCTGAAACATCTCATTAGAAAAACAACTGATTTGGAGCATAGATCGAGGAGGGAAAATATAAGAATTGTCAACCTTCCTGAAAGTTATCATAAAAAAAATCTGGATATAATATTATAAGAAATTATTAAAGAAAATTTCCCTGAATTTCTAGAATAAGAGGATAGAGTAGAAATAGAAAAAAATCTACCATTTATTACCTGAAAGAGATCTGAGGATGAAAACTTATAGGAATGTGATAGCAAAGTTTCAAAACTCCCAGGTGAAGGAGAAAATATTTCAAGCAACAAGGGGGAAAAAAAAACAGTTTAAATACCGTGGAAAAACAATTAGGATTTCACAAGAACTACCTAGCAACTTCTACTCTAAAAGACCATAGGTTTTGGAACATTATGTTTTGAAAAGAAAAAAAGCTGAGATTGCGTCCAAGAATAACTTACTCAATAAAGCTGAATATAATCCTGAATGGGGAAAAAAAACCCAGATACTTGATGTGCTGAAAGACTTTCAGGTATTTGTAACAAAAAGACTTGAACTCAATGGAAAATTATTTCTGAAAGATCCAGAAGAAATGTAAGGCATTCATTAAGGTCAAACTGTTTACTTATTATATATAGATACACACATATGTATATATAAATATATATGAAAATGTAATCTTAAAATTGTAAACATTACTAAAATAGTTGGAAAAAAAGGTTGGGGATGAGTTGTGTGTGATGGAGTAATTCGAAAAAAACAAAATTATATAGGAAAAGGTAAAGCGGAGCAACTAGATTATAAAAATAGAGCATGAAAGGAAGAACTAATACAGAGGAAGCAGGTGAGAGTGGAGATCTGGTAATGTTGGACCTTTATTCTTACCTGAGTTGAAGAGAAAACAATGCGCTCATCTGGAAGACTGTAGAAGTGAATGCGTAGAGTGGTGAGAAAACTGGGAGACAGGGGAGGGGAGGGACCACTAAAGGTGTGTGTTGTTCTGGATTTGGGAAGATGGGGGGAGAGGATATGAGAGGGGCTTTTGGAGGGATGTATGGATTAGGATTGGGAGGATGGGGGGTGAGTGTGAGGGAGGATGCTTGGAGGTGTGGGTAGGATGGGGAGTGGGAGAGTGGGGAAGAGGATAATGCAGCAGAGATAGAGTAAAAAGAGAAGCTAAGAAAATAGTGAGTAAAAATAAGATGGAGTTCTGGAAATTCACAAATAGTAATTATAACTCTGGATGTGAAAGGAATGTTTATTGTAGCTCTCTTTGTGGTGGCAACGAGCTGGAAATTGCAGGGATCCCCATCAATTGGGGAATGGCTGAACAAGCTCTGGTGTATGGCTGTGATGGTATACTATTCTGGTGTATGGCTGTGATGACATTCTGTACTATAAAAAATAATGAGTTCAGTGATCTTAGAGTGGCATGAAAAGACTTACGCAAAATGGTGAAGAGTGAAGTGAGCAGAACCCAAGAGAACATTGTATACAGTAAAAGTAATACTGTTCTAAAAATGTCTTTGAGTGACTAAGTCATTTGGACTATTATAAATTCACACATTAAAAATAAAGGACATAAGAAGATGCTATCTGCATCCAGAGAAAGAACTAATAAATAGAAGTATAGAATGATTTCACATACACACACCTATATACCTATTTATGTCTAATGGTAACATCTTTAGAGCAGGGAAGGAGTGAGGAAAGAAAAGAAAAAGAAAAAAGATTACTATAACTTTTATATATTTAAAAGGAAAAGCAGGTTGTACATAATAGATTTGCAGTGTCATGTGCAATCATCTTTTTTAAAAATCATTTTATAGAAATTCTTGTTTTATTCCATAAATTACAATTTAAAAAAAGATATACAGGTTACTAGCACACACATAACCAGCAGATGCTGGTATCTAGGGCAGATTTTTTACTAAGGAGAATTATTTCTCTTTTAAAAGGAATAGGGAAAAAATATCTCCCAGACCATGCATTTCTCTGCCTATGAGCTTGGCAGTAGGCATTGCCTTCCCTCTGGAATTCTTCTCAATCATCTTCTCTCAGCAGGGTGGAAATTTACCAAGAGGTCTTTTAAAAGGTGGTGGGGCTCTCAGATAACCTTATGATTTTAGCCCAGAGAAATAATTCATAAATAAACATGTTGTCTTTTTTCATGCTACTTTCATAAGTTTATTGATATAGATTATTAATAAAATAACAAGAAAACTTCAGAAATTCCAGACTATTTACCAGGTTAAAGTTGGATGAAAGCCCAACTTTTTAAGGTTTTGTGCATTTGAATAGTTATTTTATTGATACTTTCACTGTTTCTAAATAAAGATTGGACTGATTGTATTTTTAGCTAGGGAAAGCCAGATGTGAAGTACTAATAAAGCAGTAAAGAACCATTTGACAAAAATAAATAGGTTTAGGATTTACATTTTTTCTCTTTCAGATTTGAAGAGAAAGAGTAAGATTCAACAGTCCCTGTGGTTTCCTCAGAAGAGACAGGTTCCAATCCACCCTAGCAGAATTTTCATGAAATAAAAAGACCTTTGATCAAAACTTTTTTTTTTTTACGTGTAAATGCTTCTCTTGAGTTTTATGTATGAATGTCAGATTTTCAATTCAGCTTTGTTCTTTTCTTCAGGAATGCTTGAAAGTCAGAGGACTTGCATTAAATATCCATTTCCCCCTGAAGGATTATAGTTGTTTTCAGTGAGAAGGTAATTCCTGGTTATAATCCTAGCTCTTTTACCTTCCAGAATGGCATATTCCCAATCCTCTCATTCTTTAATGTAGAAGCTGTTAAATTTTGTGTGATTCTGATTACAGATCCATGGTATTTGAATGATTTCTTTCTGGCTGCTTGCAATACTTTTTCCTTGACCAGGAAACACTGAAATTTGACCATAATATTTCTGGAGGTTTTTATTTTAGGATCTCTTTCAGGAAGTGAATGGTGGATTCTTTCAATTTCTATTTTACTTAGAAAATAGCTCCAAGCAAGGCATCAAAGAAAATGTTACTTGGACCCAAACTCAACAAGAATTCTTGGGAGAGTTAAAGATGTAAGAGTGGTAGAGGAAAAATTGGTAAAAGGAGCACAAAAAAAATACTGAAGAAAATAACACCTTAAAAATAGAATTAGCCTCACTCTTTTACCATTAGGCTAATTCTGTTTTTTAAGGTGCTATTTTCTTCAGTAATTATTTTGCTTCTTTTACCAAGCTGTTTATTCTTTTTTCAGAATTTTCTTGCATCATTGTCAGTTCTTTTACCAATTTTTCCTCTACCACTCTTACATCTTTTTTTAACTCTTTCAGCAATTCTTGTTGGGTTTGGGTCCAAGTAACATTTTTCTCAGGGGCTTTATGTGTAGCTATATTCACATTATTGTCTTATTCTAGGTATATGTCTTGGTCTTCCCTTTCACTGTAGTAGCTTTTTATCGTTAAGTTTCCTCTCTCTTTCCCTCCCTCACTCCCTCCCTTCCTCTCTCTCTCTCTCTCTCTCTGTTCATTTTCCATCCTGTTATTTGACTTCAAACTTTGTGTTAAAATTGGGCTCTGCTCACCTGGAGTTGAAGAATCATAGTCAAGCTTTCAGGCATTTTTTTGGGCTGCTGTTTTCAGAGTTGCTTCAAGGGGTCTGCAAGTTTTCAATGCTTCCAAATTTGTTGTTTTTGTTATTGTTGTGAGAGGTGATGCCATGATGTGCAAGTAAATTGGATTTAAGTGAGGGAGGGCTGTGCAAAGACACTAACCTCACTTTCTCTAATGTAGTCATCTGGGTCCACTGGTGAGATATAGATCAGGGTGACTGAAGATAACCCTGGATGTAGAGGGAGACTTTGATCTTTTTAAGATAAAGTCTTTAACAGATCTAAGTTTGACTGAGGCAGCTCCCATTCAGTGATTAAGGATAGGTAAGCAATGAGGTAGAGAATGTGGGGAGAGGAGTGATCATTGCTGTCCTGGTCTGTGCTCTGGTCTTTACCCAGGAAGGGTCCCTGACTGGTCAACTGCAGTCACAGGCATTATCATTCCTCTTGGCCCTGAAACTGTAACAAGGGCCCTTATTTGCCTGTGACTGGCCAGAAGTGCTCTTCTATACCCTGAAACTGCCACCCAGAATTCTGTATGGGCAATAGAGTCGCACCTCAGCTCCAACAGAGCCTAGCACCAGCAAATTTCCCTTGTGGTCCAATTCCCTTACCATCTCTGGGCTGAGAGTTCCCAAAACTACTGTTGTTGCCTCAGTTGCAGCTTCCTCTAAGGCCTACCACTGGTGCTGTCAAGCTGTGTTCCACTGTGGTTTCACAGACCTCTACTGCCAAACTCCTAAGTTGTCTTACACAGAAAAAAAAAATGTCTCATCCTGACATTTTATTGGCTTTGCTGCCCCAAAATTTGATTTGAAGAGCTATTTTAAAGTTCTTTGAAGGAAAATTTGGGAGAGTCCAGCAGGATTGCTACCAGTACTCCATCATCTTGGCTTCTGCCAGTCCTGTCTATGACTTCTCAGCTTTGTATTCTCTTGAAAAACCTGCTGCCAAGCCACCTGGCATCTGGAGTTATACAACATATGTCAAAATATGTATCAGTATTAAAAACACCTCACAAAGATGATCAACTTGCCATCTAAAGTAATGTACCACCTTAGGCTGTCATTTATAGGAAATGATATATTTAATAATTATTGCATAGTTTAATGAATTTTTACTATAGGTCTAAATTTCATCTAGGACATCTTACCTATATATGTCAAAATAGTACCTAGCAGTAATTTAGTGTTTTTAGGCTTGCAAAGTGCTTTACATATCTTATTTGAACTTCACAACAACCATTTTAGGTAGGTGCTATCATTATCCTAAAAACTGAGGCTTAAGGAAGTTTAGTGATTCACCCAGAATTATCAATAATTGTCTAAGGCAGGATTTGAACTTAGGTCTTCCTGACTCTAAGTCCAACACTTGCCACCTAGTTCTTGTTAGCAATATATATACAGATAATACCAGCAAATATAAATAAAGGCAACCAAAATAAGTAATAATTACATCAATAGTCCCACAAAACAAGTGTGCAAAACAGCAACATGTACAAATAAAGGAATTAAGAATGTATGCACAGTTACCTTGCATAATACTATTATAAAACAAGTCAACAAAACAAGACTTAATAAAACAGAAGCATAGTCAATATGTACTTATATCAATGCACATATGCAAAGGACATATTGCATAGTCAAATAACATTATCTTCTCTCTACATGTGTAATCCTTTCATCTGAGTGATCATAAATTACTCTGTCATTCATCTGATGGTCCTATTTGAGTGCTTAGTTCATTGATGGTATGATCTGATCATAATCCTCATAAGAACAGTAGTCTTGCTTTCCTAACTCTGAACTAGCATAGAGCCCAAGCTGTCTAGCAGTGGTATTATGCTCTCTAAGGTCTTCTTAAACCCAGGAATCTTTATAATTGAAGTAAAGGCAGAAAAGTTAATGCTTAAGTGATCATTCCTCTCTTGTGGTCTGCAGTACACAAAGTCTTCTTCACTTAAAACATCTATTTCTGAGTCATTGTCTAGTTTAGGTAGTTTCTTTTGTGACTAGCAGACAATCTCTTTCACTGAGTTGAATGCCCATTAATGTCAACCTGCCCACCTAACTCACCTCATGTGTTTGATCATCTGTTTTCAAGCGTATTTGTTGATTTCAAGATGGCTTCATATTTCTTGTCTTTCTTCTTCTGAGTTTCTTAAATAATGTTTGCTTGAATAGGGTCATTCAGTGGCTTAGAGATAGCAACATAGTTCTTTAAAATTTGTAATTATAATTGCAAATCCTGAGAAAGTCCTAAGTCAAAGGTTCTTTGGATGTGGCCAAGTCATAAGCACTTCTGACCTCTATGGGTTAAAGCTCATACTTTGTTGAGAGATGGGGTCTTGTTTATGGAGTAGCCAATTGTTTTCTCTTCTGGCCAGAAATTCTGACACTCTTCCCCTCTCAGGTTCTATGATATTTTTGTAATGACAGCCTAGGCTATTTTTTGTTTCAATTCTTACCTACCCCTTAGTCTTTGAAAGGGCATTGCCTCAGACAAACGGTGACCTGGGAAACGCCAGAAGAGAAAACAATTGGCTATTCCAATAAGCATTTTCTCTCCTGTCTCCCATGCCTAGAATATTCTCCCTCCTCATTTCTGCCTACTGGCTTGTGTGGCTTCCTTTGAGTCCCAGCTAAAATCTATCTCTTATAAGAAGTCTTTCCTAATTACTCTTAATTTAATGCCTTAGATATAGAAGAATAATGTAACAGTGAGGAAACATATTCTTTCACTTCTAAGATCAGGCAAAATCGCTCTCTTCTACAACATTTTTATTTATAAATTTGGAGGAGGGAACAAAGAAAAGAAAAACTACAAAAGGATATGATGGAGGGAAATACAAAACTAATAATGATCATTGTAAATGTAACTGAAAGGAATGAATCACTAAAACAAAATAAGAGCAGAATGAATTAGAAAACAGAATCTGAAATTATGTTTTTACAGGAAACATACTTGGAACAAACATAATGCTAGAAATCAGTGCTAGCTCCAGGAATAAGACAAGAAAAAGGAATTGAGAAAAAAAGCATAGACAAAGAGGAAAAAAAATTATTACTTTTTTCAGATGATATGACAGTCAACTGAAATTAATTGAAAGTTGCAAGATATAAGATGAATTCAAATCATCAGCATTTCTATATCTCACCAACAACATTTTGCAGGAAAAGAATTATCATTCAGAACAATTGCAGAAGCTTTATGATAATCGGAAATATATCTTCTAAGGTTCACAGAAGGAGTATCTCAGTCTAACAACAAAATACTTTTTTTTTTGCAGATAAAGACAGATTTAAATAGACAAACATTAATTGTTCATTGGTAGATTGTCAATATAATTAAAATGACTATCACCTAAAATTATTTATTGCTTGACTAAAACTCCCAAATATCTAAGATTTTAAGGGTGATAATGAAAAAAAGTGGAAGAGGGCCTCTCATGACCAAATTTCAAACTGTACTACAAAGTGAGAGCCCAGTTGAGGTTAGGAAATGTAAATTTGTAGTAGATCTAGTCAGAACAGTTCAGTTCAGAACAGTTCCATGCTACCCCACAAGTATACTGCTTCCATATTTGTGAATTCTCAAATTCCCTTATCTAATCATAATGTGTGGTCATTCCACCACTCTACCTTGCAAACCTAATCCTTTTCTTGGCTCTCATTATGAGCCCCAATCCCTTGACCCCTCAGTTCTACCCCAGGCCATCTCTTCTGCTCTGGTTTCACTCTATTTCCTTATCCATCTTGACTCCTTAGAGAAGCAGTTCAAATATGCACCATTGTCTTCTTTTACCCTTGCCCTTTCCTCATGAACCTTGCTCTGCCAAGACTGAGACTTATATCACCCCCAAATATCCTGCCTTTACACCTACTCACATGCTGCTGAATGAAAACAAGGAAAATCATGAAGTTGTTGATTGTATCCCCTACAAATTTATGCTGCATAATCTCAACTGGGTCCTCAGAGGGGAAATGCAATCCTTTTATACCTTTCTGTCTCACTATTCTACTCACTATGGTGACTTTTCCAAAATGTTTCTTCACTCTTCCAACTCTCTCTAGCTCCTCCTCCCCCTCCCCTTAAGAACAGAAATTGTCTTTTCCATTATTCTGAAAAAAACCTTCACATGATCTTTCCATCCCCAGTAACTATCATTCCATATCTCTTCTTCCCTGAGTAGTTAAAATGGAAAAGGCCCACTACAATAGGGGCCTACACTTTCTCTTTTCTCACTGTCTTCTTAACCCCTTACAATCTAGTTTTCAACCTTATCATTCCACCAAAACTCCTTTCTCCAAAGTAATTAATGATCTCTTAGTTGCCAAATCCAATGGCTTTTTCTCTAACTTCATTCACTTTGACCTCCCTATAATCTTTGATACCCCATGATGTCATTGGTTCTCTATGAAAACAAAGACTGAACAACGGAATATGGAAGTCATTTTGGACTCCTCACAGTCTCTTAACAATACCCCCATCCCCCAATATCCAATCCATTGCCAAGGCCAGTTTATTTAACCACTGCAACATCAATTGGAGAATAGGCCTCCTTCCCTCTTGTGACATTGCCACCACTCTAGAAAAGGCCGTCCCTCATGCCTGGACTATTGCAATAGCCTGCTTGCCTCAAGTCTCTCCCTACTCCAATCCATCCTTCCTTTAGCAATTAAAGTGACTTTCTTAAAGCACAGGTCCAATCTTCTTACCTCCCTACCAAATGAACTCCAGTGGCTTCCTATTTGCCTCCAGGAACAAACATGAAGTGTTCTTTTGACATTCAAGGCCCTTCATGACTTAGCCCCTTCCTACCTTTCCAGTCTTATTCCTTGTCCTACTCTTTGATCCAGTACCACTGGCCTTCTGACTGTTCAACAAACAAGACACCCTACCTCTGGACTCTAGGCACTCTCTTTGGCTATCCCCTATGCCTAAAATGCTCTACCTTCTCTGCTGTAACTACTGACCTCCCTGGCTTCCTTTAAGTCTCAACTAAAAATCCCATCTTCTATAGGAAGCCTTCCTTAACCTATATCTATTTCAGTGCCTTCCCTCTGTTAATTATTTCCTCTTTATCCTATATTTAGTTTACTTTGTACATTCTTGTTTGCATGTTTTCTCCCCTATTAAGATTATAAGCTCCTTAAAGGCAGTGACTGTTTTCCTTCTTTTGTATCCTCAGTGGTTAGCACTATGCCTGGCATACAGTAGGGGCTTAATAAATAGTCAATTAATTGATCTCCAGTCCTATAGTGCCTAGAATAGAATAGGCCCTTAATAAATGCTTACTAATTATAGTTTCCTGCTCCCTGAAACATACTGCATAACTGGGATAGCTCCAGTTTTATAAAATGTCAGGGAATAAAATCAAAGACCATTTTAAATACATTTTTTTCTCCTTTGGAATTTCTCTATGTTATAATTCCCTAGCCAGGGTATACAGGTGTTCAGAGGAGACTATTCCTTCTGGTATGAGGGCTTTCTGAGCCTTTTTTAAGACTGCTTTCCACTTTCCACATAGCTCTCTGAAGTAAACCAATTCATCCAGTAGGCTAAATCAGGTTACCAAGGGGCTGTAAACCTGTCAGTGAGTTGGGGGACGGGTGTGTACTCTAAGCATGTGAAGACTTTCCCAGCAGAATAAAGAGATGTGAGCAATTTGTTTCAATGGGCCATGGAGGTTGCAGTAATAGGTGTTGAATGCTTAGAGCTTAGTTAGACACCAAAGGAGCTAAGGTCATCCACTGCATCCCTAGCCATCAGCAGTCATCTTTACTTTTGTCTTGCCACCGAAATGTAAATGACTCCACAAGAGAGTGAAGTTGGCTACTTTGCATAACTCTGCCTCATTTAAATTTGATTTATGCATGAATTAAAAGATATCACTTCTACCATTTTACCATGTTTACCTATCTCAAAGTCCTGTGGTAAGTGATGAAGCAGTAGGTATGGATACACTGTAGTCACACCCCTGCACACAGATGTTCAAGGCCATAAGGTCATCTTCTCACTGACTTCAAGCAGTAGTAGAATTTAGCAGCTTCCTGGGTGTCTGAGCAGCCTTTTTAATGGACCACACCTCTTGGAATTAAGAAAGGGCTAGAAAATGTGTCCCCAAAAGCAGAACACTAGTCTGCTTTACCTTAACATAATCTTGGCCTGCTTACCACAGGAGACAGGGATCCTACTCTTTGGTCAACACACACACACACACACACACACACACACACACACACACGCACACACAGTGTACAAAACCTTTTAGTTTCAAGATGGTTATCCAAAACCCATGATAGGGTTTTGGATAACAGACAATGCTCTCACATTTTTCTAGTCACCAATCAAGTGAAGCTGGGCTGTGTTCATGATGTTTTCAGCAATGTTGTCATGTGCCTTCAACAAGGACCAAAAATGGCATCAAGGCCAGCTATTGCACTGATGGTAAATTATTTAACTTGAAAAGGCTACAAGTCGAGACTAAAGTAGAGAGAGAGTTGGTACACCATGTTTTGTTTGAAGATGATTGTGCACTCAATGTAGCCTCTGAGATGCGACAGAGTATCTGCTGCTTGTGCTAATTTTTGACTGACAACACCAAGAAAGCAGAGATTCCTCACCAACTAGCACCACACAATGTATACGTGGAAACTCTGATTAAAGCAAATGGAGAAATTTTGAATGCTGTGGATAAGTTCACTTACCACTGAAATATAGCTTCAGATATGTACACAATGCCAGAGTTAACTCAGGAGGCTCCAAAGGAAAGTGTGGGAGAGAAGAGATACTAGACTATCAAACTGAAGATCTCCAGAGTTATTGTACTGACTTCATTGTTGTATACCTGTAAAATATGGACGGTCTACCAAATCTATGCCAGGAAACTGAATCACTTCAATTTGAATCGTCTTGGGAAGATTCTGTAGATCACCTGGCAAAATAAGGTACCAGATGATGAGTTCCTTTCTCAAGCAAAACTGCCAAGCATTCAAACTCTACCGCAGAGAGCACATCTCCAGTGGGTTGGCCATGTTGTTCAAATGCTAAATATATGTTTGCCTAAAAGATTATTTTATGGAGGCAAATACTCATATGGAGGTCAGAAGAAACAATATAAGGACACCCTCAAGATCTCTCTGAAGAACTTTGGAATAAATTATGAGACATGGTAGACACTGGCACAATACCCCCCAGCATGGAGTGCCTGAATCAAAGAAGATGCTGTCCTCTATGAGCAAAGCAAATTGCAGTAACTCAAAAGAAATGCGGTGCCCCAATTTAGAGACATCTTCACTCCAAATGTCCATGTAGACCAATTATGGCCAACCTGTGGAAGAGTCTTCTGAACTCTTACTACTCTGATCAACTATAGTTGGACACACTATACCTTGACCCCAAGAGAGGGATGTCATTTGGTCCTTTTCAAGCACAAAGTAGGACCAATCAATTCCCTAGCTCTAGTTTGGATACATCCAACTTCACAAAATGCTCTTCATAAGCTCATATTTACCAAATACCTAAGTAAAGTGATAATCTTAGTGATTTTCATGACCTTTGCTCTGGTTTTTAAAACTGAGACAGTATAATGTAACATAATTAGTATGATGTGATAACATAATATGATGTGATGTGGTACAATTAATATGACATAACAATATGACATAATAGAATAGAATAGAATATAGATATTTAATTTTAATGAAAGATATCATTTATGTTAAATGAAAACATGAGAAATACAAAGACAACCATGAAATTCAACTCAATTCAACATTTATTAAATATACTAGTCATCGGGGGTAAAGAAACAAAAATGAAACAGTTTCTACTCTCAAGGAGCTTATATATCCTACTGAGAAGATACAGAACATACACATATAAGTGCTATGCAAAAAATATAAATTAAGGAGAGTGCACTAACAATAGATGTGTTGATATTCCAACTCTGTTACTTGCTACCTTTGTGAGAAAATCTTTGGGCCTTGGTTTCTTCATCTATAAAATGAGGAAGTTAGACTAGATAATTTCTAAGGTAGATAATTTCAGCATATGCATACATTTATATGCAAATATATATGTTCAGCATATCTATATGCATATATACACATATGTATGTATGTATCTTTCCTTTATTAGATGATTCATTAATTGACATTAAGATCTGGTCTTAGCTTGTCACATCTCTAGGATCACATGTTAATTCAGGTATTAAAGAATGTAAAAAGCACCGTACTAGGCTCTGTGGATATAAAGATGAAGATGAAATCGTCTCTGTGCTCAAAACGACTACATTCTATTACATCTTCAACAACAGTACAGTCTGACAGAATGTCAATTTCAAGATGGCATGGATTTACTCTTAATAAATATTTGGTAAATTTTTGTTTATTTGAATTGAGTTCTATTGCAAGATAACTATTTATAGTTTTGTTTTCAATTCAGGCAGATACTGAGTCATGACCGGAGAATGGCTGTCTCAGGAGGAGGTAAACTTCCAGCATGGTCTGCCAACTGGCATGTGTTCTATGATTTCTAACCAGTTCTATGATTTCTTAAGAATAAAACGAATGAGGTGACAGAATAGTCATCAATCGTGGTGTTCTTCCTGAAAACCTGAATAACATAATTACTCAATAAACACTCAAACTGGTGTCATTGTGACCCATGGCAAAAAAACTCCAACAACACAGAACCAACCAACCAAATAAATAAAAGGAAGCAAGCCTTGGAACTGCCAGTACAGAAACTTGGCAGCTGTTTGAATTCCTTAAGCTACTGCAAGATGATGCAGTGTACCAGCATCCAGGATTGAAATGTTTAGACCAAGCAAGGAGAAAATTCAAATCTCAGTTCCTTCCCTGCAGCTTTGAGGCAGTATTTAAATCCAAGTGCAAAAGAGAAAAGGCTATGTCATCTCTTCTATATCACCCCTATGTTGTTCAAAATGAAATTCACATTTGTGACATAGCTTTCTAGCAGCAGGTAAAAGAAATTGTGTCATGTGGGAATGTGACCTATTTATCAAATCCTTAAATGCCTTCACATATGGATAGGAGCTTCCTAACAGTTGATTAAGAGGAGCAGCTTCTTAAATTGTGCTGGACCAATGAAGGCTTAATGACTTTTTGTCGCAGTTGTTTTGTTTTGGGTTTTTTTGTTTATTTTTGTTCTTTCTTGAAGAATGGTTGACTAATACTAATGATTTTCAAAGGAAGGTCCATCTTGCTCTGTATTGATCATCTCATGCCAATAAAACATGGAGATTCCTGAAGCTGACCTCCTACCACTAAAACAATCTTATATTCATCCTGGTCCCCTTAACCTCTGGAAAACTAGTTTTAAAACTGAATTTCTTGATAAAAAAAAAAAAAAGTAAAGTCACCTAAGGAGTGGTTGTAAATTTGTACCTAGTGCATTTTCTGAATCTCCAAAGTTGATCCCTGCTATAACTCTAAAAGTTCAACAAAAGAGTAAAGATATAAAATGTGCGTAATTGGTATAATGCTGTGTTCAAGTATTGCAGATCTAGCAGATCAGATGCCACCTCAGATTATTTAAGGATTGTTAATTTTTTTTTATAGTAGCAGTGACAACCATACCAATTTAGCATTTTTACTGTATTTTGCCTTTTATAACCTATCAGTCAGTCAAAACGTATTTATTAAGTCTTTGCAATATGAAAGTACTGAGGATATTAAAAAAAAGCAAAAAATAATCTTTGCTCTCAAAGACCTTATAAATCTAATAGGGAAGACAGCATGAAAATAATTATGTATAAGCAAGATATATCTAACATAACCTGGAGATAAGAGAGGGAAGGTACTAGTATTAATAAAGTCCATAACAAAACTTCTTGTGCTCAGAACTCAGCTCTTAATCAGGTTGTTAGAGTCTTTTATTTTAAAATGCTTTATGCACTGCTGTTTTTTTTTTAATGCTACAATCACTACTCAATAATCTATATCTATAATACACTCTCTTTGGGAAAGCAGGGACAGATGCGATTTTATTGGTGTTGTGAACTTCCAGTGTGGAAACTCCTTTCAGCAATGCAAACCAGCAATTCATCTATTACTTATAGACTTGGAGACTTGCTAGGGACATTGAAAGATTAAGTGATTTGCCTACAGTCAGGAAGCTAGCATATTGACTGGCTTATAGTGGGCACTTAACAAATACTTGTTGAATTAAGTTGACTGTGATAAGGGCAGGCCTTGAACCCAAATGTTTTTTGACTCCAAGGCTAGATATCTATGCATGCTGCCTCTTCTGTCTTCATATTAACAACCACAACTACCACAACAGAACAGTAAAGCAAAACCATACAATACAGAAACCAAGGTGGAAAAAATATAGAACATATGCCCATAGTCCATCACTTCTCTGCAGAAAGAAAGGCAGCATAATCTAGAATCCACTATCTAGAAAAAGTATTAATTATTTACCAGTACATTTAGAGAGCTGTCAATGGTTCAGAATAAACTGAACAGATGCCATGATAGCAAAGTATTCCTTCAAAACTTTATTTGACTCAGCTATGTATGAAGTACCATACAGTGCTTTGTCTAACATTAAAAAGAAGTAGAAGACATGTTTCCTGCTCTCAAAGAGCTTAAAGTTTTGTATGGAAGAGACAGACATATACACAGATATCCTCAAAAAAATCCTTTAAAAAAGTCATACTCACAAGTTCTAAACTTCTAATCTAATTTCTGTTTATTCAGTACTAAGTACAGAGAGATTTGCTACCGTATCTCTCCATTATTATCCCTAGAATGTTCCCAAATCACAGGACTTAGACCTGGGAGGAACCTTAGTGAATATCTAGTCCATCCCACTCATCATGTGGATGTGGAAGCTAAGACTTGTTCAGGGTTATGTAGATAGTAAGAGGCAGGGACAGAATTCAAACAATAGATAAACTCGAATCCTCCAGCTCCAAATCCAATGCTTTCGTTGCAGTATAGCAAAAAGGATTAGCAGAGAACTTCACTGCTGAGATCAGTGTAAGTCATTCACAAACAGATATATGAAATAGTGGCCATATACTTATTGAATACCTATTATGTGATTTTTTTTCCGTATACAGCTTTTTAGCCACGTGCTCTGTTTTGCTTGATCCAGGAAGTTCAGATTTTGATTTGGTAAGGAATTTGGTATGCTATCAGGAGTCTATACATTTTTTTTTTATCGTCTTCAGATTATCTATATTGCACATTGATTCACAGCCATATTTGTCCAGATGGCTAGCAGTCACTGTCAATTGAGTCAATAAAAAAAATAATATGTAAATGCTTCAATTCACCATATATGAATACCTTAAATGAATACATTGTATTCTTTGGGTGCATGGTAGATGATGAAAAACGGCAAGTGGCACTTGTAGCATTAGAATACTAAATCCCTTCCAACAGCTAACATGGCTGCTATTCTCCCTTTTATTTATACTGATCTCATATATATGTATCACCAAGGCAATATTCACAGCTCCAATATTCACAGACTATGAATATTCTGGCATAGTTCTGAATCAAAAAGTATAACAGACTATCCATTTTATTGTTTATTCAGAAACCAGAAAGCCAAATCCCAACACCAGAATGCCAATCAAGCAGTCAATACACATCATCACTGCAGAGGACAAAACCATTCCCAAGCCTTCCCAACCTTTCCCACCTTTCTGGGGCCTTCCCACAAACAAACACTCACAGGACTAGCTGTGCCAGCCTGTGTCCTCTCTCCTCCACCCCTAACTGCTCTCACCAATTTCCTCCCAGTTCTTCTCCACTCTTTCTTCCTATCCACCCCTTCAGCAACCTCCTCCCACCACATGTAACTTAGGCTTCCATGTGATTTAAGCAGGTCACATGGGCCTATTATTGAATGAGAAAGATCTTACCATTTAAATTACCAATACATTTGTTCTCAAGATCTTTCATGTTCATTGCATAAGTTGGTGGGGCATCCAGTATCAACAGAATTGTAACAGGGATAATAGAAAATAAGCTTACAAAACAATATCTTAGGCAACTGGTGTCAGCAGAACATTACAACAATATAATGGGGATCACACAAAATAAGCACATAAAACAATATCTTAGGGTGGGACTTGAGTCCCAAAATGAATTCCTGGAACAGTTCAAAATGGATTTTAAAAATCAGTAAGTAGGACAGAGGAAAAATTGAGAAAGAAATGAAAGAGATGCAGGAAAACCATGAAAAAAGAGTCTAACAGCTTAGAAAGAGGCAAAAAAATATACTGAAGAAAATAACACCTTAAAAAACAGAACAGGTCAAACAGAGAGGCATAAGAAGAGAAGAGAACTTAAAAAAAAAGAATTGAAAACAATATACAAAAATTCACTGGAAAGAAGAATTACTTAAGAAATAAAATTGAACATGATGTATTCAAAATGGCAGAGTAGATGGATGGACCTGCTCTAGCTCTCCCCCCATAGCCCATAAAATATGTGCAAAAACTGACTCTAAACAAATTCTAGAGCAGCAAAAGTCAGAAAATGACAGAGTGAAAGAGATTTTCAACCCAAGACAGTCTGGAAGGCCTGCAAGAAAGGTCTGTCACAACAGGTTCAGAGCAGAGAGCAGCCCAGTTTGGGCTATGAAGGTAAGGACAGGACTGGAGCAGGCTTCAGGGCACGGGATCACAGCCCCTCCTGAGATTCCCAGATTTCTCAACCCATAAATGCCAGACTGCTTCGAAGGTCAGTAAGAAAGCTCTGTCACCTGGGATGAAGGGGAGTGTGGTCAGGCCCTAGCCCTGGCCCTAAGGCAGCTGTAGCCACTGCCTGGGGGAAATAAGTTGCTGATCTGAGTCTCAGTCCTGTGTGGCGGTCCTAGGGTGAGGAAGAATGTTGATGTGGAGAGATGGTGGTGGCTGTGGAGAGGGAATCCTGCGCAATTCCAGGGCAGAAAAGAGTGCTTTTGGCTTTACACAGCCCAGAGTGCAGGCCAGGAGAGGAGTAAACACTTTTCCCTTGATTGTGCCACCATGGAGGAACTGAGAGCTTACAGGTCTCTAGAGATATCTCAGAGAATAGCTGCACAAAACCTCTAAAACCTAGGGTAGTATACCCTCCACTTGACAAAAGACTTAAAAGTCAAGTAACTGGCTGGGAAAATGCACAAAAAGGAGGAAAAATAAGACTATGGAAGGTTACTTTCTGGCAAAAAAATATTTTCTTCCATCCTTTTGAATGAGGAAGATCAAAGCATACAACCACAGGAAGACAGTAAGTTCAAAGCTTCTGCATCCAAAGCCTCCAAAAGAATAATGCAATGGTATCAGGCCATGGAGGAGCTCAAAAAGTGTTTTGAAAATCAAGTAAGAGAGGTAGAGGAAAAATTGGCAAGAGAAATGAGAGCAATGCAAAAAAAAATCACCAAAAGTGAGTCAGCAGCTTGCTAAAGGGGATTCCCCAAAAAATGCTGAAGAAAATAACATCTTTAAAAACAGACTAGCCCAAATGACAAAAGAGGTCCAAAAAGCCAATGAGGAGAAAAATGCTTTAAAAAGCAGAATGGACCAAATGGAAAAGGAAGTTCAAAAGCTCACTGAAGAAAATAGTTTTTTAAAAATTAGAATGGAGCACATGGAAGCTAATGACTTTATGAAAAACCAAAAATTAATAAAATAAAATCAAAAGAATTGAAAAATAGAAGATAATGTGAAATATCTCATCGGAAAAACAACTGACCTGGAAAACAGATCTAGGAGAGATAATTTAAAAATTATTGGTCTTCCTGAAAACCATGATCAAGAAAAGAGTCCAGACATCTGTAATGGTAATTTGAATTGGAAAATTTTCCTATTCATTAATAGGCCCATTAAGTCACATGGAGCATGTGATGGGAGGAGTTTGCAGAATGAGTGAAGCAGGAAGAGTCAGAGCTAGAGCAGAGCTGAAAGGAAGTTAGTCTTGAGAGCAGTCAGAGCTTGGAAGGAATTAGGCTCCTGTTTAGGGTAAGTGATTTTGTGATTGTGATTTTGTTTAAGAGAGCCTGCTTGTGATGAGTGTAACAGACCTGGTTTGTGGGTAGCCCAGCAGGGGGAAGGCTTGGGGATGGTATTGCCCTCTGCATTGTTATTTTGTATAGATTTTTGTTGCTGTGATGGATTTGGGTCTGAATAAATGTTTTTGTTCTGCCTTCCATGTGGAGAGTCTGTAGTTTTTCGAGATTCTGAATTGTGCCATGATATTCATGGCTGCCATGGGTGATATGAATATTGAATTGGCAAAACAACATCACCTTCCAAGAAATTATCAGGGAAAACTGCCCTGATATTCTAGAACCAGAGGGTAAAATAGAAATGGAAAGAATTCACTGATCACCTCCTGAAAGAGATTCCAAAAGGAAAAATCCTAGGAATCTTGTAGTCAAATTCCAGAGTTCTCAGATCAAAGAGAAAATATTACAAGCAGCCAGAAAGAAATAATTCAAGTATTGTGGAAATACAATAAGAATAACACAGGATTTAGCAGCGTCTATGCTAAGGGATCAAAAAGCTTGGAATATGATATTCCAGAGGTCAAAGGAGATAGGATTAAAATCAAGAATCACCTATCTAGCAAAATTGAATATAATACTTAGGGAAAAAAATTGAATTTCAATTAAATAGAGGACTTCCAAGCATTCTTGTTGAAAAGACCAGACCTGAATAGAATATTTGACTTTAAAATATAAGAATCAAGAGAAACACAAAAATATAAACAGGAAAGAGAAGCCTTAAGGAATTCATTAAAGCTGAACTGTTTACATCCTTACATAGAAAGGTATAATTTGTAATTCATGAGACCTTTTTCTGTATTAGGATAGTTATAGGAAATATATATATGTAGGTGTGTATGGGTATGTATATATGTGTAGGCATGTATATGCACATGGGTACATGGTGTACGTATATGTGTATGTAAATGTAAAGTGTATGTATGTATAGACAGATATAGATAAATATCTATATCTATATCTATCTGTTTATCATCTATACACATAGGCTGAGGGCACAGGATGAGCTGAATATAAAGGGAGAATACCTAAAAAATAGAATTTACCGTCAAATGGAATGTAGTAGGAGTAAGAGTGTGTGTGTTCATCCTTCATTGCCAAAGAAGACCATACCATCAGAGAAATATGATATGACTTTGTATTTGACTTTGTTTTGAGTGAGGGAGGGCTGTGCAGGTCACCAGCCTCATTTCTCCTCCATAGCCATCTGAATCCCAGACCAGATATTCATCAGGATGACTGGGGATGACCCAGGATGAGGCAATTGGGGTTAAGTGACTTGCCCAAGGTCACACAGCCAGTGAGTGTCAAGTGTCTGAGGTGAGATTTGAACTCAGGTCCTCATGACTCCTGCACTGGTACTCTATCCACTGCACCATCTAGCTGCCCTAGGAGTAAGAGAAAGGGAGAGGTAGAATGAAGCAAATCATCTCACATGAAAGAGCCAAGAAAGAGCTTTTACAATAGAAGGGAAGAGGATGGAGATAAAAGGAAATAAGTGAACCTTACTCTCATGGTATATGGCTTAAGGAGGGAATAACACACAATCAATTGGATATAGAAGTCTATTTTAGCCTGCAGGAAGGCAAGAAAGAAGGGAATAGGAGAGGGAAGATAATAGAAAGGACAGCAAATTGGGGAAAGGGATGATCAGAAGCAAATATTATTGTGGGAGGACAGGTCAAGGGAGAGAATTGAATAAATGGAGGGCAGGATAGGACAGAGGGAAATGTGATTAGCTTTTCACAACATAGCTATTATGGAAGTGTTTTGCATTGCTACACATGTATGACCTATACAGAATTGCATGTTTTCTCAATGAGGGTGGGGGGGGAGGGAGGAAGGGAGAGAATATGGAACTCAAAGCTTAATGATGAATGTTAAAAATTGCTTTAGCATGATGCTGAAAAGTAAGATATACAGGCAATGGGGTATAGAAATCTATTTTGCCCTACAGGAAAATAGAGGGGAGAGAGATGGAAGAAAGGAGGGATATAATAGAAGGGAGGACAGACTGGAGGAAGGGGTGGATGGGGTGCATACTGTCCTGTGGTGGGGTGTGGGGAGAGATGGGGAGAAAATTTTGAATTCAAATTCTTGTGGAAGTGAATGTTGAGAACTGAAAAATAAATTACATAGTCAAGAAATAAAATTGGACAAATGGAAAAGGAAGTATAAAAACTCACTGAAGAAAATAATTCCTTAAAAATTAGACTTGAGCAAGTGGAAGCCCATGACTCCCAGAAACATCAAGAAACAAACAAAATCAAAAGAATGAAAAGATAGAAAAAATGTGTAATATCCCATTGGAAAAATAACTCATCTAGAAAATAGATTGAGGAGAGATAATCTGAGAAATATTGGACTATTTGAAAGCCATCATCAAAAAAAGATCTTAGACATCATATTTCAAAAAGTTATCAAGAAACACTGACTGAATATTCAAGAACTGGAGGGTAAAATGGTGGAAAAATCCACTGATCAACTCCTGAAATGAATCTTAAAGTGAAAACTCCCAGGAATATTATAGCCAAATCCCAGGTGAAGGAGAAAATGCAGTAGCAAACAGTCAGAATGAAAAAAAATGAAATACCATAAAGCCACAGTCAGGATCACATAAGATTTAGCAGCTTCTATATTAAAGGACAGAAGGCAACTATGCTCAAAGGACTATAAAACTGCATACCCTTTGGTCCAGCAATACCATTACTACATCTGAATCCAAAAGAAATTAAAGAAAAATGAAAAAGACATATATGTACAAAAATATTTATAGCACCTTTTTTTTGTGCTGGTAATTAAGGGGATGCTGATCAATTTAGGATTGGCTGAATAAGTTGTGGTATATGGTTGCAATGAAATATCATTGTGCTTTAAGAAATGACAAATAAGTTGGTTTCAGGAAAACATGGCAAGACGTATATGAATTGACGCAAAGTGAAGTGAGGAGAACCAGGAGACTGAACAGTAATGACAATGTTTCAGTGATGATCAATTGTGACAGACCTGGCTACTCTGATCAGTACAATGATCCAAGATAATTCCAAAGGGCTTATGATAAAAAAAAAAATACTATCCATCAGCAGATACGGAACTAATGAACTCTAAGTGCAAACTGAAGTATAATTTTCTCATTTTCTTTGCCCTTCTTGCCTTTTGTTGAGGTATGGCTTTTTTAGAAGTATGTTTTGCATGATTTCATATATATAATTGATATTATATTGCTTGCCTTAACTGTGAGTGGGGGAATGGTGGGAGGGAGGAAAAGAATTTGGAATTCAAAATTTGAAAAGGAATGTTTCAAATAAATAAATAAAAATTTGAAAACCATAAATAATAAATTAAAAACATAGTTAAGCAAAAAAAAGAGAAAGATATACTTTCTAAGATAAATATATTATCAACTGTGAAAACACTCTTCAAATAAAGTTATTAGATGATTGGGGGAAAAAACTCCAAACCAACCAACAAATAAAATGTAGAGCTGCCTGCTGTTTATCAATATAGGAAAATTTATGTAGTGCCTTTCATAGTTTCAGGTGCTTGTGTACTCAAAAAATATTAAAGATTAAATTAGCATAGGATATTTTATATTTCAGTCTTGCATGATGTATTTAACTTTGCTTTCTCAAGCCTCTGAGACAGATCTGCAACAATTTTAGATACATTCAAAATAGGAGTAATGAATATCTGGCCTTTGGGTCAGGCTTGACCTTCACTTTAATTTCATTTAGGCCTATATCTAAAGTTCAAAAATAAAAAAGACAACATGACTTTGAGGGTCTTTATTTATAATCTTAAAAAGTAACAAGATGGAATTTTATACTGTGAAGCTATTTTTTTCTCTTTCTCCTTTCTTTCTTTTATCTCTCCCTCGAATATTTTCTTTGTGAGTCTCTTTATAACTTTGCATATGTATCTATGTATGAATATCTCCTTTTGCATTACACTTGTTTTCCCAAACATGTCTTCATGGGGGAGGAGCCAAGATGGCGGAGTAGAAAAACACACATATGCTAGCTCCGAACCCACAGCCCATAAAATATCTGTAAAGAAGAACTCCCAACAAATTCTGGAGCAGCAGGAGCCACAGAACAATGGAGCAGAGGAGATTTCTGTTCCAGAGAGACCTAAAACCTGATGTGAAAGGTCCGTTGTGCACCAGACCTGGAGCAGAGCCCAGCCCTACCTTGGCCGCATGGCACCAAGAGGAGCAGATCTGAGCAGGCTTCAGGGACAGAATCTCCAGCGGCCACGCAGGTCCCTCTACCCACAGGTGACAAGGGTTGGTGAGAGGGTCTCTTTGGCTGGTAGAGAGGGGAGTGGGGTGTCCTCATAACTCAGGCCCCCTCAGGAGGCAGCAGCGGAGGTGGCAGCAGACTGGGGCTCCTCAAGCAGGCAGGAGCCCGGATCCATTGTTGAAGGTCTCCCCATAAACCCCCTGAGGGAACTGAGTCCCATGTGGTGGCCCTGCCCCAACCTGAGCACCTGAACTTAATCTAACACTG
The DNA here is from genome assembly GCF_028372415.1 of Notamacropus eugenii. Taxonomy (NCBI): domain Eukaryota; kingdom Metazoa; phylum Chordata; class Mammalia; order Diprotodontia; family Macropodidae; genus Notamacropus; species Notamacropus eugenii. The sequence continues at coordinate 107,940,221 of NC_092872.1, read as the reverse complement.
AATAGCAGCCCCACCCCCGCCCAAAGCCCTCAGGCTGGGAAGCAGCATTTGAATCTCAGACCCCAAGTGCTGGCTGGGCAGATCTGGAGGGGAAGTGGGGGTGGAAAGAAAACTCAGAAGTCAAGTCACTGGCTGGGAAAATGCCCAGAAAAGGGAAAAAAAATAAGACTATAGAAGGTTACTTTCTTGGTGAACAGGCATTTTCTCCCTTCCTTTCTGATGAGGAAGAACAATGCTTACCATCAGGGAAAAACGCAGAAGTCAAGGCTTCTGTATCCCAGCCCACCCAATGGGCTCAGGCCATGGAAGAGCTCAAAAAGGATTTTGAAAATCAAGTTAGAGAGGTGAAGGAAAAACTGGGAAGAGAAATGAGTGACATGCAAGCAAAGCATGAAAAACAAGTAAACACCCTGCTAAAGGAGACCCAAAAAAATGCTGAAGAAAATAACACCTTGAAAAATAGGCTAACTCAATTGGCAAAAGAGGTTCAAAAAGCCAATGAGGAGAAGAATGCTTTCAAAAGCAGAATTAGCCAAATGGAAAAGGAGGTTCAAAAGCTCACTGAAGAAAATAGTTCTTTCAAAATTAGAATGGCACAGATGGAGGCTAATGACTTTATGAGAAACCAAGAAATCACAAAACAAAACCCAAACATCTTCAGTGTGATAGACAGAACAAAAATTCAAAACTATTTCTGAAAAATCTCAACATAGATTCAGCTCTTAAAAAATCCTGATCCCTCAATACATAGCAATGGTTCCAATATTGCCACATGGGACAATACTTAGAGAACTCCACACTATATCCTGAATCCTTCCCTGCCAGGAAGAGACCAGAGAAAACATGCAAAATATGCCTCTTGAGTGAAACTCCTACTGAAGAAATTTAGACCATGAAATTCCTTTTCAATTCCCTGAATGCTTACGTAGATATAACCCCGGTCTTATGGGTAATCCAAAACACTTAAAGATACAGAGATTAGCTAGTCTAATGGCATATACTTGCCCAGTAATCACTTTCCTTTCTTCTAAAATAAATCCAATAATCCTGTCTCTATATGCTGCCACACATACTGAATATAGCCTAGCTGGGGTGGCTCTGTCTTCTGGGCCAAATTAGCCAGCTACTTTCTGCTTTACCATTACCACCAGGCATGATTCTTATTGTTTTCCTGATGGTGCAGACAGCATCCTTTCCCCCATAATCATTTGCCTGGGAAAAGGGTCTGTCACTTGACCTATTTTATACACCTAGAATGAACTGACTTACTCCAGGAAAGGAGGAACATTCTTTCTCCATTAATTGGTATGTTATGTAGTTATCAATGTTTTTACAGTCATTTTTTGTTGATTGGTTACTTTTCACTAGTGTCAGATGATTTATGCAATTAAAAACCTATCCTATACATCTGAATGTTCCTATGTCCAGCATTCTTTCCCCATTCCTCTTCTTGCCCTTTTCCTGAAGGATAATTAGTGATTTTCTGTCACGTCATGTTTATGCTGGAGTGACAGACTTTTGGCCACTGTACCTTCCTTTCTTTCTGTGCTTTCTCTGCCTGAATCAAAATCTTAAATTTAAAAGCCCTGTCTGTCTAAGGCTATTTCTCATCATTGTCAACAGCTTCCCTTGAACTGTCAGCCTCATAGCAAAGAATGATGGCTTTCCTTCTCTCTGAGTTACTGTGACGTAAGGTCAGTTTATTTGGTAGAGGATTGAAAATTTGCCCTTGTGTATTTGAAACTGTTCGGTGACCCATATTCTAGTTGCAACAGCGCCTGTGCTCCATAAACTGTTATAGTTTAAAGAGTACAGATTACAGATGAAAAGTACAGGTTAAGGATGTTAAACCACATTAGCATGGAGGTGAATGTTCAGGGCATGGAATAGGAACTTCATCATCTAAATTTCCTAAATAGAAATTTTCCTTGGTAAGCATGCAAGTTCTATTCTGAGCATCCCTTCGAAATCCTGTGCCTTCAGTGACCCTTGTTTTCTACATCAATAGAATGGTTTCTTGCCAGACCTGCCTTCTACCGAGAATTTTCCCTTCACTCTAACCACAGTTTTCTGTAAGAGTGGCATAGCCCCCCTTCACTGTTAAGCTAAGTATAATGGAATTCTTTGACATCTCAGAACCAGTTGTGACTAGTGTCTAAGCAATATACCCTAGTTACTAGCTCTAGATAAACACACCCATACATATAACCAAGGAAAAGTTTTTGCTATACCTCTATGGCATCCCCAGTGACAATTCTTCTCACAATTGTGAAAAGTATTTGCTTTGTAGGCCAAAATCCCCTATCAAGTAACTGCATTCTCTGTTTTAGAAATACTTCTATCCCCATCTTGGAGCAGTGAGGTTCCTCCATTGGTCCATCACCTAGACCCACTGTCACTACCAGCTAACAACTCATGGCAAGCCTAGGCTCAGGATTTCCTTTCTGCCTTCAATATTTTCCTTCTATTCCTGAGCTTGCTCACTGCTCCTGTCTTCTATATGGTCACTATTTAAGGGTCCCTTGTAATTACATGATTGTCCATCTCCTGGATCCAAATACCCTAGTATATGAATTACTGAGCAAAAACACTGAGTGAAAGTTAACCTGTTTATTAAACCTATTACACATAGAAAGCTGGTCTCAGAGCCAGGAGAAACTGGTTTCAAGCCGTGCCTCTGTCATATTGGCTGTATGAAACTGGACAAATCACATAACCTTTAAGAACCTTAGACAACTCTCCAATAAGTGACAGAAAAGATGTTAACTTCCATTGGAGGAGGGTACTTCCTCACCCATAAGTTTCCTATAGCAATTAAATCACAAATCTAGTTCCTAACTTTTCTCCATAGTATGCTTTAGGATTTGAACACTACCTTATGGTGGTTAAGAATTAAATTAGAATTTTAGGCTATGACCAAACTTTAGCACCTTTGACTTATGTTTTTCCATGCAGTCCCTTTGTGAAGTCATAAAGATTTCTGTAGGGGAGTAAGCCTCAAGGCAAGTTTCTCAGGGAGCAACCAAGAACAAAAAGTCCATATTATACTAGAAAAGACTCAAAAAATCTTCCAATATGTCAGTGAAGAAGATCCACTTTTTTACTTTGAAAGTAGTTCCCTCCTTCCTCTTCAGTTCATCCCCTTTTTTGAATTACATTTTCAAAGATTTTAAAATGTAAATCTAGGAGTAGAAGAAAGATATAACACTTTACATCCCCCACCAATCACTGTCCTAGAACCCCTGGGAAATGAGGAAAACTGATGTATCAGAAATGGAAGCTTTCATGTGCATATGGACTCTGTTCAACAAAAACTTCTAAGTGGAAAAACTGGAAAGTTGTCTAGAAGAAAAATATTTAGATCAATATCTCATAACTTGAAAATGAAGTCCAAATGGAAATATGGATTACGTATTAAAGATAAATATAAACGGATTAGAGCAGAGGAGAAGATTCCTTTCACAATGATAGGTAGAGGGAGAACTCTTGGCCATGCAAAGTGTAAAGAGAAAGCTGAAAATTTTGTATGCAAACAAATCACTGTAGTTAAAACTGGAGGGGGAAGTCAACTAGGAAAACTATATCAAATTTTCTGACCCAAATTGTATATTTAGAAGATGGAGATAGGGACCAGACTTGTGATTTCATTTATATAAGAAATTATGGGGTTAAGAAACTATCTACACTAATGCAACATTAAATCTCTGTAACTTATCTGAGAGCTGTCTATAGCACTGAGAGGATTTATGCATATACTCATACTATACTTTATGTTATATATTACTGGCGTATACAGTTATCCTTTCCCCATTGTGATTTCTATCTTTGTAGGTTGGCATAAGAAGCTGCAGATGACACATGAAGGCCAAGAGATGACACAGAGGCTACAACTAAATACTTACCCCAAATTTTATAATAAGGTATTGTAAACACCCTATAAAGGAAAAAGAAAAAATTCAGACTTCTTCTTTGGTACAAAGGGAGTGACAAAAATTTATACAGATTATAGGGGTGCTGTGCCCCTAACCCCCATGATGTGGAAGGGATGACTATAGCATGTGTAGGATGAACCCAGGTTTCCACTCTCTAGCTATATGTCACACTACTTTCTCAGGATATAAATGGTCAATGAAAATGACATATTCCCTAAAAGATAAATGATCAAAAGATATGAACTGGAAGTTCTCAAAATGAAGGCAAGCTATAAACAATTATACTGAAACATTCTCTAATAATAAGAGAATTAATAATAGTAAAAAGCATCAACAGTAAGAGAAATATAAGTCAAAAACATTATAAGGTTCTACTTCATACCAGAAAATGCCAGTTGTTGGAGCTGTGAATTGGTTCAACCATTCTTGAAAGCAGTTTTTAATTCTTGTAGGAGAGCTTCTGGCAGCTCTTCTAAACCTCTGGTATCAGGATAGTATAAATGACTGATTCAGTAAAAGAAAGGGAATTGTTAAATGATAAGTTTACTTAGATTGTAAGACTATAGCTGTCAAACATAGGGCAAGGAAACATATGGCTAGTGATTGTTCTGGTTCTGTTTTGGGGAGGTTAGCTGAGTTGAATATCAAGAGTTTTCCTTAGTTCTATTTTTCTCCAGAGTTAATGATTGAATGGAGGTAAATGTTACCAATAGAGTGGAGATCTGCCAAGTCTGAGAATGTGGAACTATACCTCAGTGCACATATTTTATGTGGTCAGGGAAATAGTATGATCACTTGACAAATGCAAAACTTTCTGTTATCCATGAAACAAAGAAATCTTTATATAGCTATTTACGTAGCTGGGGCTACTGTCCATCAACATTTTCCAACCCACAATGACTTGTAATCCTATCAGCTTTACATACTATGTACTTCTCCTTTGAAATTCTATCCATACCACAGTCTAGGAACTTTCCCCCTTGAAATCCAACCTGTTTCCTTGAACTTGCTTCCTCCTTTGTAATGTGCAAAGGCCTGGCCAAGAACTATACCCTGAAATAACTAAAATGTGTGCATTTTTCAATCTAGAAATACCATAGTTAAGCATATACCCTAATGTTGTCAGCCAGAGAGGGAAAGGTATCAAGTGACCAACAAGATGGAGAATTAGACATTATCTTTGATCTTCATGGTCTCCCAGATCTCTCTAAAATATGAATAATGCAGAAGAGATAAAGTAATTTCAGCTGTTTCCATGGCCTGACAGTAAGAAACCAAACAGGGTAAAAATTTGACAACAGAGAAGACTGACATTCTCTAAATCCTAACTAGTGTTCATTAGTGTTAGCTAGCGTTCACCCACTATCTCACTACCCATCACACTTCTAGCAACATGGCTGCAAAAGTGAATTTACAGGCTTATAATAGAGCTCAATTCCATACATCTGCCCCTCTCCCTCCTCTTAGTGCCTTGGAGAGCCAAACTCAAGGGGTAGTACATGCTGCAAAAACTCTATTTCAATGTTCTATGCCACAGCAGAGCTCCACATGAGTTTTGAGGTACAGAAGGAACAGGATATTATCCATGTCCATGTTTATAACAGAACTCAACTCTTTGTCCTTACCCTTCACATTCTTTCAATTCCATAAAAATTTAAATTTCATATGGCAGATATTTATTCAGCTCTTTAACAGTTTTGTGTTGCAACAGAATTCAGCTTGACAGAGCTCAGCTCTAAACATCAGCTTCCTAACTTCAGTGTCACAGCAGAAATTTGCTCAAGCAAGGATAATGACATAGCAACACTTAGTGATACTGTGCTAAACAACTGACGAACAGAGGGAATAGGGCAGGACACATGTTTATGTGGTAAAAGGCTCTGTGGAAATCTACTAAGCTTGAGGAAAAGTGTCCAACATTCAGCTGAGGCTAGTTCTGTTGCTCCCAAAGTCATTTGGGGCACAGATTTTGACTAGTGAACTGTGAATTGTCCAGAATGGGAGGAGACTGAGGCACTTTGATATCTAGCCCCTAAGGATACCATTATAAAAAGAAGGGAGGGAGCCAGAAAGTGAGAAATAGGGGAAAATGAAGAGGAAAAAAATATTGAAATGATAAAATATCTCAGGAGGAAGGAAACTCAAAGACTTTGAGCATATGAAGAGAAAGCAACAGGGAAGACATCAAGAATAGAAGGAAATATGTCCTCTAACTTTAATAAAAAGGTTCAGAATTCTATGAATAAATACTGCAAAAAAAG